>NC_041382.1:787772986-787884084 GCF_002162155.2 Triticum dicoccoides
GCTATAGATTTCATGTCGACATGTGCACTGACTTCTCTCCACGGCATGTGCACTGCCTTCTCTCCACATCCTAGACAAGATTATTGTTTAGGTTCCGAATTAGCACTGTAAGAGCATCTCTAACTTGTCCCCAAATGTAAAATATAATCGTTTTGAGAAATTAACACAAATCTAGCATGTCTTCCATTTACTTTAGTCTCCAGAAAACTAGCAAAGTGGTCCGTGCAAATGCGCGGGCTAGTACTTAACAAAGCTAAGTTTCACCAATTAAATAGGTTGCCAATTTTGTCGGTTGGTCATCAAGAACCGGTCATCGAAAACAAAAACATGGATCGGAAAGAATTTAATCTAAACATTAAGTACATAAGTTATAAATCCTATTTTTTATGGGAAATGTAGCCACCTCGAAATATGGAAGTATGCGCCCCACCACCACAAAAATATGGTACGCAAAATCCTAATACTTGTACCTTGGTTGTCGAATACACGTGTAAAAGCAATGGAAAATGTGAATACTTGTGAAGGGTCAAATTGTATGGCTCAGCGGGTAACACCTTTTGCTTTGTGTATAATCATTAATATAAGAAATGAAATCAATCATATTTTCAAATCATAATACTACTGAGAGTTAATTGTATTATGAAAGACATGTTAGCTTTTTAGGACAGAAATGTTAGTATTGATCATCCTGAACTTCATGTGGATGCACTTATAGAAGGCACATCACAATGGACCCTCACATCGGGCAGGTAGAGTGGAGGCACAGGGGCACGAACAGTACATGACAAAATTACATAGGTAGGTGCATATTTCAACCATCTCACATCATCCCTCAACGTCAATGAATTTTGCAGTGTTCCTTTTGCAATGTTGCACACCACCAACGAGTGTTACAATTACAACTTAAGAAGACGTGCCAAAGAAATGAGCACCTTTGCAGCCTTGCTTGCTTATATCTCTTCGTCTTCGTCTTCGTCCAAGGGGTCACTCTCCAGGAAGTCGCTGACCTACAGACAGAGAAGCTTCTACTGAGGGACAGTCCCCAGGTTTTATCTACATGTACAAGATAGAACCTATGGAAAATAGACTTGACAAATGCTAAGCATATTCTAGTGTACGCCAAAGCAAGGAAAAACCAATTGCTCTGGCTCAACAATTGCTTACCTGATAGAGATATTTATCACTGCAAAAAACAACTTACCAAGCTAAACTGTGATAAAATCTTGCCCAGGAAAAAAAAACATATGCAAGGCAGGCAACTGAGATGGCTGGGGCTCTAACATCATCAGATTAGCTGGACATATTCCATTTCATTCCATAGTTTGTGCAGAAACTTGGATTGGAGGTAAGCTGATTGATATCCGATTTTAGAAACCTTCCACAAAAAGACACACACAAAAAACATCTTCTCCCTCTGTCTCAGAGCTCTCCGGCGGAGGAGTGAGCCCCCATTTGCTGGATGTCTCCATCTGGTCCTCTCTTCTTCGCGCACGTATGTTCTTTGGATACACACAAGGCGTTCAACCCATGTCCTGGTTCCTGTATACGTGGTGATACTTCGGCATTTGGCGCGTTCATACAGATCGTCTTACTAGCTTTACTGTGAATCAGTCGGTCTTACTCTTATCCAAGGAGAGGAAGCCTATACACTGGACAGGTATGCGTCAAGTTCTGTGCTCTCTGCCCCTTCTGTAACCATCATGTTTCCTGTGATCCTTATGATTTCATTGACCTTTCTAACTAAGGGGTTTCCAATCCTTGGTCGGCTTTGGTCAGAAAACCTAGCTTGAATTCTCTGATAGGTTAGGTTAGCAATTGTTACAGTTTTTCGAACTAGAAACTGAGTGCACCCAATGGAGAAATAGACTTGACAACTTACCAAGCTAAACTGTAACAGTTTGACAAATGCTAAGCATATTCTAGTGTACGCCTAGCGCTTAATTGCGTTTAATCTATGCATAAGCATGCACTTTTGTCAGAAAAGCACAAGGCGGTGACAAAGCGCACAATCGACCCCTAGTGCTTTTGTGAACTAGAAACTGGGTTCACCCAATGGAGAAATACAGCATGGGCCCAGTTCTGCAACAAACTTTCGTGGCGGAACTGGATCCGTCAGTACCATTTTTCAGTATATGGTGACCTTTTATCCACTTCTGACTTCTGCGCCTTATGTAACCATCATGTTCCCTGCGATCCTTACTATGATTTCATTGATTCATTCATATTGATGACTTTTCTGACTAAGGACTGAGGAAGGGGTTTTTCAATCTTTTAGTTAAGTGCTGTTGTTGAGCTGATTGGCGCATGAACATAAAAGTCCTTATAAACCTGTTTTTTTTTCTCTACATGACTACATCCAACTATTGCAATTTCCTGTAACATCTTGAAATATTTCAAGGTTTCAAATTATGCCACGTCTTTAACTAGTACATGGCACCCACACTAGTCATTGTCATAACCATTTTTTCTTTTTCTCTTCCTGGTAGAGATATTTATCATTGCAAAGGAAAGTATAGATGTTTGTTTGGTTTAGCATGTGCCCCACCTGGAAGAGATTTTTTGTGCGCGAGCACCTCTCGAAAACATTACCGGGTCCATATATACTCAATATGAAATCATGATCGGCTTCTTAAAAGGTATAATACCTACCTGCCGCCATATATCAAAAGTAGAAACTGGGTAAACACAATGGAGAAATACAGCATGAGCCCAATGCCGCAACAACTTTTCGAAGCGGAACTGGAGATGTAACAGTTCACGGTATCTGGTGACTTTTGATCCATCTGATTACTCCATATGAACATAAAAATCCATAAGACCCAGTTTTTCTCGTGAAACATTTATTGCCATTGCGCTGTAACATCATGAGGACACTTCAGTTTATGGAATTGTATGCAGTATCTTTAACCACGTGTCGCGTGAGACAGAACACTAGTCCTTGCCGCACTTGTTTTCTTCAAGGTGACATTGGCAATCACAAAAACTGAAAATGAAGGAGCACCTCCACCTTATTTAATGACTAGTCATCGTCATCGTCACACTTGTTTTTTCTGAAGGTGACATTAGCAATCACAGAAACTCAAAATTAAGGACCATCTCCAGCTTATTTAACGACGCGGACATGCACAAATGGACAGGCAAGAACACAATAATCGCCTCCACCTAGCTCCTTGCTCAACCATGAACATCCAGAGAACATGGCAGCAGCTCCTGATGCTCCATCTCCTCACTCATATCCTCTTCCTTTTCCTCACATCCAGCTCTCAACCTACCAACAATGAAACTGTCAGCAGCGGCGATCTTTTCGTCCTCCTGTCATTCAAATCCTTCATCACCAGTGACCCTACACGGGCACTGTCCTCGTGGTCACAGGGGCCATGCCAGTGCTGGTGCTGGCGCTGGCAACGGTACCAGCAGCACGAAGACGAAGGTGCCCTGTTTCTGCAAATGGACGGGTGTGTCCTGTGGCAACCACCGGTACCCTGGCCATGTCACCGCCATACGCCTGCATGGCTTTGGCCTGGTCGGTACCATCAGCCCGCAGCTCGGTAACCTGACATGCCTCCGCGTCCTCAACCTCTCAGCCAATAGCCTGGGAGGTGAGATCCCAGGCAGCATCAGCCACTGTGCAGCACTTGGCACTGTGGACCTGGGGGAGAACTCCCTCTCTGGTTCCATGCCTGCTTCTCTGGGTCTCCTATCAAAGCTCACATTTCTCAGCGTTACCCATAACAACCTGACTGGTGATATTCCCATGTCGTTCTCCAACCTCACAGCTCTCACGAACCTTAGCATGTCGAACAACCAATTCCTTGGCGGAATCCCAAGCTGGCTGGGCAACCTGACATCGTTGACACACTTGGAATTAGTCGGGAACAGGTTCAATGGCCATATCCCTCCAGAACTTGGTAAGATGTCTAATCTTGTTACATTTGACATCAATGACAACAAACTGGAAGGCCCTTTTCCTCCATCCATGTTCAATATTTCTTCAATCAAAAACTTCAACATTGGCTTCAACCAGTTGACAGGATCTCTGCCGCTGGATATTGGCTTTAAGCTTCCCAAGCTAAATGTTTTGGGCACATATGCGAACCGATTCGTAGGAAAAATACCAGCCTCCTTGTCAAATGCATCCGCACTTAAATATTTGATTCTTCACGGAAATCAGTATCATGGTCTGATTCCACGGGACATTGGCATCCATGGTCGTTTGATATTATTTTCGTTAGGAAACAATTTGCTTCAAACCACAGAGCCTAGGGATTGGGATTTTCTCACATCCTTAACCAACTGTAGCAACCTGGGAATACTAGACCTTGACCAAAACAACCTTGAAGGTGCTATGCCAGTTACAATTGCTAACCTATCTACAGAGCTCTACATGATTACACTAGGTAGAAACAAAATAGCTGGGACCATACCTGCTGGTTTAAGCAAGTTTCAAAAACTTGCAACGCTCTCCCTGAAGCAAAGCCTCTTCACAGGCACCTTGCCTCTGGATATTGGCCTGATTCCTAGCCTCCAGGAACTTGACCTATCCCATAGTAGATTTCATGGGCAGATTCCACAATCATTAGGCAATATCACAAAGTTGAGCAACCTCTTCCTATCTAATAACTTTCTAGATGGCAGCATGCCATCAAGCCTTGGTAACCTAACAAAGCTTACATCTCTGGATCTTTCCGGTAACTCCTTGAGGGGGGAAATCCCACCGGAGGTACTTAGCATCCCCTCCCTGACCAAACTTCTCAACCTCTCCCACAATTCTCTGAGTGGCTCCATTCCAACACGGATAGGGCAACTGAACAGCCTAGGCACAATTGACCTTTCCATGAACGAGCTATCTGGTGAAATTCCAGAAGCTCTCGGCAGTTGCGTCCTACTGAACTCCCTATACTTGCAAGGAAATCTTCTGCAAGGGCAAATTTCAAAAGTTTTGTCTTCTTTAAGAGGCCTTGAAAAGTTGGATCTTTCTAGCAACAACTTAGGAGGGCCCATACCTGAGTTCCTCGAGGGCTTCGAGCTTCTAATGTATCTAAACCTCTCTTTCAACAACCTATCTGGCCCAGTGCCAAATGCAGGGATTTTCCGCAACGCCACTGTATTGTTGCTCCCTGGCAATAGCATGCTATGTGGAGGTCCCTCTTCCTTGCAACTACCTTCATGCCCAGATATAGGTTCCAACCATGCTTCGCAGAAGCATCATCGTCGGGTCATACTCTTTTGCATGGTTGGAACTTTGATGTTGATGTGCTCCCTAACTGCATGCTACTTGATGAAGACAAGAATCAAACCAAATAGTGTTGGTCAAGAAACCGGATTTCACAATGAGAAGCATGAGAGGATATCCTATGCCGATATAGATGAAGCAACACAGTCCTTCTCACCGGCAAATTTGATTGGTTCCGGCAGCTTTGGCGATGTGTACATTGGAACTCTGAATCTTGATGAGAGTTTATACACCGTAGCAATCAAAGTTCTCAATCTTGGCAAACGAGGAGCTAACAGAAGCTTTTTGAGGGAGTGTGAAGCCCTGAGGAAGATCCGACACCGGAAACTTGTCAAGGTGATCACTGTGTGTAGCAGTTTGGACCGTAATGGTGATGAGTTCAAGGCACTTGTCCTAGAATTTATCTGCAATGGGAACTTAGATGAGTGGCTGCATCCAAACACAGAGAACAGCAGGACCTTCAGAAGGCTAAGTCTGATGGAAAGGTTGTGCATCGCTCTTGATGTTGCAGAGGCATTGGAATATCTTCACCACCAAATTGAGCCCCCCATAGTTCACTGTGATATCAAACCATGCAACATCCTTCTAGATGATGACATTGTTGCGCATGTTGCTGACTTTGGTCTAGCAAAGATAATGCATACTGAAGCATGCAAGCAAAGTGGCGGTGGGACTGAAAGCAGCTCACTTGTGATTAAAGGCACAATTGGATACGTCGCACCTGGTCAGCAATGATTCTTTTAATCAAATTTTTTACATTGTGCAGTACATTTTATGTCGCTAATTAACGTTCACTTGCCAATTCAAACTGAAGAGTTAAATGCGTTGAGTTTATGACTAATAAACCCTTGGTTTATATGTTTGTTTCAGAGTATGGCTCGGGATCTGAAGCCTCCACAGCGGGTGACGTATACAGCTTCGGGGTGTTGCTATTGGAAATGCTTACTGGAAGACGGCCAACTGACAGTTTCAGAGATGGCGCGACAAGTCTTGTCAACTATGTCAAGATGGCATATCCTGATACTCTGCTGGAAGTGTTAGATGCTAGTGCAACATACAGCGGAAACCCGCAACGTATCATAGACATATTCTTACATCCTATGCTTAAGATTGGTCTAGCTTGCTGTGAGGATTCCCCAAGGCACCGAATGAAGATGAACAATGTAGTCAAGGAGCTGAATGCCATAAAGAAGGCGTGCGCCCCTCATATGCATGTTCATGGATTTCGAGCAAGCGCTTGATCTGGATGAGCAATGAAGTGCTACGATCATCTCTACAGCTCTGTTGTTGTCACCCTGTGGCGATGTGGTTACAAGCATGTCCCAGTATGTTTGGTGACCATTCCTGTTTTCTGTTTTAGGAATATGCAAGAGCATTGTCATGTGTCATTGTATTAGAAGCACAAGTAGTTTACTTTGCAATCCTCGTAGAAAATAAGTTTGGCGGCAATTTTTCATGGCATCTGGACTGTATTGAGTGGCTCCTACTCCTAGCAGATTTTCAGTTCTCCTTGCCGTTGCATCATCTTTAGAATTTCCTGAATTGCAACATTGGTTCAGATAGCTAAAGTTGAAGATAATGCTTGTTGCAATCAGGTTACTGCTTTGATTCCAGTGGCTAATGAAAAACAGTGCTTTGAGTTTTCGGGCACTGGATACAAATCCAATGACATCAAGTTTATATACCCATTACACCCACAATCTTGGTCATTGGTTCTTGGGGTATGAGCTTTTTAGTAATCCAGCGACTGCTTGAACCCAAACTAATCTCCATAAAAATATGGGTTCTAGATCCCCTTCCTTTGCTGATACACTAGCCAGTACATGCATGTTCAATCATCTCACTAGGTACAGATAAGCGACTACATAACAAATGAATTTGACACAAGTTGAAGAGACACCAAAACGATCCACACCAAAGTACATAAACTTGCCTATATCTCATCTTCTTCATCATCGAATGGGTCCCTCTCCGGAAAGTCACCAACCTGCAAAGGAAACTGCTCAATAACACTTCCACTCCTGAATTTTTAACCGGATGGATGATGGCTGAATGTTATAAGAACCAATTAAAAATATACTAATAGGTAAGGTAGGCATGTAACTACCTTCACTTTCTCTGGCCTAACAATTGCTCCATGCCCTTGAGGGCACTCGAAGAAGCGAACTCCTTTCACCCTGCAGCAAGCACCCAACAAGTCAAACAAAATGAGTTGTTTTTCCAAGCGCATGTCGTTACTAGTCGCAAGAAGCCATGATAACTTGGGCACTGGGTATAAATTTATCACTGCCATAGTTTGAGAATGAACATACATGCCATCGTGCTTTCCAAGTGGCTCATCGTATTGCACGCCAACCCAAAATCCACGTCCAAGGGCTTCAGCTTTGCCAACGAATTTCACGGTGCCCCTCTTGGCACCTGGCTCGACTTCACATCTGTCTCCCACCTATGACATAAATGTTCATATTGGATCGTAAAACATTACACGACAGAAAAGGTGTAATTTCAATTTCATGCTACAGAAGAAGAAAGCTTGCACCCGATGTTCCAGCCTATTCTTTTCAATAGCAAAGGATCTCCACACCAAGGACCAATATTTACTACATACACATGTCTCTGAAAGCAGAGTACCCTGTTTATAAGTGGCCAGTTATATACATTGGCACAATTCTGTATTCCTCGCCAACTTAGTCAACTATAGATGGTTGGATGGTCTTTTGTTTGGAACATCACCGCGGGGGTGAGTTTCCCCACCTGAATTTTCGTTGAATTTGATGGTTACATTTCACGAGTGGGATTCCTAGTGTGCTTTACTGAAACTGCTAGTCAAACCAGGAAGCTACTAGAAGGAAATATACACTGCAATTCTCCCAATAGCTGCTCCAGTTAGCAAAAAACAGAAGGGGAAGATGAAGACGCATATTCCTACAAAGTTAGAATAATGCACTGTATGACTGTAGACGGAAGGACAGAATATCCAGCCAATGGTGGAAGTTTGTCAAGTTCATGTGGGTGTGTCAAGTAGATGTGGCCACAGATTCGTACATACTAATTCAGCTTGTTCTATGGGAACAAGTTACTACCAATTGGGCTGCTATACCAGACATCAAATATGAAAAGAATTAGCTCGAGCAGTGATGGGGTGCTAAATCATTAATATGCAGCAAGCTAGGCAATAGAATTTCAAAACTCTGCCTTGGAAAAAACATAGTGGATGCAAGGTAAACAACTGAGGTGGCTGGGGCTCTTAACATCAGCAGATTAGCTGGGAATATTCCATTCCATACGGTGTGCAAAAACTTAATCCAACATACATGTGTAAAGCAAATGTACTGACCTTGATGTTGGCACACAATTCCTCCATCTGGTTGTCTGACTGCCAAAGAGGACAAGAAACAGAGTAAACAGACCTGTTGAAGCCTTGAAAGGAACAAAGAAGTCCAGAGCATGGGCAGCTTACTTGCTTATCGTCCGATACAGGGTTTTTCGACACCATCTTCTCTTTGAACTTCCGGAAGTTTGCTGCACAATTGCACACAAGTTTAGATGTTATGATCGAGTGAGCCGATTGCAAATGATAAACTGAAATATACTTCAGACTCCTCTACCAGAGTCTAGAGGTATGCAAGCTTTTTTAGTTAAGGAATAAGCTGAAGTATGTTTCAGACTGAGAATTCTACAAGGGGTATACAAGGTGTCCAAATTCATCTTATAAACTGGAAACAGAATTACTGCCGAGCTTGGCGTACGCTTCGTCCGAGATGGTGTACTTGTCGACGAGCGAGGTGTCCTCCAGCCACCCGCCGGAGGTCACCGAGGAGGGGTCGAGGTCGATGATGTGCAGCCGGTACCTTGAGAGTTGAGAGCAGACCATCATCAGTCCAACAGCAGCAGTAGAAAGATACCAGTAGTTAACAAGAGGAGATGCAGGTGGGGTGGGGGAACGGACCCGTCGTAGGGGGAGTAGGCGGCGAGGGGCGCGGCGTCGCGGTCGAGGTCGGCGACCCTGGCGCCGGCCTCGTCCCGGAGCTCCAGCCGCATGGAGCCCACGGCCGTGCCCGTCTTCTTCCACAGCTTCTCCTTGAGCGCCTCCACCGTGGTCTGCGAGCAGAGCGGACCCACACACCCCCGCCGCCATTAGAGATGAGATCCAAGCTGGAGATGAGATCCTGGGTTGGGTTGGTGGCGCGTACCTGCTGCGAGACCCGGATGTCGGAGGCGAAGGAGGTGAGGTTGGAGTGCGTGACGCGCAGCGACACGCTGTCGTCCGCCGGCAGCTGCAGCTTCGACATGTCTCCGGTCCGGCGGTGACCGCGACGACGACTCTCTGGTCTGCTAGTGTGGCGGCGGCCGTCGGAGCAGGAGCGTGCGCCGCCGACGCCGATCTGCGGGAGTAGTAGGGGCTCTAGGTGGGCTCGTCTGCGGGCCGGGCCGGGCCGGGCTCAAATGAGGCCCGTGAGAGCGAGCAAATATCTGTCTCCACTCTGTTATCTCCTCGTCTTCTACCTCCAGACCCGCGAACGGATAGTGAAAGTGAAAGATGGCGGCTTTGGCGATGGCGATGGGGGCGGCGGTCATCCCTCGGGCTGCCCAGCTCGCCGGGGGTCAGCCTGCTGGCGGGAGGTGCGTCTCCGTCCGCGCGGCTGCGCCTCCGCGGCAGCAGCGGTCGTCCCGGCCGCCGCCCAGGAACCGCGGCCCTCCTCCGCAGAACCGCCGGCGCGGGCCGCCGCCCAGGCTCCGCGACGACGAAGGCGACGACCAGGGTCCGCCCGGGAGGCGGGGCCCTCCTGGCGCGCCCAGCCGCCACCACCAGGGCCGCGGGCCGCCGCCCAGGGGGCAATCTGGCCGCGCTTCGCCGGCAGGCATGACCCGCTCGCCCGTCGTCGCTCTGCGGCGGGAGGAAGAGGAGTTCGACGACGAGGCGGGGTACAGGGACTACGACGGCGAGGAGGATGAGGAGGAGGGGGAGGGGAGGTTCGCCGGGGGAACCCGGTCGGGTGGCGCCATGCCCAAGCCGCCCGCCGGCTTCGTGCTCGACGACCAGGGCCGGTGCATCGCCGCCGCCTCCAAGCGCATCGTCACCATCGTGAGTTACATCACATTCAGCTTTGTCATAACTAATTCATTCATACTTGAAATGCATTATCCTAAGCTCATCTTGCGAATTTGAGCAGATTGATGACGCGAACAATCGCCCGTTGGAGTGCATAATCAGGAGGGTGTTCAGCAGCACGCAGGATCACGAGTACTTGCTTCTATGCCCGGTCGACATGTAAACAACCACACTATACATATCTTAGTAGCAATGTTCATGAGAGATTACCCTCTTCTTTCACTTAGCAAGAGTTCCAATTCCATCTTTCAGGCCTGTGCAGGTGCTCAAGAGCACAAACTTCAGTGGATGGATTGCCGTATGTCTCTAGTTCCCTGCATTTTCATCGATTGAGCGCTCCATTCATTTGTAGTTCAAGCATGATTTCAGTTGATGCTAGAAATATTCATTTCTTTGGATATGATATGGTTTTTAATGAGGTAAATGGTGTGTGTTCTTCCATTCTGTTGTAGGTTGACGATGACCAGATTAAGCAGATCATTCCATCGGTTGCGTACGCCCTTGCTAGGGTACATATGCACTTTGTCGAAAGCGGGTAAGGATCACACAGAAAACACCATACAAATGCGAACATCTAACCTTTTTAACTGAACTGAGACAAGGGCATTACAAATGCTTATGTGTACATTTAACCGTGTTCATTGCTTATGTAACACACTGACACTATGGTATTTCACCCTCTGGGCTGTGTGCAGAGGCTGGGGAGAGATCTCCCTTGTCAAAAAAATGATAATAATTCTTGCCCTCTGTTTCAGATTCTGCTATACAGCACGGGGTGGCTTCTGCTTTCCTGAAGATGCCATCCAAGAATTCCACGGTAACCTGAAGCACTAACCTGTCTAGTATTATTGTGTCAGTAATCCCCCCTAAAAATAGGTTCCTGCTTGTAAGAAAAGGTTTCAATGATATCTTTCTTGCTGTGAATTTAAAAGTTTGTGTGTCTCTTATGTGATGTGCTTCTAGTTGTGTAGTTCCCTCTTTGATTTGTCATATTAAAATTGCAGATTCTAGTGGCGGTAGCGGGGAGGCACCTTTTGAAGGTGTAGAGATTTGCAACTTCAATTTGGTGAGCAAATTAGATTCCTTTACTTATCTTCCTGTTTTGTAGCTGTAGCCAAAGAATCATATTCCGACCAAGTAGAGACATGCGGTGAACTGTAATTTATTTGCCTTCTCAGAATAGTTAACATATTCTTGTCTTGCTGCTACTGTAAATATCTCACGGTGTTTTTTCGGCATGCTTGTGACTATGTTATTGCTGGCATTTAGCGTGGATACTCTGTTTGCAGGACGGTGCACACTATATGATCTATACACCAGTCGATCCGCTTCTATTTGTCGCGGTCAAGGTATGTCAGTTGCTCTTTCAGCCTGCTTAGCAACTCTTGGCAGCTAAATGCTTTTATAAACCCCCACAAGGAAAGAAGTTATGCATAATTATTGATTGGCATGTCATTGTGCAGGACAAGGACGGTGTGCTACGCATTGCTGAAGATGTTAGTCCAGTTACCACTATTCTTATACACTAGAGAGTGTTTTGATGATTGGCAGTGCAACTTAAAAGCACTTTGTGTATGAATAGCAACTATACTTACTTACGGTGATCTGTAAACATGCAGGATCTGATGGACGACCCCAGCATTGTGAGCGCCATAGATGAAGAGACAGAGTTCACGGCATTGGTGGTATGTGAGCCGGCGATTGCATTCTTTCTTTCTTTCTTTCTAGTTGGCTCCTAGCTACTTTTTGCTATTGATGGCCATATTTTTGTACTGACTGGTGTTTGATGTTTTGGTTGCTTTGTGTATGCAGGAGGAGGAGGAGGCCCTTCTCGAATCGATACTGCACGGCGACGATGATGTTAGCTAATGCTTACATGCATGATGAGAATGTGAGGATACATAGAGTATATGTTTGTGAGAACGATTCTCTTTGGAGAATGTGTTGTTAGATCTCGCGTAGTGAGTACGTATTTTGCAGGTAGGGATTATACACATACGTTGGTGCTGTTGTATGTCTTTGTAAAGCGAGTGTAGGTTAAGAAGAAGCTGCAGGCCTTGAATTTGGAGGATGTAATGGTAGATAGTTTTGTTTGCTTGTTATGGCAGTGGCCCATGGTGAAACAAAACAGACATTATTTGTCTATGAGTAGGAGAAATTGATGGATGAGTGGATTTAGTAGTATTGTCGGCTTTTATTACAATCAAAATTGAAGTCTAGAGGGATACACAAGTTTTTAGAGTTATTCCAAAATAACTGCATCGTGCAAGGAAAGAGACCACAAATGCATTTTAATAATTTGCAAAAATAATTCCAGTGTATTATTGAACTCAAACTTACTTATTTTTTTTACATGTTTGATGTTTCCTACCCATATAAATCTTGGGTATATGAACATCACTTGAAAATATCTTTCTCAATAAAAAAAAGTTCAATAACCACCAACAATATCGTATTTTAACTTATGTATTCATCACTATGTTCATTGCAAAAAGCACTTGTGATACTCGACGCCAAAATTAAGAAATCATTATTATTTCTAGATAAGAGTATATCAACTTGTAAAGATAGAGCAACTTTTTCAACGAACTTAATTGAAAGCTCAATGTGATCTTTTTAGAGTCATGAAACTATCACATTTTTTAATGTCAGGAATAACATTATCAAGCTGAAAAAAATGTCTATTTAAATACATGTTTTGAGGAAAGACCATTATGTTAATGTAATAAAGAATGTGTTATTTGTTAATGAATAGGCAACACTAAATTGAACATATAGATTTATGTAAACTATTAAATTACAAATTATTTATATCAACCATAACATGAAAATTATGTTTTAGAAAAATATTAGAGAAGTACAAAAATGACGATAAATTGTAAATTGTATATTGAACAGCCCCAGGTGCACCTGATGATGCTGAGGATTTGTCTAAAGGCCCATTATGTTGCTTCAGTTGTAAATCACAAGCTCATTCTTCTCCAGAATGTTTGTCTCGTTTTTTCTGCTCTTATTTCCTTTGCTTGGGCCATACCTTTTCCTACTGCCTGGATGGTAGTGCAGCCCATTTATATTGAAGGCCTAAGGACCAGAATGCTGATTTGGAAAAGAATACATCTGACCTACAGCATAGCAAAAATTTACATGGGTCGATTGTTTTCTATAGTAAATAATACGAGAAGAAACTCATTGGGAAACAAACACACTCATCAACAGATGATTTGGCAAAATAAAACTTGATAAGAATAATGGCTTAGAGAGGCAAGGTGGAAAATTGATTTCCTCTAATTCTATACCCGCAAAACATCTTTGGAGAGCAAAATCAAATCAACAGCAGACCCGGCAGACGTGATCCTTTCCCATTGGAGATGCCGGTCCGCCTCCTCTGACCACCCTGCCACCCTCGACCAAAACACCCATCACCCAGAACACTATCACAGACCAACTCTCTCCTCTGTTGCATCCCTCACCACTGCCGTCGATGATGGATGGAATTACGCACAAGGGAAAGAAGAAGAAGGCCCAGGTGGTAATCGACCCAGCTGAACTACGTAGGAGCACCCGTACAAATAGGTATGATGGCTTCAAACCACCATCCATGAATAAGGGCCGCCAGGTGAAGAGCAAGGTTAAGCCACGCAATATTACAAGGACGCCTGACGTGAAGACCAGCACCTCTGCTATACCTGCTGATGTGCCTCCTCCCACTCCCATTCCTACCATCCAACAGATAGGCACTATCAAATGCGGCATCCCAGCTGAAGACCCGGAGGCTTCCAAGCTTCTAGCCAGCACCGGAGCCACCCCACCCTCTTCGTCATAATCTCCAATGCCCCCCGGCAGGAGTGGAACATTTTGGTTTGGAACATCCGTGGAATAAATTCAGATGATAAACTCTTAGCTATTAAAAATGCGATCAATGCTTGTGGATGTGATGTAATATGTGTGCAAGAGACCAAGCGCTCCTCTTTTGATCTAGCTTATGTTAAAACTTTCTGCCCTCGCCGCTTTGATAAATTTGCTTTTTTTCCCTCGCGTGGTGCCTCTGGAGGTCTAGTAATGATCTGGAATAGCTCGGCTTTTGATGGAAATGTGGTTTTCTCTGATTTCTTTGCTCTTGGCATCTCCTTTACATCTAAAGCTTAAGGGAATCATGGGCATTTGTATAATATTTATGGACCGTGTGCTACTGATGATCGTCTCCTCTTTACGAATTGGTTACCGCGCGCATGCGCCTGTCATCATACCGCCGGGGCGCATACGGTCCACCCCTCGGAAGGGGTGTAAGCACTCGACGACGGTCATCACGGTTGTATCGAGGCTCAAACTGCCCATGGCCTCTGTCCAGGTGCTGGTCCTGGTGATAACCACGGTCTTCACGCCGTAGGGGTGACCTTGGGCTTTGTGCCAAATGATCTGCAACAACTGATCTGCTGTGGATTAATCCTGTTGGGCAACTGAGAAACAACAGAGTCCAGCTGCTCTGAGCAGTGCCCGAATCTGCTGTAAAACCTCTGCCAGCCTTAGAGCGGGACGGCTGGATCAATTCTGCCATACGTGCAGCTGCTGCAACATTCTGGATCAGAGTACAGAATACCTGACAATCATCTTTAGGCCTAGTCGGAAATAGTTGCCGATGCCGTCGACTGGAATCTGGCTGCGGGCGCGGTCGTCGAGTTCCCGTTGAAGATTCTTCAGACGCATGCGCTCAGCCAGAGTGGCAACGCGCGCAGCCTCCAAGGCCCGAGCCTCGGAGGTCTCTCCAACGATGGGGATCTGGAGAGCTTCAAAAGCTTGACCTTGCCTTCGCTGCAACTCTTCCCTCTGCTCCACTGTGAGAGCTTCATGATAATACTCGTCGTTGTTGTGCGCACGACCGTCGCTGCCGCCTGCACCACAGGGAAATCCTGGCGGGCTACGATGGGAGTCGACCATCAGAACTTCCGCCGTGGGGTCGTTACTTTCACACTTGGAGAGAGTGTCTGAATGGCCGGTCGACATGTCGAACAAGCCATACAGGGAGTCATCGGGCTCGATTGCCGCGATCTGAGGAGTGGCTGGCTGACCGGCCACCCCGTGCTTCACCCACCGTTGGAACCCGCGAGGGACCAGATCGCTTGCGGCGGCGCGTAGCGGGAAGCGAAGACGCCACGGGAGCCGACCGGTACTGAGTCGACGGCTGCCGCAATAGGACGCCGCAGGCACTTACACGGAAGTGCGCCGCCCCGCGGACGGGGAGCGCTTCGATGTCGAGGGGGGCCTCCTGGAGCCAGGCCGAGTCGTCAGCGATGAAGGCAAGCGCGCCGAGACGGATCTGGCGGCCCAAAGGCAAACCACCGCCGGAACCATGTTGATGAAGAACAAAAACTGCAACCTCACCGGAAGTCGCTAAGACATCTGCCCCATGGTGGGCGCCAATGTCGTAGGAGTGAGTCTGACAGTAGAAGTAGGGGGTACATAGGAGAAGGGTCAGGCCCTAGCTACGGCTACACTAGTAGAAAAAGGACCTAATGTGAGACACATTAGTCCCTGTTCGATTTTGGCCCGGTATTAATGGTACCATTAGTGCCGGTTCGAATGGCTATGCATTAATGACGGTTCGTGTTGAATCTTTAGTACCGGTTTGTGCCACGAACCGGTACTAAAAGGGTGGTGGCAGGCTGGCGTCAGGCCGGGGCCTCACGATCACCTTTAGTATCGGTTCGTGGCACAAACAGGTACTAAAGGGCTAGCCTTTAGTACCGGTTCGTGCCATGAACCGGGACTAAAGGGGTCTGACCTATAGTCCCGGTTGGCGACACAAACCGGTACTATAGGGCAATTTCCAAACTCTACCCCCCCCCCCTTGTGTATCGCCATTTCAGTTTTGAAAAAAACAAAAGAAAATTATAAAAAAATTAAAAAATAAAATTCTTCGAGATGTAGTTATATTACTACATCTACTAGTTAGGAAAATTTAAAAACTTAAATTTGGACATGTTTTGCAAAAAGTGTTATGAAAAAGTAAAACGGCTATAACTTTTGCATACAATGTCGAAAAAAATATAATATATCAAAAAATTCAGCACGAAAATTCGCATCCGGTAATAACTTTTGCATACAAGGGGGGCTTTAGTCTCCACCCTTTAGTGCCGGTTGCAGAACCGGCACTAAAGGCCCTTACGAACCGGTAATAAAGCTCCATTTTCTACTAGTGTTAGGTTGTACACACATGAGTTTACGAGTTCAGGCCCCTCACGGAGAAGGTAATAGCCCTACGTCTCGGTGCCTCGGGAGGCTTTGTTGATTGAAGGGTGGAACAGGGCGTGCAAACCGTTGTGTCTGAGGGGAAGGGTTGCTTATATAGAGTGCGCCAGCCCCTTCCCTCCTCAGTTACATGAGGGTTCAATGCGAGTTAAGTCACGCACGTTATGGGTAACACCCATAATGATCTTAATGGCTATGGAGTGAATGTCTGACCCTTGCCATTCAGAGGTGACTCTAGGTCTTCTATCTTCCGAGTGGATTCTTGTCTCCCGAGTGAAATAACACCGGTTGAGTGGAATTGAGATATCCGAGTGGAATCACTTGTCGAGTGGATTACACTTCTTGAGGATTCCAGTCGGTATCTTCCTTTTAACTTTATAGGTCTTGGCTTCTTGTGTCCTGTCCTTGGGAAGGGCATGTAGGTCAGGCCTAGGACCCTACCCCAGGTACATGTCGCACTATGTGATCTGTACACCAATCGACGCGCTTCTGTTTGTCGCAGTCAAGGTATGTCGGTTGTTCTTTCAACTTGTTCAGAATCTCTTGGCAGCTAAATGCTTTTATAAACCCCATAATGAAAGAAATTATGAACAATTAATGATTGGTATGTAGTTATGCAGGACAAGGACCGTGTGCCACGCATTGCTCAAGATGTAAGTCCAGTTTATCACTATTCTTATACGCTGAACAACGTTTTTGATGATTGGTGGTCCAATGTAGAAGCACTTTGTATATGAACAACAACTGTGAACATGCAGGAGCTGATGGACAACCCCAGCATCGTGAGCACCATAGACGAAGAGACAGAGTTCACGAGCGTTGGTGGTACGCCTGGCAGCGATCAATTGCTTTATTTCTTTCCTTCTAGTTGGCTCCTAGTAGCTAGTTTTGCTACTGGTGATCATATTCTGGTACTGATGTGTGTGTTTGTTGCTTTAATTAGTGGTAGAGTACAAGTGTGTGAGAGGGAGGTATCTCTTGGGAGTACATGTTGTTAGATGCGTAGAGCGCACGTGTTTTTGAGGTAGGTATACACACGCTGGTGTTGTGTGTGTGTGCGCGTATGTGTAGAGAGGGTATAGGTGTGCCCGCAAAGAAAAAAGAGAGGGTATAGGTGAAGAAGAAGAAGAAGAAGAAGAAGAAGAAGAAGAAGCTACAAGCCTTGGATTGGAGAATGGAATGGTAGATGTTTGGGCATACACTTGGTGGCCAAATTCACTGTTCTAACCCTTATGCGAAAGTTTAGCACGATTCGACTCTATTTGTAAAAAAAGCTCGAATCTGATCCTTTTTTACGTTAGTGGTAGGATAGAACAGGCTACCACCATGGTCAATGGCGGTAGGCAGAAGTCAACATGATGACATGGCAACAATGTGGCAAGTGGCTACCATCACACCTGTTGGCGGTAGGACCTGGCCGAAGTAAATGATAAATAACATGTGTTGCCATGTAGTACTAAGCTGCTTCAGTGGCTTGCTAGCTTGAGCGTGCAGTTAGCAACAATACGCCTTGGGTTCGATTATTGCAAAGGGCAAGTTTCTTTTGGTTTATTTTCTTTGCCTAATAACAATTTAAAAATAGCCTAATTTTTTTTGAAACCAAAAATAGCCTAATTGATGTTACATAAGGATTACTATGGAAAACATTTTTTTGACCATGTAAATAGAATTTATAAGGATTATTTTAAGGAATGACAGGATAAGATCTTTTCTATTTTCTAAATATAATGACATGATGTATGTTTCCTTATGTGCAAGATATGGTGGCATCTTCATTCAACATCTCCACGGTGCATCGGTTACCATGCCACAATTGTGTCCTATGCTTAGTAAAAATGAAAAGAAAACTAGTCTAATTAATGTTAGATTTGGATTATTGTCAAAAGAATTGCTTATCATTTATAAGGAAAGTGTGTTTTTAAGGAATGATAGGAAAATATCTTCTCTCTTTCATAAATACAATCACACGATGTCAAGGGCAAAAAACTAAACTAGTCTAATTAATGTTAGATATGGAATATTGTAAAAAAAAAATTTGAGCATCAGTACAGACACAAGCGCTCATATACACGCGCATACATTCACCCCTATGAACGCACACACGCACACCCTACCCCCATGAGCACCTCCGAGAGACTGAGCCGGCATATCATCTTGAGATCTACGAAGTCACCGTAGGCGCCTCGTCGTCGACGGGAACGTCTTCTTCCACTGAAAGCGCATCGCCGGAAATCCTGAAATAAATCCAGGAATAATGCGAGCACCAGGATTTGAACCCTGGTGGGTTGGGGATACCACTGTTCATCTAACCAACTCAACCACAGGTTGATTCGCTAATATTGTAAAAAAAAAAGATAACCACATGTTGTGAATATTGTAAAAAAATTGCTTATCATTTACAAGGAAAAAGTGTTTTTAAGGAATGATAGGAAAATATCTTCTCTCCTTCCTAAAAGATAATCACACGATGCGTGTTTCCTTATGTACAGAATATGGTAAGACATCAAAAACGTTTTTCTTTTTCTTTATTTTCTTTACCATACTAAAACTACATCTGGAGCACTTGTGTTAAAAAAAAGAGTTTTGTGTAGCACTCTCATATGAGTGAACCATATATAATATATAGTGATATGTGTGTGCACTTACCATTTCAACATGTGTGCAATCTAATTAATATTCATGTATGTGCTTTTTATAATTTATGTGAAGATTTCAATCAAATTCTATATATATTTTTGTTCACGACACAAACATGTGTCATGTCATATGTATCACACTTTAAATGACATTGTAACATTCACTCGATTAGTAGCATACTAGTTAACGTAATTATCTTAGACCGGTTCAATACTGAAAATAAGTTGAAATTACGAAGCGTATGACACAATTGCCGATGGACCTTGAAGATGTTGAATGAAGATGCGCCCATATCTTGCACATAAGGAAACATGCATCCTGTGACTGTATTTAGAAAAGATCTTCTCCTGTCATTCCTTAAAAAAGTTTCCTTATAAATGATATTTACATGGTCAAAAAAATGTTTTTGATAGTAATCCGTGTGTAACATCAGTTAGGCTATTTTCGTTGGTATTAGGCAAAATAAACAATAAATATTTGCCCTTGAAAATATCGAACCCAAGACCTACTGTCGCTAATATACACGCTCTAGCTAGCAGCCCATCGAAGCAGTTTAGTACTACTGAGCAACACACATTATTTATTTATAGCATTCAGTTCGTCCCAGGTCCTACCACCCACGACTGTGGTGGTAGCCACTTCACATTGTTGCGATGTCATCGTGTTGACCAGAAGCCTACCGCCATTGACCATGGTGGTAGCCCCTTATATCGTACCGCCAGCATCTACGGCGGTAGAAAAATGGTCAGATCCAAACTTTTTTTACAAATTAGTCTAGCCGTGCTAAATTTTCGCATAAGGTTCAAAACAGTGAATTCGGCCACACTTGGTATGGCCATGCCCATGGTAAAACAAACATTATTTGCATGTCTAATGAAATTCAAAGATGGATGAATGAATGACTTTTGTACTATCTACTTTTATGACAATCAAATATCATCAAGCCGTTCTCATATATTGCTATATAGATGTCATGTACAAAAAAATACAACAAGAGTGCTTGCTGATAAAATACATTCCATGGAGCATCAACCAGAATACGTGGTGTGGCGTTGGTTCTTATCAATGGGTGCGTCCATTGTTCTTCCCTAATGATAAGTGTCATACATGTGGCATGAAGCAACATGGTCCAAACGCTCTTATTACCGTCCATTTATGACGAGGGAAGGGACGCGGTGTGTATATATTGAATCCCACTGATATTGTATCTTACCAACATAGGCAAGAATAGAAACCACATCTGCAAAATTTTAATCACAATGAGACAATGAGTTGTACGGAGTAATGTGCAAGAACAAAGTTAAAGATGATGGACCGGTGATACTTTTGTCCCGTAGCGAGAATATGACTTCAAACCGTGGGAAGCACGATGGGCAAATTGTCGATGTTATCCGCTGCGCCGACATCCTAACCTCGGTCCTAGCATTTAGTGTGATGACAAAGTCCATGGCTAGATACCAGAAATGTCCATCTGGTATTTCCGTGGGGTTGAACCCGACGCGATTGAAGTCATAGGTCATACCGGTCTATACCATGCTGTTGAAGCGAATTGCTTGGTTGTTGTGCGCAATTGCTTCCATCTTTGTTCCCTAATATTTTTTTATGAATCATAACAATAATGAGGAAACAAAACTGTTTATCAAACTTATATTTTAAAAATGCGGGCTATCAAGTAGTGATGATTAATGACTTACATGTTGATCGAGTAGTATGCACTAAAGGTACAAGTTTCCATGCCATTCTCCTTGATTTGACCCTTCCACGGGATCCTAGCATGAATTATCCAGCAATATTCATATATATGCTCCATTTGGACATGATGAAAAGTCAAGTTCCTGTGCATAGAATAGAAAGAACGTATGAGGTAAATTACTAAGCGGTACACTGTGATTATTCTATCTTGCCTGTTCATCGGAGGGGTGATGGGTTGACTGACGATAGGAACCGGCGGCGATGCCATCACCCTCTTAGAGGTGATCGATCCGTATGAGTTTACCATGGTCGTGGAGGAGATGACTTTTTCTCTGTAGAAAGATGGAGACAAATATGGTGCTGCAGAAAGATGGAGACAAATATGGTGCTGCAGAAAGATGGAGACAAAGATGGTGCCGCGGAGCTTTTTTATAAGCATAATGGGCGGCGGGAAAATGAAAAATGGTTAAGAATTTTTTTTGGCGGGCTAGGTCCCCGTGGGTGACATATCAATATTCGGATCTTTAATATTCAAAAACCTATTAAAAATTGTTTATTTAGCAAGGAAACAGACACTTCAAAATCGGTCCGTGATCAACCCAGTTGGTTCACAATATATTAAATTAATGCAATTTTGTGATTTATGATCACTTGCCTTATCAAAACGTAACTGATTTATCACATGCGTATACAATCTCAAATTCTTGCCATAATATATTAAATAAAGGAAATCGACTTTCTTCTTTCAGGATATTTCTTAACATTCACATTAAGTTATTTCCTTTTCCCCTTTTATATTATGTGCACGTCTCGAATGACCAATTATTTAACAAAGCTAGCTTGGTTCAAGACGTGCAAGAAAATAATCTACCCGTAACGATTTCTGTTGGTTCAGTTTAAAAAAAAAACTGACCGCGTCCGTTTTTGTAAGTACTGCAGCAAAACTTCAGTATGATATATACCACAGTAACTTAAACAACAGTATTTTTTAAACCAAACGCTTTAAAGTATGCAGTACTAAGGCTACGCTTGGCAGCAAAGTATTTTTTTAAGCTTTCGGATAATACTTTGGTTTTTCTAGAGACCCTTGGTTTTAAATACTTTGACGTGTTTGGTGTCCAAAAGGACTGAAGTTCTATAAACCGTAGTATTTCCAAAACTGTGGCATTTTTGTTGTATCTAAAAAAGAGGCCCCAACCTCTTTTTTCAAAAGAGAACGTGAGAGAATATCGTGGAGAGAGAGCTGATTGCTACCTCCGATGTTTGAAAAAAATTCTGTTATATCGTAAAGGAGTTGCAATACATCCCCTGATTATTAGAAGTTTCAGGTAGATTACATTGTGACAAAAAGAAGATATATTAGATTGTGTACCAGGAAAGAAAGGTATGGAGGACACATTCGGGTAGATTAGACTGCTCTCTGATTGATCCTGTGGCGCACATACAAACACGACCTTTTGGCCTGGATGTAAGCTAATGCACACACAAACGATTGTATTGTGTTACTTTCGATCTAATTGACAGGTGTACCTTGATAAATCATGCATACCTTCTACTTATATTTATAGTGCGTACGTGCGACCTAGTGCATGGAGGCTGTATGCAGCCGGCGGCCGTTAACATACGCTAAATAATCAATACTGTGGTAAAGTAGCTACAACTAAACATGTAAATTTGAGAAAAAAGTTCAAATTGTCATTGAGCATATTTAGCAGTCACGTAGCATGGATAAATCAACTGAAAATCACACTTCATTATTTTTAATATCCAGACGATTACATGCCACGAAACATCCAAACAACCTAACATCTCAACAATAACTGACACCGATTCTCAAGAAAATAAAAAAGAACAATACTGGACACCTTCTCATGCTTGGTCCTTTGAAGGTGGTGGTGGCTTGTTGTCGTAGGCTTGGATATGCTTCACGACCAAATCCGGCAACTGATATATCTGGTTAATCAAAGACTGCTGCAACATGCTGTTATGCTGGACTACCTGCAGAATCTGATAGTTGGTGGTACTCCAATCGTCTTTACTCTCTAGATTTGACCCCATGTCACGCTGGATATCCCAGCCTGAGGGGACATGTGCACGAGGGACGTTTTGCACCTCACGATAACGTTAAGTTATTAAAGTGGTTCATGGAAAGCATGGATGGAAAGTTAATAGGCAGGTTGTGCGTACGCATCTCAAGGGTCTTAAGTTTTTTAGACCTCGGTGCGGTTCCCTCACCAACACGAGGATTTGTGCAAACACGAGGATTTGTTGGTAAGGTGACGATGAAACCTCTGGTGACTCATCTTCCGGTTGAGCCAGAACATCACTTGCGTCGTTTATTCCTGATCGTCATGTTGATCCTTAGCCCCTTGGTGTTGAAGCCAGAGTTAAAGTCAGAGGACGACATGAGCAGTCTAGTTTGGGTGAAGGCGTGATATCGAAGGAGTTGTTCACGAGCGGTCTGGTTTGGGTGATGCAACGCACATGCATTATATAGCTGTTTATAAGGAAACAAACATAACGGAATCCGCTTGTGAATTAATCCAGTTGATTCACAATATATTTAATTAAAGCAAATTTGTGATTCATATGATAACTTGCCTTATGAAAACTCATCGGATTTATCTCATTTCAATACAACTTTAGTTTCTTGACATAATATATTAAATAGGGAATCTGACTTTCTTCTTTCTGGATATTTCTTAATCTTACGGTATTAACATAACAAAGAAGGGAAAATGGAAATAACTTACTGTGAATATCAGTAAGATTAAGAAATATCCAGAAAGAACAAAGTCAGATTCCTTATTTAATATATTACGACAAGAAACTGAAGTTCTACTGAAATGAGATAAATTCGATGAGTTTTCATAAGGCAAGTTATCATATAAATCACAAACTTGCTTTAATTAAATATATTGTGAATCAACTGGGTTGATTCATAGACGGATTTCGTTATGTTTGGTTCCTTATAAATAGCTATATAATGCATGTGCATTGCATCAGCCAAATCAGACTGCTCGTGAACAACTTCTTCGATATCACGCCTTCACCCAAACCAGACCGCTCAGGTCGCACTCTGACTTTAACTCTGGCTTCAACAACAAGGGGGATGAGGATCAGCATGAAGATCAGGAAGAAACGACGCAACTGCACCCTGATGTTCTGGCTCAACCGGAAGATGAGTCACCAGAGGTTTGTATCGTCACCTTACCAACAAATCCTCGTGTTGACGCAAATCCTCGTATTGGCGAGGGAACCGCACCGAGGTCTAAAAGACTTAAGACCCTTAAGATGCGTACGCACAACCTGCCTATTAACTTCCCATCCATGCTTTCCGTGAACCACTTTAATAACTTAAGACGTTATCGTGAGGTGCAAAACGTTCGTCGTGCACATGTCCCCTCAAGATGGGATATCCAGCGTGACACGGGGCCAAATCCAGAGAGGAAAGACGATTGGGGTACCACCAACTATCAGATTCTGCAGGCAGTGTAGCATAACAGCATGTTGCAGGAGTCTTTGATTAACCAGATAAATCAGTTGACGGAGATGGTCGTGAAGCATATTCAAGCCCGCGACAACAAGCCACCACCACCTTCAAAGAACCAAACATGAGGAGGTGCCTAGTATTGTTTTTTTTTTGTTTTTTTAGAATTGGCGGTGTCAGTTATTGTTGAGATATTAGATTGTTTGGATGTTTCATCACATGTAACCGTCCGGATATGAAAAATAATGAAGTGTGATTTTCAGTTGATTTATCCATGCTACGTGACTGCTAAATATGCTCAATGACAATTTGAAGTTTTTTCTCAGATTTACATGTCTTTGGTTGTTGCTGCTTTACCATAGTATTGATTAATTTCTAATTAGCGTCTGCTAATGGCCGCCGGCATGCAGCCTCCATGCACGAGGTCGCAAGTACGCACAGTAAATATAAGCAGAAGTTATGCATGATTTATCAAGGTGCACCCGTCAAATAGATCGAAAGTAACACAGTACAATCATTTGTGCGTGCATGAGCTTACATCTGGGCCAAAAGCTCTTGTTTGTATGTGCGCCACAGGATCAATCAGATAGCAGTCTAATATCTCCGAATGTGTTCTCTATACCTTTCTTTCCTGGTACACAATCTAATTTATGCTTTTTTGTCACAATCTAATCTACCCGAAACTTTTAATAATCAGGGGATGTATTGCAACTCGTTGACCATATAACATATATTTTTTCAGACATCAGAGGTACCAAGCAGCTCTCTCCACGACGTTCTTTCGTGTTCTCTTTAGAAAAAAGAGGTTGAGACCTCTTTTTTAGATACAACGAAAATGCCACAGTTTTTGAAATAATACGGTTTATATAACTTCAGTCTTTTTAGACACCAAACACGTCAAAGTATTTAAAATTGTGGGTCTCTAGAAAAACCAGAGTATTCTCCGAAAACTACAAAAAATACTTTGCTGCCAAGCATAACCTAAGTACTGTATACTTTCAAGTGTTTGACTTAAAAAATACTATTGTTTAATTACTGTGGTATATATCATACTGAAGTTTTGCTGCAGTACATACAAAACGGACGCGGTTAGTTTTTTTTAAAACTGAACCAACAAAAATCGTTACAGATAGATTACTTTCTAGCACGTCTGAAACCAAGCTTGCCTCATTAAATAATATGTCGTTCGTGACGTGCACATAATATAAAAGGGAAAAAATAAATAACTTAATGTGAATATCAGTAAGGTTAACAAATATTCTAAAAGAAGAAAGTTAATTTCCTTATTTAATATATTACGCATGTGATAAATCAGTTACGTTTTGATAAGGCAAGTGATCATAAATCACAAATTTGCATTAATTTAATATATTGTGAATCAACTTGGTTGATCACAGACTGATTTTGAAGTGTCTGTTTCCTTGGTAAATAAACGATTTTTAATAGGTTGTCGAATATCCAAATATTGATATATCACCCACGCGGACCTAGCCGGCCAAAAACAAATTTTCTTAACCATTTTTCATTTCCCCGCCGCCCACTATGCTTATAAAAAAGCCCCGCAGCACTATCTTTGTCTCCATCTTTCTGCAACATTATATTTGTCTTCATCTTTCTACAGAGGAAAAGCCATCTCCTCCATGACCATGGTAAACTCATACGGATCGATCACCTCTAAGAGGGTGATGGCATCGCCGCCAGTTCCTATCGCCAGTCAAACCATCACCCCTCCGATGAGCAGACAAAATAGAATAATCACATTGTATGGCTGTTTGTCATCACCGCTCAGTAATTTACCTCATCCGTTCTTTCTATTCTACGCACAGAAACTTGACTTTTCATCGTGTCCAAATGGAGCATATATATCAATATTGCTGGATCATTCATGCTAGGTTCCCGTGGAAGGCTCAAATCAAAGAAAATGACATGGGAAAGTTGTACCTTCACTGCAGACTACTCGATCAACATGTAAGTTATTAATCATCACTACTTGATAGCCCGCATTTTTAAAATACAAATTTGATAAACAGTTTTGTTTCCTCATTATTGTTATGATTTATAAAAAAAATATTAGGGACCAAAGATGGAAACGATTGCGTACAACAACTAAGCAATTCGCTTCAATAGCATGCTACAGACCGGTATGACCTATGATTTCAATCGCGTCGGGTTCAATCCCACGAAAATACCAAATGGAAATTGCTGATGTCTAGCCATGGACTTTATCATCACACTAAGTGCTAGGACCGAGGTTAGTGCAGCGGATAACATCGACAATTTGCCTATCGTGCTTCCCACAGTTTGAAGTCATATTCTCGCTACGGGACAAAAGCATCATCTTTAACTTTGTTCTTGCATATTACTTTGTACAACTCATTGTTTCAGTGTGATTAAAATTTTGCACATGTGGTTGCTATTCTTGGCTACATTGGTAAGATACAATATCAGTGGAATTCAATATATAAACATCACGTCCCTTACCTCGATATTGACTGAGTCAACTCGCACGATGTGCATTCACTACGTATACGTATAGCCCAGGCAGTTATCCTCTGTACATGGCATATAACCCCTTGGTGGGCAAGTAATACAATCACGAATCACTTTCCATAATTCAACTGACAGGATGGAGGCAGAACTAGCAGGGTTGAGATAGCGGAATTTCTTACCGGGAGGAGATGAAGAGACATGCAAGCCGGCGCGGCGAGGAGATCGTGGTCGTGGTCGTGCGGGGGGTCGGATCTGCAGCGCAATTCTGCCCCAAGGAAGCAAGCACTTCAGAGGAGGCTATGGACTTGCGGAATGGAGAAGTAAGGAGGAGGGCGTACCTTGGGCGTCTAGGTCCTGCAGCGCGTAGGGAGGCCGCTGCCGTCGAGGGCCGTCGCAGCCCCATGTGCCACGCCGTGCAGAGAGACGAAGGGAGGTCGTCGTGGGGCTGGCGCAGAGGACGTCGCCGGCGCGGGTGGATTGGGGAATAATCAATCGGGGGAGAGGAAGAGACAGATGAGTCGCGGCTTGCTGGTCTGGTTTGGTTTGGACTTGGGGATGAGATCGAGCGCGCCGGGGTACGTTGATTACCTGACAATTTTATTGCCTGAAGGTTCTGGTATGGAATGTGTAATTAATGGGTTAATCAATTAGCATTGATTTGGAAAGGATAATTCATATTATTATTTAATTGGTATCCTAACGGATGGCTAGAGTCATGCATATTAATTGTAGAGAGAACCAAGATTTAATGTTATGATTTCTAGGCCTGAATGTACTTTAGGTATATACCTTTTTAATAAATGGCTATGTATGGTGAGCCTAAGTTAAAATAGGAATTTAGTAACAGGTTTATGCATATTATCGTTAGGTATAAAATAGCTTGCAATTGTGTGTATATTTTGATTAGGTATAATATCCTCGGAATGTATATTTTTATTAGGTATAATACCTCGAGTATGTGTATAATTTCGTTAGGTATATCACTAACATCTACCAGTAGGTATAATACCCACCAACTAAAATCGCTTGGAAGTTTTAGGTATATACTTGTAATATGCACATATTTCTACAGTTTTACTAAAAAACAGTCGTCTATTTTCATTTTGGCTTCAAGTCGAATTTTCAGTCGTTCGATTCAGTTCTGAGATCTGCGCTGGTGTGGCTGAACTTTTCGGGCCCGCTTTCACTAGTAGAAAACGGGCCATTAGTACCGGTTTGTAAGGGCCTTTAGTGCCGGTTATGGAACTGACACTAACGTTTCGACACTAAAGCCCCCCCCCCCCCTTTAGTACCGGTTCAGCACGAACCGGTGCTAAAGGGGAACCACGTGGCACGAGCCAGCTCCGGGGGCCGGGAGCCCTTTAGTACCGGTTGGTAACACCAACCGGTACTAAATGGTTGTGGGTTTTTGTTTTATTTTGTATTTTTTAATTAAATTTGTGTTATCAATTTAATTTAGGATTGTTTTACGTTATAATGAATTGTAGTCGTCATCATCATCATCATCATCGCATATTAATAAATAAATAAACTCTAGCTAGCTAAAAATCATCGTAGTCGTCTAATTACCACTATTTAATCATCATAGTCATTACTGCGCTAGCTATCTAATCATCATCAACGCTGGCTAGCTTAAAGAGGAAACATTCACTTTGTAACAGAAGCAAAGATATCATCAAGTTCAACATAATCGTCACCAAGATCGAAGTTCAGGACACGGACATGAGACAAGTACTAATTAAGAGCATGAACTAGTAGCTACTGATCTTGCTGCTCCCTCTCAGGTAGAATAGCATAGAACATGTATAGCTCTCCTGATTCATCATACTGGAGCATGCAGATGAATCTGTCTCCTAATCTTGGGTTGCGCTTCACCTTACTGCCCCCTAGTACTTCTCTGCGATCGTTAACAATTTTGCTCCAATCTTTCACTATTAAGCATTCTTCGCTTTCAGAAATCCTGAATGCACTCATGTGCAATGTAGGAAATCTTGGTCGTAAGCTAACCATTGACATGCGATCTTTTGTCTCGATCCACTGAGGCACAACTGTCATCGGAAGTCCCTGTTGAACAACATCGTATAGTAATTAATATACTAAGCAATGAAAGTTTAGCTTCAAAAATAATGTATGCAAAAGATGCACTAATTAAGGACAAATATTTAAAATCTTACCATCTTTTGATTATAGATGTGACCGTAGTTCAATACGATCACCATTGGTCGCACGGTTTGAGTACTAACATTTCTAAGTTTAGGAAAAAATTTGTCTTGACAGTATTAAGATCCTCAAGCCATGAAACATAATGACTTATCTCCTCGCAGTTTAGTTGAGCCCCGGGGCAGTAGTAGGTCCTGTCTACCAAGCGCCGGACATGTTTGCTTGAACCGAAATAAGCTGACAATACAAATTAGTTGTCAACTATTTTTGAATAAACTGTATGAAAGACATAAACATATGCATGCATGGTTGAGAAAAACTCACCAAATGGTAGAACTGGAGGCGTTTGCACATCGACCCAGATGTCTATATTACCTTCAATATCATCTTCCGGACGAATATCAAAGGTGATAACCATATCAGGCTCAAATGCATAAGCCTTGCATAGTGTTTGCCAAGTTTTGCATTCAAAATGGGTGTATGTGTCTCCATTATATAATTTGATGTTGAAAGTATACCCATGCTCCGTCTTCAAATAAACTCTCTTTACCTCCATATTATCTATAGCACTAAAACCTATCTTATTCAAGACAAAAGTTCTTGCATGGCAGGGGATGCGCTAGTAGAATAGTGAAAATTTAAAATTATAAGTTGAAGCAAATGAAGCATAAGTTTTGCATTCAAATAATAATTGATAAAGTGACTTACTGTATCAACTTCGAATGTCTCATCCAGCTTGATGCTGAAGCGCCTACCATCAACAAGGAAATTTTGATCGCACAGGCCGCGCTGGTCTTCACAGTGTTCGCACAAAATAAAATCTTTTTCGTCGTCAGATGACATTTCCTATGTTCATATAGGTGAAACATTAAACACCTATATCTAGCCAAATATATATTCATCTAACATTTGACATTAATATATCTAACTATATATTCAATTGACATTACTATATATTTAACTTTTCTATCTAATTCATCTAACATTCGACATTAATCTAACATTTATATAAACTCAAAATATATAAAAAAATTAAATAAACAGAAAAACTCATTAAAAAATAATATTTTAATTAGATCATCAAATCCCATATACCTAAATTTTCTTACTAAAATAAACTAGTTATATTAATTATTCAACTAGTTCTAATCTCATATACCTAAATTTTCTTACTAAAAATAAACTAGTTATATTAATTATTCCATTAGTTCTAATCTCATATACCTAAATTTTCTTACTAAAAATAAACTAGTTATATTAATTATTCAACTAGTTCTAATCTCTAGTTTGACAATTTTTCTATCTAGCTAGCTAATTCATCTAACGTTCGATATTAATCTAACATTCGATCATCTAATTAACTTTTCTAAAAAACAGAAAATAAGTAAAAAAATGTGTGTGTGTGTATGCATGTGTGTGTATATATACGTATATGTGTGTACGTATGTGTGTATGTGTGTGTGTGTGGTATATGTGTGTGTGTGTGTGTGTGTGCGGCCCCGGCCGTAGGCCGCCGCTCCGTACGTACGAGCGGGGGCGCCGGCGTATGGGGCGGGGGCGCCGGTGTGTGTGTGTGTATGTATGTGTGTGTATGTGTGTGCGGGAGCGAGAGAGAGACGTACAGCCGCGGCGATGGCGACGGACGGCGGCGGCGTTCGGGGCGGCAGCGCGAGACGACGACGACGACGGGCGGCGGCGGGGACAGCGACGATGACGACAGACGACGGGCGGCGACGACGGGATCGAGCGGCGCGCGCGGCGGAGGTTGGAGACGAAGTGGGGATGAAACTGAAATTTTCGTAAGAGCTCTATATATAGGATGGGCCTTTAATACCGGTTGGTGGCTCCAACTGGTACTAAAGGCCTATTTTCGCCAGACCAAGCGGCGGGAAACGAAGGCTTTTAGTACCGGTTGGAGCCACCAACCGGTACTAAAGAGGGGGCCTTTAGTACCGGTTGGAGCCACCAACCGGTACTAAAGGGGTGTGCGCTGCCACCCCAAAGTTTAGTCCCACCTCGCCCGGCGAAGGGCAGCCGCACTGGTTTATAAACCCAACCGCGGCTACCTCTTCGAACTCCTCTATATAGCAGGCTTCTGGGCCTAATTAATTAGGGCACGCTGCCCTGTGAGTCTGCTGGCCCTCTTGGGCCTGCATTTGCACACCCTAGGTTTGGTAGACCCACAGGGCAGTGTGCCAACAAATTTGTTATATAGTTTTTTCTTTTCTGCATTACTTATTTTCTTTTATTTATTTTTGAGTAGTTTTTATATAGTTTTTTCTTTTCTGCATTATTTATTTTCTTCTATTTATTTTTGAGTAATTTTTTTGTATAGTTTTTTTATTTTCTGCATTATTTATTTTTGTATAGTCCGAAACCCTGATACTCGGAAAGAGTTTGTCCAATTTGTATATAGTTTTTTCTTTTCTGCATTACTTATTTTCTTTTATTTATTTTTGAGTAGTTTTTATATAGTTTTTTCTTTTCTGCATTATTTATTTTCTTCTATTTATTTTTGAGCAATTTTTTTGTATAGTTTTTTTATTTTCTGCATTATTTATTTTTGTATAGTCCGAAACCCTGATACTCGGAAAGAGTTTGTCCAATTTGTACACGAAGTGCGTCCAGTTTTTGCCGTGACCCTCTCTACTCTTTCGCGCATGCTATGCGGGTGATATGATGATACCATGTCAAGTTTCAACATTTTCAGGATTCATTTTGTAGTGATTTTCAATTTCACGGTCATTTAGCTCTCTAAACAATTAGGTAAATGACCGAAAACAACAAATGATGTCAGAACATGTTGGAAATTGATGACGCCGCTTTAAATGCTGCATACTGAACACAAAAGAAGTCCGGAGTTTAAATAAGTTATTAAAAATAAAAAAGAGGTGCAATGCTGGTTAATTTGCTTCAAGCCATTCGGAATAGTGTAGACTGCACTGCACATAGCTCAGTGCAATCTATGCTATTCCGCAAGGCTTGAAGCTAATCAACATGTAGGTGAGCATTGCAAATCTTCGTCATTGTCTGTGCACTCACGGCTTATAAACCGCTCATACTGCCTCTCTCTTGGCGAGGTGGGACTAAAAACAGCTTGCCATAACCTCATTAGTACCGGTTCGTGGTAAGAACCGGCACTAAATGGTGATGGTGGGGCCATAGCCTGACCGCAGGCTGATGCAGCCTCTTTAGTACCAGTTCGTGGCATGAACCGGTACTAAAGGTTCTCCACGAACCGGTACTATTGATCGCCGCCACGAACCGGCACTAATGTACACATTAGTGCCGGCTCTAATTCAAACCGCACTAATGTGCTTCACGTTTGACCCTTTTTCTACTAGTGTTTGTCTTAGTGGGTCTTAGTGGATCCTTTTGGGTCATTTTCGCGCCTGCTTTTTTCCAGTGTCGCGTGGAGGATCTAGTCTGTCCTCCTCAATCCTTATCCATGGCGACGACGGTGGGCTCGAGGCGACGATGGAGAGGTCAAACTTCAGATATTATCTTCTCTGTGGCATATCGCCTCCCTTTCTTCTCTCCATTTGTTGCCCCTCTCCTCCAGCATGCCCTTCCCTACCATGGCGCCTTCTCTCTCTCCTTCCCCTCCCATGGTTCCCATCCCTCCATTCCCATGACACTCCTCCCCCTCCCTTCTTCATATGGCGCCTCATTACCCTATATTCTGGTGTCTGTGAGTCTGTCCCTCTCTCTTCTTGAACCCTAGAACACAAGCAGATCTTAAATCCTAACTCTCTCTGTTATTGTATAGGTTCATCCGGGTTCAGTTTTGCAGATCTGTAGCAATCAAGTCCTAATCCCTTTCTGCTGCTTTAGGTTATTGGAATTCAGTTTTGCAATTCTCTACAATAGCCAATTAAAACTAAGGCAACACCAATGCTTTTGTGATGATCTCGTTGTGTCTAGATGGAACTGAAATGCTACCATGTGCTCCATTTTATTTAATGTGAAAGTCATGCTATCTTGTAAAGATAATATACTACATATATTAGTTACTAGGTGTTTGTTTTGATTCATGGTGTCCATGAATGTTGTAGTCTTGTTTTACATTATGCACATATGAAAATCTGCAGCAATTTGGTACAAGCAGTACCCTGAATCACATATCTGAGGTGTTCCATCTTATTTTATTGTCTCTATATATTTCCCATGTTTTTTGTTATCACGCAAGTCCCTGTTTCTCGGTCATCAAGCTTGTTGCTTCCCTCGACCTTTTTTTGTTGCTTCCTCGACCATTTTTTTTCAAAAGTCAGAAGGTTTCATTGCAGCTTTATATAGCTTAAATTGTAGTCTTATGCACCCCATCTTTTTCTTTGTTCACTAGTGTTTTGCTAAACATATACATTCCCCCTTAACCAATTCATACACGCATTTTTTCTGTGAATGTATTGATACTTATGCAATAGCGGTAGTCCGGCCGAATTTTCTTCAATGAGTAGTCTCAACTGCTTGAGGTGGTCAAGTTTCCCCTTTTTGGGGGGTTCCTAGTCAGTTGAGCTCTGGCCCATTCTCATATGCTAATCTTGTGTAGGAAGATTGCCAGTGTTGCACGAGCATGGAATTGTGGACGTTGTTGTGCACTATTCTAAGGTGTCGGCTAGCTGGCTAGAGGCGTGTGTGGTCACGGCCTAGTGACTTTTGTTCATTTTCTTCACTCTAGTGTATTTTGTCCATTTCTCTGTAAGTCTCTTGCTCTGGTCTCTTATGTTGTTGTCAATCATTTTGTCTATGTATTCATTCTAAGGTGAACAACTGACTTCTTACTATTCTTCAACTTTATTCATTATTTTTGTTCCTCAGTTTGTAAGATTGCCTTCTCAGTCTTATATTAGTTTTTGTAATAGTATCAGTCCTCATTTTATCATATTTAGTTATCATTTGCATCTTTCTTCAGTCCTATCTCTCACGAGTCTTGTCTTTTAGTAGATGATTATTTCTGTTTTGAACCTCATGTTCATGTAAGTCCTAAGTTTTAAGTTTTCTGTTTTCTGTTTTTTGCACTGTTTTTTTGCTAGATTATTTTCACTTTTTAGTCATCAGTACTCCTAAGTATCAGTTTTTAAATGTGACACCGTAACATTTTGCCAAATACATGTATTACATTTTATTAATGACATAAAGATTTCAGAAAATTATACGACTATTTCTTACAATTGTTTTTTTTAAATCAGGTTGGAAAATTTGTTCCCATGTTTAAAAATATATATGTTTCAAACGGTGTTCCCTTTTTCAAAATTGGTTGTTTTTAAATAAATGTTCATATTTTAAAAAAGTTATTCAGAATTTTCTAAAATTGTTCCCACTTAAGAAACAGATATTTCAAAGATTGTTCGGGCCTGCACGTTTTCAATATTTGTTTGCCCTTCAAAAATTGATTTAAATCTCGACGCTGCTCTATGTGGTTTAAATGTTCGGGCCTCGCATCATAACATGAACGTTAGATGCATGTAGTGGCTAGTGGGAGCAATTCAGCGGCGTTAGGTTGTGTGAGTACGAATCCTAGTTTTCTCTTTTTATGTGTTTTTTACTATGCGTGTTTTACAAAAAGTGTTTTTTTACTATGCGTGTTTTACAAAAAAGAAAAAAATCGCCTCGTGTCTATTCGCCCAGACCAGTTGCGACCGCACCCTTTCAATATTTTTACTTTGCGTTTTATGAAAAAATAAATCCCCCCAAAAAACAAAAAAACAAACAAAATCTTGTAGTATATGTGAAAAGAAACATAAAATCCTAAGTATCAGTTTTAGTTCTCTTCAACTATATGTTAAGTGATTAGTTATTTTGTCAGTGTTTGTTCATTATCTAAGTGTCTCATTTTAGTTCTATTCAGTTATTTGGTCAGTGTTTGTTCTTGTCTATCAGTTTTAAGTTAAGTCATTTATTATTCTAACTAGTTTAGTTTCCATTCAGCTTATTATTTTTAGTTTATTTTGTTATTCCTGTATTTTCAGCATTCATTTTAAATTTGTTAGACTTGACATGTGTTAATAATTCTTGTAGTTTAAATTAGTTATCTGGTGAGTCTCTGTTCTTAGTTTTTCAGTCATCTTTTTGATTAGTCTTCATTTTTCAGTGCAGTTATTTCATTAATTATTATTCATTTTTTTTAGTTTTTCTAGGAAGAGTTTGTCTATGTGTTTATCATTTTCTTGTTCAATCATGTTAGGTATCATTTTATCTGTCATTCTAGTGTCTGAACCCTTAGGTGTCAAATTCAGTTTATAGTTTTTGGTTGAGTGTTAGGTGTCATTTTTAGTATCGTCAGTTAATGTTCTTCAGCTTTGTGTTGTATTCAGTTTTGTCATCTCAGAAGTGTCATAAAATTCTTAGCCATATATCAGTTTGTAGTTTTCAGTTTCAGTCATCTTCATTGCAGGTTAGTTCATGGTTATGTTCAGTGTCAATTTCAGTCTTATTCAGGTTTCAGTCATCTTTAGCTTTTTCATGCTACTCATTTCTTTAGTGTTAGGTTTGTTAGCTAGTTTAGCAAATTTGTTCATACATTTTTCCGTCTATCTATATTTTCTTTCTCAGTTTCAGTGTTGTGTGCATTTTTTTAGTATTTTTCATTGTTTTACATGTTTTTGAATCATCAGTCATCTATATTTTTCAGTTATCCCTCATTATTCTAGTTAGTCCATGATAATTTCGGCGAGGAAGCTGATTCCCCTGTTGCTTTTTTATTTTACTCATCGCAAGCAGCATCACACGCAGTTGCATCCATGTCTTCTCTCCCCACCACCCGCCAGCTAACGTCACGCCTCCACAGATTTCTTTTCTTTGTTACAAGCCTCCGTCCTCTTCCAGGTGTGAGTCCTCTACCTCGAGACCTCGTTGGGTTACACCACCGCGGGCACGGTACGTATCAATGTTGATACTACTATTTTCGCGAATAATCGCTGCTTGGGAGTGGGTGTTTTTTATCTGTGATCACCATGGATGTTGTGTGCTGGCATGCAATGAACGTTTTGAAGGCGTAACATCACCTGAACTTGCTGAAGCAGTGGCCTGGCCATTAGGCGTGTTCACATTTTCCAGAGATCATGGTCACATGTTTGTGCTTCTTAATTCTGATTGTCTCTCTCTGACTTTCAGTGCATTCATTCTGATGCTCAGGATCTATCTTTGTTGGGCTCGGTGATAGCTGATGTAAAGTCTCTGGTGGCTGCTGTATCTTCAAGCATGTTCATCGCGACTTGAATGTAGCGGCACATCTATTAGCTCGCAATAGTAACATTCAGTTTGTAATATTTCTGTTGATGTAATCCCCTGGTGTATCTGGGAAGTACTTTAGAATGATGTTACTTAATCAATAAAGTGCCTGACAGTCTCTCTCTCTCTCTCAAAAAAGACTTGTTTTCTTTGTTTAGTTATTATACTTGGAGAGGAAGAAGGTGGTCAGGTAGAGGGGAGGTAAGTGACAGGAAAGGGAGGGCTTTTTGACCTAGGGTACTAGTGGCGGTCGGGGCTATAGCCCAGCCCACTATCAGGGGAAGCTTTTTTCTATGCGTGTGTGTGGTTTGTTAACGGGTTGGTTAGGCGGCCCGTTAGGTGTACAGGACGGGGCGCTACACATTCGAGGACCAGAAAGGCTGAGGCACATTTTTCCGACCTGAAACGAGTAAGGATTCAGACGCTTTTTTTAAACTGAAGTTTAGACTGAGTACTTAGTACAGACAGCTATCAACCTATGACTGGAACAAAAAAGCAACCTGAAGCTAATTTAAAAACAGACATCCGTTGTTTAGTCACTCCCTATTTCTATTAGGTAACCGGGTATGTATGGTGAGCAGAAGTTTTTTTTTGAGGGAAGGCCATCATGGCAAGCTTTATTGAATTATAGAACACTTACATCGTCCATGAGCTTACTGACAATGACATCAGGTGGCTCGTTTAACCAACTGAGATTTGACTTATTACAAAAGGAGAAGTTAGCTAGCACATGCGCCGCTTGATTACAAGAACGAATACAATGCTTAAAAATGACCTTCCCAATCGACGTACTAATATCAACGCATTTTCCGAAGAGAGCCGCAGCTTCATCCCACCATCTTTCTTGGCCATTGCAGAAGTTAATTACCTGGTGAGAATCTGATTCCGCTTCAATCTGGTTTAGTCCTAGAAGTTGGCAAAGAATAGCCCATCCCTCATGGCCATCGCCTCCATTGTAATCGCATCCGCCGCCACCGGTACAAAATTGCATTGCGCGGCAATGAAGTTTCCATGAATATCCCTCATAACAGCCGCAGTTGCCCCACTCCCTTCATCTGGAAAAAAGGCTGCATCAACATTTAGTTTTGTATATCCTGGGTCCGGCTTACACCATTTAGTCTCTGGCATTACATGTGAACTTGTCAATGAATTCTGGAAATTTGAAGCAATCGATAGAATGGATATGGGCCATCTCCAGGAAGGTGGCACCGGCTCATCATGTGTCATTCGCCTACGTATCCACCACAAGTACCATGCTCCCACCATTAGTGCTTGTTTGAAGTTGACATTAGAATGTACCATCAGTAGATCATTCGGAAGGGTTAAAAGATGTTCGAATATAATCGAGCCCGACCTATCCACTGGTATAGCATCTTCCACCAGTTGCAACATCCCAAGACGCCTCCACACTTCCTTTGCATGCACACATAGAAATAAAAGATGCCTAATATCCTCAGCACCTTGATGGCATATCAGGCACGCCCCATTAAAACCAATATGTCTGTTTGTCAGGATTGCTTTTAGTGGAACGATTCCTCGCAGAACCCTCCACCCAAAAATCTGAATTCTACGTGGGACTTGCACTTTCCAAAGTGTATTCCACACTGCCAAAGGCGTTGAACCACCAGCCCTCTCCATCATATTTGCAAGTGCCCTATAAGTGTGCATCCATTGCAAATGGTACGCAGTTTTCACTGAAAAAATTCCAATGCGATTAGGTTGCCAGGCAATGAAGTCCTCAAATGAGCGGGATCTGAAGTATTCTTCTAACATCCACAGGGTAGAAAAGGCTCTGTAATAGCTGTTCATCCCACTCCCCGGTCACCGGATCAATGAGTTCACAAACTCTTGTAATAATTGATTGGCCTCTCGGTGTAATTACCTTCATATCTGAGCTTGAAGGTATCCAAGGATCCCTCCATATATTTACCTCCTCACCAGTACCAATCCTTCATATGTAACCTTTCTTGAATGTATCAAGGCCCTTTAAAATACTTTGCCATGTAAATGATGACCCCTTCTTTGGGGTAGCATCCAAAAGAGTTCCATTGGGGTAGTATTTAGCTTTCAGTACTTTTGCAACCAAGGAATCTGGATTAGTGATGAGCCTCCAGCATTGCTTAGCAAGCATAGCTAAGTTGAATGAATATAAATCACGAAATCCCATACCTCCCTCATTTTCTGGAATACATAGCTTCCACCACGCCATCCAATGCATTTTCCTGAGATCTTCATCACCACCCCACCAAAATTGTGCAATAATATCTGTGATTTCTTTGCAAATTCCTTTTGGAAGACTAAAAACTGACATGGCAAAAACTGGAATGGCCTGTGCCACAGACTTTAATAAAATCTCTTTACCTCCAATTGATAGTTGTTTCTCCATCCAACCTATCAATCTTGCTTTAATTCTGTCAACGAAATGCCTGAAACAGTCACTTTTGTCAGCTCCCACAATTGCTGGCAACCCAAGATACTTGTCAGATAATGCTTCTGTGTCAATATGAAGAATTTGACTAATTTCTACTTTTGAAACACCTGAGGTGTTGGGACTGAAGAAAATGCTAGTCTTGGACAAACTCACCATTTGTCCTGAACTTGCACAATAGGTATCCAATACGTTTTGTAAGGAAGTTGCATTCATCACATCTGCTCTCATGAGAATTAGAGAATCGTCAGCAAATAAAAGGTGTGAAACTGACGGTGCATTTATGCACACTCTAATCCCATCTATGCCACCAACTTCTTCTTCAAACGTCAACATACCGGACAACCCTTCCGCACAAAGAAGGAACAAATAAGGGGGGAGGGGGTCCCCTTGCCGAATCCCCCTAGTAGGGGTAAAAATCTCAGTCTCCTGGGAGTTGAATATGACCTTATATCTGACAGAAGATACACATGCCATTATCATGTCTATCCAACCAGTATCAAAACCAAGTTTTTCCATCATAGCTCTCAAGAATATCCACTCACTACTAGGAAAAGGCTTACTAATGGTGCACTGGTTTTGCCTACTAATGGCGCATCACGGGTGCGCCATTAGTAGCACGCCACTAGTAATTTTTACTAATGGCGCACCAGTGGTGCACCATTAGTATCTGGTATACAATGGCGCACCAACCAGTGCGCCATTAGTATGTAACAACATGCGCCATTAGAGTGCCTCCCGGGGGCCATACGTAAGCATGGCTTTGTCATACTAATGGTGCATTCTCTGTTGATGCGCCATTAGTATCCTTTGGCATACTAATGGCGCACCTGGTGGTGATGCGCCATTAGTATGAATATTTGGTTTTTTTCCTTTTCTGATTTTTGCGCAGGTTATAAAATATATTATTAGACAGAATATAAAATATATTTTTAGATAGAATATAGACAACAACATCAGATTCATCGAATACAATAGAAGATTAGTCTCTGAATACAATTCATCATATTAGTCTCCGAATTCAAAAGACCGAACAAAGATAAAACATTACAAGTCTCAAGACTGCGAGTATCGAGTTTGTCTTCACATTACAAGTCGATATCGATCATCTAAACTACCATCACATAGAAGAGAGCTGTGGTCATCACGATGGGCATCATCGCGATCAAACTGGTCTTCATCCGGTTCCTCCAACGCTCCCTCCTCTCTCCCGCTAGATAGCGGGCGTATCTAGATTCGGCCTCCGCCCTAGTGGTGTACCCTTTGTAACTATTACCGCTGAAACGGTGAACCTGTCTCCGACACTCCTCCCAGTCGTCGTAGACTCCGGGAACCTTACCCTTGTACACGACATACGACGACATCTCTATGCACAAGCCAAACAACAGACAATACATAAGCAATATGTAAGTATGCAACAAAAGGATCGGAAGATAAAAGCAAGACATTAATAGCATGATTCATGGTCCTACTAATAAATAGCATCGATTACATCTAAGTTGAACGACTGTCCAAACCAAAGAGACATACGAATTCACTAAAGTATAATTACAACATGAGCCAATCAATGTTTCAGAACTACACATCACTACTTTCGACTCGACTCATCGGACAGGAATGTGGATGAAGCCGCCGTCTGTCGTGATGGTCATGAAATCGCGGTCGTTGTCACCCTGCATTTGTAGCATTTCATCTATCTCACTGTTGGACGGTTGATATCTGAGGAAGAACTGCCCCAAGGTATGAAGGACATCTTGATGGATGATGTCCGCAAACTCCGACTGGATGCAAAAGAATTCTTGTCTGAGGTCCGCGTCCTGGACTGCCGACAAGCTCGTGGCCCAATCTTTGAGATTATCTGGTAGCAGAAGTTGATGATGGTCCCTTACGATCGCCCGCATGTGATGGAGGGCGTAGTAGGCATCCTTCTGACCGCCAGGCGGCTGCTTGACGCAGCAGAACTTCGTATTGTGTGAGAACATGTGTTTGCCGTACTTACGAATTGCCCTGGTGAAGGTGCCTCCAGATTTGGCGTAGGCAGGGAGAACATCATCAAGAACTTGCTTGACATTTGTGTAGTCTATCTTGGAGTTACGGTTCGGGTCTAAATACGTGGCCATGGAATATTTCGGGCTTAAGAGAATGAGTGTGCAATGTGTGTCACTGCACAGAACACGGAATGTTAGAAACAAAAACGATCGAAATCTAAGAAACCATATGTTACGGGGCGGTTAAGGGATGACTTACTCGGGAAAGTAAGGCACAAGGAAGTTATCCTTATCTGGGTTTGCCAGAATGACGCCTTCGAGGTGTGAACTCGCTACTTGGCGGTCCCCAGCGCTGCTCAAGTGCTTGGCACGCATGTAGAAGGGGTCGACTATCACGATGTCCGGGGTCTTGTCTCTAATGATCCGCATCTCCATACTCAGCGAAAACAGCCGAATGAAGGTGTAATGCAGCGGATGAAGGTGAAACATAGCAAAGATGTCATCAAACCGCAGGACGATCGTACCCCCGATGTCGCCATCCACAAAGCCCTTGCCCTCTGGCGCCTTGGCCACGAAAACCGGGTATGCCACATCCTTCTCTCTGAGACGCCGCTTCTCCAAAGAAAGAACACTGTCGTGCAGACTCCGCATAGCACCGGTTGCAGCATTCATCATATTTGGCGGTAGCATCGCCCTACCCGCCACATGCACCCTCCTCACAGACCGCCTTCTTGAGCGTGTTGGGGCTGATAATATTTCGCACCTCAGCTATCTGAGACTCGATGAAGGCGGGAGCTGGAGGCGTGTCCTGAGAACTCAACACCAGACGACGCCTGTTGCAATTCGATTTCTCCACCGTACCAGCTAGATCGCGGTCGTCTTGGTTGGGTTCTTGAGAAAGAGGCCCGCAGAACTCGTCAGCGTACCCATGTTCGGCAAAGTACTTATCAACTTTGGTAAATGTACCATCGTCGTTGTCGTCGCCGTCCGGATCCTGTGCCATAGGGATGTCCGGCAGGTCCGGTAGCGTTGCGGCGTTCTTGCCATGGCTTGGCGCCGGCATGACTGGCGGTCTTGTCTGTGGGGTGGTGTCCCCCGCCCCCAAACGAATCTGGCTAAGAGCACCAAAGCATCAAGAACTGTTTGACTGTAAAAAATAGTTGTTTCTACTGCCAAATTACCCAGTTTTCTCAAGCAGTCAATTACACCATGATGATACCAAATTCTTGTAGCAGTACAATGAGTTCATAGGATAAAAAAATCATCCACATTCACCAATCACCTTGTTACAGCAAGCAAAAAATTTCATTTTCATGGGCAACTAAGGACCAGGTGAACTATGGACTAACTTCAGTCACAGATGTTGGTGGCTACATAATCTCCTCAATCAAGAGCTGCTAGCTATAGGGTGCACCTAGTGACCCTGTTTCTTAAAATCTGAAATCTAATTAACCAACTTATGATGACAAACTGAAGCAAGCTATAATCTACTACAGTTATCACAAGATAGCATAAGAACTCATCTAACAATGCTAGTTGCTAGTAACCAAAGAACCTAGCCAAGAACTTCTCTCCAAGATTTTTATCATAACCTCTATGGTTCAAACATCCCCCTAGCCTGTTATGATTTTCAACCTCTTCTTTGCATATACTGGCATAAAATGGCTATGTGGTGTGCATATCCCAATTTGCCTTTTTCTTTTTCATCCATTTCACATCACAAATTTCAATCAAGCATGTATAAAAGGTAAACTGCCACACACTTCACATCAACATAACCAGGAAGTAATAGTAGTACATGTTTCACACACAAGCTGCTATGTATCAACATAACCAGGAAATAATGCATGTTGAGGACACACACAACATACGAATCTACACATATGTTTTCATGCTGGGATTTATCCATAAGAATTAGAAACATAGAAGCAGCATATGCAAGTAAGTTTGCTTCTTTACCTCTGGTTACAGGGAGGAGGGGAAGAGCAGAGACTCAAGGCGTGCTCCTGCTGCTCGAGGTGGATGGGGATGGTGGATGCGGGCAGAGGTGGAGCTCCTGCTGCTCGAGGCGGACCCGGGGGCGGCGAGGCTCCTGCGTTGGCCGTTGGCGGTGGTCGACGAGGGGCAGCGCCGGTGGAGAGCAGCTGGGCGGCGGCCAGAGAAGACGGAAGAGGAGGCGGGCGTGGGTGGGAGCTCCCGTGGCGGTGGTTGAGGAGGGGCCGCGCTGGTGGCCGGCGGCGCCAGCAAACCCTAAATCGCGAGGAGCCTGCTCGAGGAGGAAGCGCGCGAGGATGGTGGCTGCCAGTGGAGTGGCTCCACGACGATGGTGGTGCTCCCTGTCAAACGGGTGCTCGACGGCGCTGCTTTGGAGGGGGGCGACGACGGTGGTGGCTGGGAGTAGTGGATGGGGATTGGGGATTGTGGAGGGGCGGCAGAGGATGGTGGAGGGGCTACCATGATGGGGATTGGGGATTTTAGTCGGGGGAGGGATAGCAATGGCGCACCACCTAGAGGTGCGCCATAAGTAACTTTTTTTGGATAGCAATGGCGCACCACCTAGGGGTGCGCCATAAGTAACTATTTTTTTGTATATCAATGGCGCACCATCCAGCGGTGCGCCATTAGTAATTATTATTATTATTATTATTTTCTGCATCGAATAAGTTTTTAGAAAATGAATATGAATATGAAACAGTAATAATTTTTTATAAAAATAGTAATAATTTTTGAAAAATATCATCAAATTTGTTATTTGAAAATATTTATGAATATGAAAAAATATCATCAAATTTGTTATTTGAAAATATCATCAAATTTGTTTTTTTTGGATTTTTAGTTGCATTCATTTGTGAATTGGTAAAACATTTATGAATATGAAAAAATATCATCAAATTTGAAAAAATATTCATGAATTCAAAACGTGCCCATAAAATTTAAAAATATTCATGCATGAGTTCAAAAAATATTACTGTTTTGCAAAAAAGTAAAAAATATAAATATATATACTAATGGCGCACCGTCTAATAGTGCGCCATTACTAGTTTAAACTAGTAATGGCGCACTGTGAAACGGTGCGCCATTAGTAGTTTTACAAAAAAAAGAATAAGAAAAAATTACAATAATGGCACACTCTGCCAGGTGCGCCATTACTAGTTAAAACTAGTAATGACGCATTGTCTACCTGATGCGCCATTAGTATGTATGGAAAAAAAATAATACTAGTGGCGCACCCTGTTTCTGGTGCGCCATTAGTGTCTTCCACACTAATGGCGTATCACCAACAGGTGCGCCATTAGTATATAGTAGTGGCGCACTGCTTCCCTGGTGCGCCATTAGTATCAATCCTATCTATAGCCCTTTTCCTAGTAGTGACTCAACCCGGTCATAGGCCTTATGCATATCCAATTTCACTGCACATAGCCCCCTGCGACCTTCTCTTGAGTTTTTTATCTTATGGACACACTCATATGCTATTAGTACATTATCAGTAATTAAACGTCTCGGAACAAATGCACTTTGAGTGGGGGAGATAATGTCAGGTAGAATACCTTTCAGTCTAGCAGCCAACATCTTTGAGATAATTTTGTACATCACATTACATAGACTGATAGGTCTATATTGTGTAATTTGTTCAGGCGAGTCTACCTTGGGAATGAGTACAATGGACGTATCATTCCACTCTGCCGGGATCTGCCTTGTATTGATCGCAAACAACACCTCCTGGGAAATCTCATCACCAATAATATGCCAGAACTTCTTAAAAAATATAGCATGGAGACCATCAGGGCCAGGCGCCTTGAAATCTCCTATACTGTGCACAGCCTTACGTACATCATCATGGGTATACGGGGCTAATAACATTTCATTCATTTGCTCAGTAACTTTCGTTTGCACATTTTGCAGAACAGCAGGGTCAACATGGTTTACTTCTGAAGCAAAGAGGTTACCGAAATAATTCTGGACATGTATGTTGAGTGCTGATGTACCTTCAATCACATTCCCCTGGTCATCATTTAATTTTTTATCAAGTTCTTCTTACACCTCGCCGAAGCAAATGCTTGGAAGAAACCCGTGTTCCGATCCCCATGCTTGAGCCATCCTACAAAAGATCACGGATCTTACTTTCCTAATTTATCCAAATCAACCGATCGTTCCAATAATGCAATTTGCTTTAGGAAAAGAATAACAAAATTTCAAGAAACAAATAATCTCTACTCTTAATGGAGCGGCTGGTAGTCTTCGTTTCGATTTTTTTCATCCCACCTCCCAACTTCGTTTGGTTTTCTTCGTCCTCCTGCCACCTCCACTGATCCGATCTGCGGTGACAACAAAACCGACAATGATGCCGTAGAGATTTCCCTTCGCACGAACAAAAAATTGGACGACGCCCTAGTACGAATACGAAAAGGGTAGCGATATGCGCCGGCGCACCGGCGCAACGGTTCGGCCGTTCGAGCTCGAGCCGTCCGATGCGGTTAGCGCGAACCGTTAGATCTGCGCGCGAGTGTGTACCGAGCCAACCGTTGCAGCAAAAAAACACGTTTTGTTGCAACCGTTGTACAAACAGCCACAACAAGAAAAACAGGGGAGCTGGATCCCCCGCGTCTGCCCGTCCCCGATCCGCGGCGGCGGCGGCCGGATCCGCCTGTTTTAAGTTCCCCACGGCCGAATCACGTCGAGGAGGGGCTTCCCCATCTATCAAGCGGCCTTCGAATTGCTTCAACCATGTCTTACATCCGTAATGACCTCCTTGCCTCCATGGATTTGGGCTCGAGCTCCACTGCCGTTCATGGCCGAAGCCCCCTGAGGCGGCAAGGCCCTGGTGGTAGTGGACCGGTGCTGCAACGGTACTACAACCCTGGTGTGGTCTTCCAAGATGCAGCACGACATGGCCGGGATGAAATTGTTCTGGTATGATTTCCCAATTGCAACCCTAGATCCTTTTGTTCACAAATTTTTTTTTTGCAACCTTTGATTTCAATTGATGAGCATGAGATTAAAAAGAGATGTTCTCAACGTACTTGTGTTTGATTTTTGTGTAATGTTTCTGATATGTTGTTAATTAATGGTAGCATCTTCCTACTGTCTGCTAGTAAAATATTACAAGTATGTGTTGCACTTGCTACGTGCTACTTGCTGGATGCATGCTACATCCTAAAATGCTGCATGCAGGAGTTGTTTTGGAATTGTGATTGACATGCTGCATCCACTTTTTTTGTTCGCGTTTTTTGCATGTTTTTTGATGCAGCAAAAAAGAACTGACTTGGGTGTTGATTTTGTTGCAGAATGTTGCTGTGGAGGCATCGATTTTCCTTGATGATGATATGCAAAATGTTGCGCATGAAGAAGAAGATGATGGCATTGATCTGAATGATACTCCGGGACATGATAGTGACGATTCCTTGCAGCTGAACACAGATGGTGCAGCTCCAAATCATTGCAATGCCCGTGTGACCGGTGACAATGCCAATGGAAATACTGCAACACTTGTTGATGAACCAGACGAAGATATATCATCACAGCCAGTTGTCCCTTTTGTTGGAATGATTTTTGACAATGTTGAAGAAGCTCAGCGTGTTTACAATGAATATGCTTCGAAGATGGGCTTTGGAACTCGCATTGTGACGTCAAAGCATAGTAGGAAAAATAGCTTGGAACAGAAGCGCATCCTAATCTATAGAGTTTTTGAGTGCATACACTCACGGAAAGATCCTTCTAAGAATGTTGGTGGAAGCATTTCTGACGGGGCTGCAACAAATCAAAGTGATGATGTTGATATGAGCTATGCTAGTAATAAAAAATCTCCAAGCAAACAAGCTGGCATCTATATGGATGTGAGCGACAAGAGGCGAAGAAACCGGTTGGAGCGGTATGATTGCAAGGCTCGTATGGGTGTTAGCCTCAAAGAAGGTAGCTGGGTTGTGACAGTTTTTGAGGCCGATCACACACACCAGCTGATGTTGCAAAGGGGGCGTCGAAGATTTTGCCGCTCTCACAGAAAGATCCCCGATGCAGACATGCAATACATCACTTCGCTGCACTATCGCAACATATCAACGGCTAATATGATGGGCTTGCTTGGAGATGCACGATGTTGCGATCCTAGGAGTTTGCCGTATGTGAAGACTGATGTGACAAATGCAAGAGCAAAGCTGTGAAGGGGCCTGTCAGAGCGTTATTTGGAGCTGACAATCGAGTACTTTGAGAGAAGACAAGTGGAGAATCCCAACTTCTTTTTCTCGAAGCTAGAAGAAGATGGAGCTGTTAGGGCACTTTTCTGGGTTGATGGGAGAACAAGGGCCTTGTATCCAAAGTACAAAGATTGTGTGTTTTTCGACACCACATTCTGCACCAATCGCTACAACTTGCCCTTTGCTCCGATTGTTGGCATTAACAACCACACACATACTGTTTGCTTGGGGTGTGCTTTGTTGCCTGATGAGACCATCGAAACTTTCAAGTGGGTCTTCCAGCAATGGATGTTGGCAATGAATAACGACCATCCGTTGAACATTATGACTGATCAAGACCAGGCAATGGCTAAAGCCATCTCAATGGTATTTCCACATTCAACACACAAATTTTGCAAGTGGCACGTCTTTCGGGTTGCAAGGACGAAACTAGGGAAGATGTTGGGCAAGGATGAGCCTTTTGCTGAAGCATTCTATGGTTGCATCAATGATTCCGATACCGTTGAGGAGTTTGAAGAACGGTGGAAGCAGATGGTCGAGTCATTTGGTGTGGCTGATAAGAAACACCTAAAGAACATGTGGGACAGCAGGGAGATGTGGGCTCCTGTGTACTTTAGGAATAAGTTCTTCCCATTCACAGGAACAACCGGGCGGTCCGAGGGCCTGAATTCCTACTTCAAGACTTTAAATCATCATGGAGACTCGGTTTGGACATTTGTCCAACAGTTTGAGCTTTGCCAGGAACTAATGCTTGATCGTGAAGACAATGCTGGCTTCGTCAATGAAGCGACGAGGCCTCCGCTCTGGGGCAAGTAAGTCCAAAGTCATGTAGCATTTTTTTAGTTTTCCAGCACAGTGTGGTTGCAGCATTTCTTTGAAACATATGTAGCAATTCTTATTGATGTTGGAAGCTTTTTTGTTTGCAGCTACAACATTGAAAAGCAAGCTGCAGATTTCTATACCAGAGAGGTATTTTCCAAGTTTCAGAAACTATTGGCTAAATCAACAGGCTATGGTCTGCAATATCAGCTGCAAGGGGATGTCATCTGGTTTCGCCTTGTTGCAAACTATGGCGTCAACCCAAAAGTGTACACGGTGCGTGTTGCTCCTAAAGATCAGGCATACATGTGCACCTGCAACATGTTTGACATGTGTGGGATGATCTGCCCACATATCATGCGTGTCATGGTGCACCTGAATGTGCAAACGATACCTGCGACTTACATGCTTCCAAGATGGTCTAAGAGAGCAACCGACCTTGCGCCTGAACCGGGGGATGGGCATAGAGCTATGCATTTCGGCGTCCCTACGACAAACACCCTAAAGTTTAACTCTCTATGCCGGAAGTTTGGGAAACTCGCTCCTGATGCTTGCTTCAATGATGAAGATTATAGTTTTGTCTCTGGGCTAATTGATCAGGGCAGTGTTAGGGTTGCTGCAATAAAAGCTCGAGCAACTGATGGGTTTGCAGGAACGAAGAAGGCCAAGGTCATGCAGGACATGAACAAGTCTCAGGAGGTCCAAGTACAGGTCAGCGGGATCCACCCCCCGTAGGACTGCGGAACCCACCAAAGTCTGCAAAGAAGGGGAGGCCAAAGGAGAAAGAGAAGCGCAGGAAACCACTAATTGAGATTCGAGAAGATGAAATGAAGAAGAAAGCAAAGAAGGACGCGGCGAAAACGAAGAAAGCTCCAAAGCCAAGGGAAAAGAAGACTCCATGCAAATATTGTGAAGATGAAGATCACAACGTGAAAGATTGCCAACTCCTTGCAGCTTTTTTTGCTGCGAGTGCGAGCGCGAAAGCTTCGGGTGTCGAAACAATCCTTACACTTTAGGATATTTTCGTGAGGGAAAAAAATGACGAATTGCCTTGTAACACCCCATGACTTATGATAATAAGTTGTGTTGACTAGCTGTGAATGTTTGGTTTTGTGGGATTGCAACATATTACTACATGCGTGGTTTGAAAAAAGCAGAATGTTGCTTTTTACAAGAGTTGTTTTTAAATAAATTCTTATTGTTATATGTTTGTGAGAGCTTACTTTTTGTAGTATGATGGTGCCAAAAGTAGAATTTAAAAAAAAGCAGAATGTGGGTTTTTTCTTTTTAAGAAAAATAGTACTCAATGGTTGTTGTAACCACAGCTTGATCCATGCTTAAAAAGAACATGTTTTAAGCTTTTGAAAAGCATGGTTGAAGCTTTTGAAAAACATGGTTGAATCTTTTTGAAAATATGGTTGAAGCTTTTAGGAAACATGTTTGAAGCTTCAAGAAAACATGTTTATAAGATTTCTGAAAAGCATGGTTGCAGCTTTTTAACAACATGGTTGAAGCTTCTGTAAACAAGGTTGCAACTTTTAGGAAACATGGTTGAAGCTTTTGAAAACTTGGTTGTAACTTTTTCAAAGTATGTTGAAACTTTTTCAAAATATGGTTGCAGCTTTTAGGAAACATGGTTGAAGCTTTTTGCAAACATGGTTGAAGCTTTTTAAAACATGGTTGAAGCAAAATAAAAAGTTTGAAAAGGAAAAAGCCTTGAATGATTTAAAGTGTTTATTTAGCTGTACAGCAAAAGTTGGGAAAGGAAGCATATTTGCATTATGCTTCCAGCAAAAATATTGTAGGGATGTAGCTAATTTGCAGGTAAAAAAAATATTTTGGCTCTGCAACAAATCTAACAGAAGGTTGTAGCTATTTCCTGTGAGCTTCCAGCAATATAAGTGTGTGACAAAAAGTAGCATTCACATATTATTTTTCAGAAAATATGTTTTGAGGGGGAAAATGCACAGAGATTCCCTTGAAACTTCAATGGATGAAGTTGGAAATATTTTCATATTTCAGAACCAGTGAAACAAAAAAACAATTGTCACCGCATGATCATGTTGGCAAACAGAAGAACGCATCCATTAAAAACATAAGTGCATCATCTAAATATCAATTTATCATCGGTTTACATACCAAAAGGACACATGTTTACTGGAGGTATCAACCGTTTACATACGAACGCGCACTACTCTAATCCTATCAGAACGCTACCACCTCGGACATGATCTAGACCTAACGAAGAAACAAGCTTGTTCGTCTTGAACCTTCCAGAAAATCAAGCCGCTAACTCATCGTTGAACGCCCGCTCCTTTGGGGCGTTGTTCATTGGGTGGCTGAAAAGGTTGTATGCCACATCGATGCGGTATCGCGCCATGTCTTCCTGTAAAAAATGAATACAAAAGGTAAGCAAGTATGATACTAGTTATTCTTGTGTTGCATGAGTGATGAGTGCAAAAAGTTCACATCCATCCACCGCAAAAAATTGACATGGATGTAGCAAAATTATGATATGGATGAAGCAAAAGCAGAATGTAGTTGTAGCAAACTAGACATATGGATGTAGCTAAAAAAGCCTAGTAGGTACAAACTTGAACCACATATGAAGCAACAACAAAACATGGTATTCTTCTATTGCATGAGTATTGAAAACAAAGAAAGTAGATTGTAACAAAATGACAAGACAAAAAATTAAAAATGTGTACCTGCTTGAACTCTCTCATTGACTTCCCATCATAGTTCTCCACATACTTGAGCCCAAAAAAACCACAATCACATCTGTGAGATAATAAAAAGTTCTCCATCATACTTCCCATGCGTAGTTGAAAAAACAAAATGTTGAAATGGAACACATGATTGAAGCAAAATTCAAAAAGAAAACTCACAGGGTATCTTGCTTTGGGTAATCCTCTAGGTCAACACGGGCGAAGGATCCAACATTGACATTGAATTCGCTGCACTCTTGTGCGAGGGTTGCAAAGTTTGTGATCTAGCACCGAAAACACACACAAAAGTTTCAAAAATAAAATGAGGTGTGTAAAGATGACAACAGGGCATTTATGTAGATGAATCAGAAGGCTAAACAGAAAAAATTAGAGAGCATGAGCATACCAGGTTATTGGCTTGCTTCTGCAAAGGAGATTGTTTTCCTTTTGAATGGATTGAGTCAAATACATTCCACTGCTTGTGAAGCAAGTTTGTGCAAACAACTATCCAATGGCGATCATGAACAATTGTGAAAAAGAGCTGCAAAAAACAAAAGAAAGGCGAAAAGGTACTCAGAACATGTAAAAAATGTTACAGCCGCGTCACATCATTGGATCATATTTGGAAGTTATTTGTGGTGTGGAACAAAAGAAAGCTTCGTGAAACTTACGAGGTCAAACTTTTGAACCTTGAACACTTTCATAGCCCTTTCAAGCCCAGCCATGAGTTTTGCTGGTTGGAAAGTTGATGGGTCTTGTTTTAGTAGGATCTACTTGAAAGATACAACAAAATGGTTAGTGTGTGTTGCAACGAAAATGTGAAAAGAAAAGAAAAGAATGAAGCATTGCTTGTTTTTACAAAAACATACCCCCGCGTGGACTAAGAAAATGTATTTCTTCAGCTCTGGTTATTTTGCTGCACGGGATGCAATGTTGTTCATCTCGATACATAGTGACATGACCTCATCATTCATATCCCCGAGAGGCTTGAAGCATACAAGGAATTTCTTGTATCCAATGTAAAATCCACCTAGCTTGATGAAAGGTGTCCTGTTACCATAGATACAACCGAATGAATCATTTGTTTCAAGGCTTAGGTAGCTCGCACTTGTTCATTGGGTTGTGATTTCCTTAATGGTTTCCCGTGTTTTACAAACCTCTCATACATTTCTGCAGCCTTGTCGACCTTTTGCTTCTTTGCCTTGATATTTTTAATGGCTGGAACTTTGGCCATCCTCTTCTTCCTAGTGTTCTTGTCATGTGTGCTAGGGCCACTGCTTGCATCAGCAAAATGCTCTTCTGTAGCGACCATCTTAGCAGCTATAGCAAAAAAATACAAATGGATGAGTTTGCAAGAGATTGTACAAAAAGAATTTGCTGGAATCACACAATTGTGAAAAAATGATATGGAGAAAAACAAAAAGAATGATGCAAGATGAAGAAAGCATACTTGGGCTGTCATCATCGTCTGAAACAGGAAACACGGGGATGTTTGCATAGATGGGACTGACTGTGCTCTTCTTAATTATAGGCTCATCTGTGGAATGCATCATCTCATAGTCTTCGGAGCCCTTTGGGAACAACTCACAGGATGGCTCGTCGTCCCAAATGCCGGCTGTCGCACTCCTGGGTGCATCATAGAAGAGTGGGGGGCTGTGAGCTGAGGCGTTGTCTTCCATCTCGAAACTCACTCTTTGTTGCTCACGAGTTTCCGCAGCCTCTATTGCAACTTCTAGGTTCAATCCGGTGACTTCATCCTTGTTGATGCTAGGTGTTGTACCTTGATCTTGAGCTTGAGCACCAATGTCAGCATTTGCAGCTTTAGCATCATTCTCTTTTCCGCGACATTCGTCCATGATAGGTGCTTCAAAGGAAAAGTTGGGCTCATTGGTAGCTGTGATGACGTCTCCAATATCAAGAAGGAGAGCGGCCATCCGGTTGCACTGCAATTCCTTTAAACACTGTCCAAACTTGCCTACTACACCATCCACCTCTGCTGCAAAAATACCCTTGTGCTTGTCGTATAGCATTTGAAACTGAGTTGGTACCTACAAGAAGGCAAGTGGCCAACATTTTTAGTGATAAGTAAATCCAGATTTTGAGAAGTAGGTGTGCTGCTATGTCACTATGTATCAAATAAACAGTGTGATTGCAGCAATTTACTATCATGGATGAAGCATAAAAAACAAATGGTCTATACCTCTAGGTAGCAAATTATGGATATGGATGTAGCAAAATTATGACATGTTTGAGACAAAAACATAATGTAGTTGTAGCACACTAGACATATGGATGCAGTAAAAAAAGCCTAGTAGGTATGAACTTAAACCACATATGAAGCAAAAACAGAACATGGTTGTAGCATATCAGAATGAGGGATGCAGCAAACAAAATATACACTTGCAACTGGGTATAGTAAATAATGCAAAGGCAAAGGCAAAACAGGAAATGAATACAAAGAAAAAGATAGTGTAGATGGGGGAAAAGTACCCTTAGATCTTGCATGCTAGGGAATGATTGCTGCAGCCAATCGTTGAGTGAGGATGATAGGTGTGGTTCAGCTTCAACATTTTGTTGAGCCTCGTTTGATTGAGAGTCCTTTGCTGGAATTTCAGCACCTTGAATTTGGCTTCCTTGGCCACTAGTTCCTTGGCCACTAGGTGCTTCAGCACCAACTCCCTGCCCACTGGCTGCTTTAGCACCAACTTCCTGTCCCGCGAGTTGTGCTGCATAGGGGGTGTTGCACAAACTCCGTATCTAGGAAAACAAAACATGAGTGGCGGAAATAAGAAGGCTGCCATAACCTAAATGGAAAAGCAAAGATTGCTACATGCAAATTCAGTGAGCAAAAAACAGGGGGGTCTTAATACTCCATTGGCAAAGGAAAGTACATAGGCGGGATGTAGCAAAATTACTTGGGTGTGTTTCCCGTAGAAAGGTTGGACAAGAGTGAGCTTGTTCTTGTCAACTTTATTGAACCAATCAAAATCCTTTTGACAAACAAAATGTATCCTTGGCACGGAATAATCAATGGCATGCTCATTTGGGAGGCCGGCCGGAATATCAATATGATCCATGTATATGATCTGCATAGAGTGGAAAAGGACATTAGCCAACAAAAACATAAATGCGATCTATAGAAATGTATAAAAGGTTTCATGCAGCAAAGAAAAAAAATGCATGTATTTCATTTTGTTGCGTTGCATACCCCTAACATGGGAAGGCATGAAGCGATCTGAAACTCCGCTGCTTTTTCTGTATTTGCTTGCATCCTCTTCTTCTCTTGACAGACTCCAACCTCCTCCATTGCTCGTGCCAACAAGTGCTCATCCCAAGCGAATTCATGCACCAAAGACATATCTTCCAAGGAAGCTAGATACTCGAGATTCACCATATTGCCAGTGCCTGGGCACAAAACTGTTGCCAATGCAAGGAGTGTCCAAGTCCTATTTATCATAACCACGTCCTCATCGCTGCAACTAGTGAGCAACTTGACAACATGGGCGATTGGAGCCCTGTTACCCTCCTTGTAGATGCTGCGAAGATCATGTTCATCACTCTTCTTAAGAAGCTTCACGGGTCTATCACCGGATGGCACGTTGAAAATCCTTTTCACCATGAGCTTGCTGAAGGTGATGGACTTGTTCTTGTGTTTGAACTCAGAGAGTATGTGATTCGTGTTCATCACAACAAACTCAATGAGCTCATGGGGCACCTTGAAAGACCGCATGTCCAACAAGTCTCCAAACGGTCCCTCCCTTATGATTCTCTATTTTTCTGGTGATACTTGCTTCCTAATCTCAGCCAGCCTTTTGGAGTTAAACCTTGACTTAAAGCCACATAGATTGCCTTTCTTCTAGGTCTTCTTCTTAACCTTCTTACTCCCTTCATTCTCACCAGCGGTGCCTGCGACATCTACAAAAAGGAAAAAAACAAGTCAATAAAACCCTAAAACTGCATCATCAGTAGCTAGGAAAAAACATACAAGAACACCTAAAAAATCTGTAAGACGTATGAAACATACAAGCACGCATAAAAAATGTACAGAATAAAACATGTCCTTCAGTTAGCACAGCATTAGGGCCATGTTTGTTTCGCTTCAGCATTAGGGTCATGTTTGTTTCACTTCAACCTTAACTAAGAATTTTGTGAAAAATAATATTTAACAAAATTACTGTTGGGTAACGTAGTAATTTCAAAAAATTTCCTACGCACACGCAAGATCATGGTGATGCATAGCAACGAGAGGGGAGAGTGTGATCTACGTACCCTTGTAGATCGACAACGGAAGCGTTAACTTGGTTGATGTAGTCGTACGTCTTCACGGCCCGACCGATCAAGCACCGAAACTACGGCACCTCCGAGTTCTAGCACACGTTCAGCTCGATGATGATCCCCGGACTCCGATCCAGCAAAGTGTCGGGGAAGAGTTCCGTCAGCACGACTGCGTAGTGACGATCTTGATGTACTAATGTCGCAGGGCTTCGCCTAAGCATTGCTACACTATTATCAAGGACTATGGTGGAAGGGGGCACCGCACACGGCTAAGAATATGATCACATGGATCAACTTGTGTCTCTAGGGGGTGCCCCTGCCTCTGTATATAAAGGCTCAAGGGGGGGGGGGCGGCCAAGAGGAGGCGCGCCAGGAGGAGTCCTACTCCCTCCGGGAGTAGGACTTCCCCCCTTTCCTAGTTGGAATAGGATTCGCGGAGGAGAGAGAGGAGGAAGGGGGGCCGGCCCCCTCTCCTTGTCCTATTCGGACCAAGGGAGGGGAGGGGCGCGCGGCCCATCTCTGGCTACCTCTCCTCTCTTCCACTAAGGCCCACTAAGGCCCATATATCTCCCGGGGGATTCCGGTAACCTCCCGGTACTCCGGTAAAATCCCGATTTCACCCGGAACACTTCCGATATCCAAACATAGGCTTCCAATATATCAATCTTTATGTCTCGACCATTTCGAGACTCCTCGTCATGTCCGTGATCACATCCGGGACTCTGAACAACCTTCGGTACATCAAAACACATAAACTCATAATATAACTGTCACCGAAACCTTAAGCGTGCGGACCCTACGGGTTCGAGAACAATGTAGACATGACCAAGACACTGTTGGAAATATGCCCTAGAGGCAATAATAAAAGCATTATTATTATATTTCCTTGTTCGTGATAATTGTCTTTATTCATGCTATAATTGTGTTATCCGGAAATCGTAATACATGTGTGAATAACAAACACCAACATGTCCCTAGTAAGCCTCTAGTTGACTAGCTCGTTGATCAACAGATAGTCATGGTTTCCTGACTATGGACATTGGATGCCATTGATAACAAGATCACATCATTAGGAGAATGATGTGATGGACAAGACCCAATCCTAAACATAGCACAAGATCGTATAGTTCGTTTGCTAGAGTTTTCCAATGTCAAAGTATCTTTTCCTTAGACCATGAGATCGTGTAACTCCCGAAAACCGTAGGAGTGCTTTGGGTATACTACGGGTATCTCCGAAAGTGTCTGTTGGGTTGACACGGATTAAGACTGGGATTTGTCACTCCATATGACGGAGAGGTATCACCGGGCCCACTCGGTAATGCATCATCATAATGAGCTCAAAGTGACCAAGTGTCTGGTCACGGGATCATGCATTACGGTATGAGTAAAGTGACTTGCCGGTAACGAGATTGAACGAGGTATTGGGATACCGACGATCGAATCTCGGGCAAGTAACATATCGATTGACAAAAGGAATTGCATACGGGGTTGATTGAATCCTCGACATCGTGGTTCATCCGATGAGATCATCGTGGAGCATGTGGGAGCCAACATGGGTATCCAGATCCCGCTGTTGGTTATTGACCGGAGAGCCATCTCGGTCATGTCTACATGTCTCCCAAACCCGTAGGGTCTACACACTTAAGGTTCAGTGACGCTAGGGTTGTAGAGATATGAATATGCAGTAACCCAAAAGTTGTTCGGAGTCCCGGATGAGATCCCGGACGTCACGAGGAGTTCCGGAATGGTCCGGAGGTAAAGAATTATATATAGGAAGTGTTGTTTCGGCCATCGGGACAAGTTTCGGGGTTATCGGTATTGTACCGGGACCACCGGAGGGGTCCCGGGGGCCCACCGGGTGGGGCCACCTGTCCCGGGGGGCCACATGGGCTGTAGGGGGTGCGCCTTGGCCTGCATGGGCCAAGGGCACCAGCCCCACTAGGCCCATGCGCCTAGGGTTTCCATGGGGGAGGAGTCCAAGTGCTGGAAGGCACCTCTAGGTGCCTTGGGGGGGGAGGGAATCCTCCCCTTGGCCGCTGCACCTAGGAGATTAGATCTCCTAGGCTGCGCACCACCCCCCCTTGGCCCTCCTATATATAGTGGGGGAGAGGAGGGACTTCATACCTCAGCCCCTGGCGCCTCCCTCTCTCCCCGTTACGTCTCTCTCTCGTAGTATAGGCGAAGCCCTGCTACTGTGACGCCCTGCATCCACCACCACGCCGTCGTGCTGCTGGATCTTCATCAACCTCTCCTTCCCTTGCTGGATCAAGAAGGAGGAGACGTCTCCCGTCCCATACGTGTGTTGAACGCGGAGGTGCCGTCCGTTCGGCGCTTGGTCATCGGTGATTTGGATCACGTCGTGTACGACTACATCATCACCGTTCTTTCAAACGCTTCCGTGCGCTATCTACAAAGGTATGTAGATGCATCCAATGACTCGTTGCTAGATGAACTCCTAGATGATCTTGGTGAAACGAGTAGGAAATTTTTTGTTTTCTGCAACGTTCCCCAACAGTGGCATCATGAGCTAGGTCTATGCGTAGTTCTTCTTGCGCGAGTAGAACACAATGAGTTGTGGGCGTAGATTTGTCAACTTTCTTGCCGTTACTAGTCTTTTCTTGCTTCAGCGGTATTGTGGGATGAAGCGGCCCGGACCAACCTTACACGTACGCTTACGTGAGACCGGTTCCACCGACTAACATGCACTAGTTGCATAAGGTGGCTGGCGGGTGTCTGTCTCTCCCACTTTAGTTGGAGCGGATTCTATGAACAGGGTCCTTATGAAGGGTAAATAGAAGTTGACAAATCACGTTGTGGCTTTAACTTAGGTAAGAAGACGTTCTTGCTTGAACCCTAATTCAGCCACGTAAAACTTGCAACAACAATTAGAGGACGTCTAACTTGTTTTTGCAGCAAGTGATTTGTGATATGATATGGCCAAAGTTGTGATGAATGATGAATGATCTATATGTGATGTATGAGATGTTCATGCTATTGTAATAGGAATCACGACTTGCATGTCGATGAGTATGACAACCGGCAGGAGCCATAGGAGTTGTCTTTATTCTTTTATATGACCTGCGTGTCATTAAGAAACGCCATGTAAATTACTTTACTTTATTGCTAAACACGTTAGCCATAGTAGTAGAAGTAATAGTTGGCGAGCAACTTCATGGAGACACGATGATGGAGATCATGATGATGGAGATCATGGTGTCAAGCCGGTGACAAGATGATCATGGAGCCCCAAGATGGAGATCAAAGGAGCTATGTGATATTGGCCATATCATGTCACGTTTATTATTTGATTGCATGTGATGTTTATCATGTTTTTGCATCTTGTTTACTTAGAACAACGGTAGTAAATAAGATGATCCCTCATAACAATTTCAAGAGGTGTTCTCCCCTAACTGTGCACCGTTACTAAAGTTCGTCGTTTCTAAGCACGCCGTGATGATCGGGTGTGATGGATCCTTACGTTCACATACAACGGGTGTTGACGAGCCTAGCATGTACAGACATGGCCTCGGAACACATGCAAAACACTTGGGGTTAACTTGACGAGCCTAGCATGTACAGACATGGCCTCGGAACACAGAAGACCGAAAGGTCGAGCATGAGTCGTATAGAAGATACGATCAACATGAAGATGTTCACCGACGTTGACTAGTCCGTCTCACGTGATGATCGGACACGGTCTAGTTAACTCGGATCATGTAATACTTAGATGACTAGAGGGATGTCTAATCTAAGTGGGAGTTCATTAATAATTTGATTAGATGAACTTAATTATCATGAACTTAGTCTAAAATATTTTACACTATGTCTTGTAGATCAAATGGCCCACGTAGTCCTCAACTTCAACGCGTTCCTAGAGAAAACCAAGCTGAAAGACGATGGCAGCAACTATACGGACTGGGTCCGGAACCAGAGGATCATCCTCATAGCTGCCAAGAAAGATTATGTCCTACAAGCACCGCTAGGTGATCCACCCGTCCCACAGAACCAAGATGTTATGAACGCTTGGCAGACACGTGTTGACGACTACTCCTTCGTTCAGTGCGGCATGCTTTACAGCTTAGAGCCGGGGCTCCAAAAGCGTTTTGAGAGACATGGAGCATATGAGATGTTCGAGGAGCTGAAAATGGTTTTTCAAGCTCATGCCCGGATCGAGAGATATGAAGTCTCCGATAAGTTCTTCAGCTGTAAGATGGAGGAAAATAGTTCTGTCAGTGAGCACATACTCACTATGTTTGGGTTACATAACCGCTTGTCTCAGCTGGGAGTTAATCTCCCGGATGATGCGGTCATTGACAGAATCCTCCAGTCGCTTCCACCAAGCTACAAGAGCTTTGTGATGAACTTCAACATGCAGGGGATGCAAAAGACCATTCCTGAGTTGTTCTCTATGCTGAAATCAGCGGAGGTAGAAGTCAAGAAGGAACATCAAGTGTTGATGGTCAATAAAACCACTAAGTTCAAGAAAGGCAAGGGTAAAAAGAACTTCAAGAAGGACGGCAAGGAGGTTGCCGCGCCCGGCAAGCAAGCTGCCGGGAAGAAGCCAAGGAATGGACCCAAGCCTGAGACAGAGTGCTTTTATTACAAAGGGAAGGGTCACTGGAAACGCAACTGCCCCAAGTACTTAGCGGACAAGAAGGCCGGCAACACCAAAGGTATATTTGATATACATATAATTGATGTGTACCTTACCAGTACTCGTAGTGATTCCTGGGTATTTGATACCGGTGTCGTTGCTCATATTTGTAACTCACAGCAGGAGCTGCGGAATAAACGGAGACTGGCGAAGGACGAGGTGACGATGCGCGTCGGGAATGGTTCCAAGGTCGATGTGATCGCCGTCGGCACGCTGCCTCTACATTTACCTACGGGATTAGTTTTAAACCTCAATAATTGTTATTTAGTGCCAGCTTTGAGCATGAACATTGTATCGGGATCTCGTTTAATTCGAGATGGCTACTCATTTAAATCTGAGAATAATGGTTGTTCCATTTATATGAGAGATATGTTTTATGGTCATGCTCCTATGGTGAATGGTTTATTCTTAATGATTCTCGAACGTAATGCTACACATGTTCATAATGTGAGTACCAAAAGATGTAAGGTTGATAATGATAGTTCCACATACTTGTGGCACTGCCGCCTTGGTCACATAGGTGTCAAACGCATGAAGAAGCTCCATGCAGATGGACTTTTAGAGTCTCTTGATTATGAATCATTTGACACGTGCGAACCATGCCTCATGGGTAAGATGACCAAGACTTCGTTCTCAGGAACAATGGAGCGAGCAACCAACTTATTGGAAATCATACATACTGATGTGTGCGGTCCAATGAGTGTTGAGGCTCGCGGTGGCTATCATTATGTTCTCACTCTCACTGATGACTTGAGTAGATATGGGTATGTCTACTTAATGAAACACAAGTCTGAAACCTTTGAAAAGTTCAAGGAATTTCAGAGTGAGGTTGAGAATCAACGTGACAGGAAAATCAAGTTTCTATGATCAGATCGTGGAGGAGAATACTTGACTCACGAATTTGGTACACACTTAAGAAAATATGGAATAGTTTCACAACTCACGCCGCCTGGAACACCTCAACGTAACGGTGTGTCCGAACGTCATAATCGCACTCTATTGGATATGGTGCGGTCTATGATGTCTCTTACTGATTTACCGCTATCTTTTTGGGGCTATGCTTTAGAGACTGCCGCATTCACTTTAAATAGAGCTCCGTCGAAATCCGTTGAGACGACGCCGTATGAATTGTGGTTTGGGAAGAAACCTAAGCTGTCATTTCTAAAAGTTTGGGGATGCGATGCTTATGTCAAGAAACTTCAACCTGAGAAGCTCGAACCCAAGTCGGAAAAATGCGTCTTCATAGGATACCCTAAAGAAACTATTGGGTATACCTTCTACCTCAGATCCGAAGGCAAGATCTTTGTTGCCAAGAACGGACTCTTTCTGGAGAAAGAGTTTCTCTCGAAAGAAGTAAGTGGGAGGAAAGTAGAGCTTGATGAAGTATTACCTCTTGAACCGGCAAATGGCGCAACTCAAGAAAATGTTCCTGAGGTGCCTGCACCGACTAGAGAGGAAGTTAATGATAATGATCAAGATACTTCTGATCAAGCTCCTACTGAAATTCGAAGGTCCATAAGGACACGTTCCGCACCAGAGTGGTACGGCAACCCTGTCTTGGAAATCATGTTGTTAGACAACGGTGAACCTTCAAACTATGAAGAAGCGATGGCGGGCCCGGATTCCGACAAATGGCTAGAAGCCATGAAATCCGAGATAGGATCCATGTATGAAAATGAAGTATGGACTTTGACTGACTTGCCCGTTGAACGGCGAGCCATAGAAAATAAATGGATCTTTAAGAAGAAGACAGACGCGGATGGTAATGTGACCATCTATAAAGCTCGACTTGTCGCTAAGGGTTATCGACAAGTTCAAGGGGTTGACTACGATGAGACTTTCTCACCGGTAGCGAAGCTAAAGTCCGTCCGAATCATGTTAGCAATTGCCGCATTCTACGATTATGAGATATGGCAAATGGACGTCAAAACGGCATTCCTTAATGGTTTCCTTAAGGAAGAATTGTATATGATGCAGCCGGAAGGTTTTGTCGATCCTAAGAATGCTGACAAGGTGTGCAAGCTCCAACGCTCGATTTATGGGCTGGTGCAAGCATCTCGGAGTTGGAACATTCGCTTTGATGAGATGATCAAAGCGTTTGGGTTTACACAGACTTATGGAGAAGCCTGCGTTTACAAGAAAGTGAGTGGGAGCTCTGTAGCATTTCTCATATTATATGTAGATGACATACTGTTGATGGGAAATGATATAGAACTCTTGGACAGCATCAAGGCCTACTTGAATAAGAGTTTTTCAATGAAGGACCTTGGAGAAGCTGCTTATATATTAGGCATCAAAATCTATAGAGATAGATCAAGACGCCTCATAGGTCTTTCACAAAGCACATACCTTGATAAGATATTGAAGAAGTTCAATATGGATCATTCTAAGAAGGGGTTCTTACCTGTGTTACAAGGTGTGAAATTGAGCTCAGCTCAATGTTCGACCACGGCAGAAGAAATAGAAGAGATGAGTGTCATCCCCTATGCCTCAGCCATAGGTTCTATTATGTATGCCATGCTGTGTACCAGACCTGATGTAAACCTTGCCGTAAGTTTGGTAGGCAGATACCAAAGTAATCCCGGCAAGGAACACTGGACAGCGGTCAAGAATATCCTGAAGTACTTGAAAAGGACTAAGGAAATGTTTCTCGTTTATGGAGGTGACGAAGAGCTCGTCGTAAAGGGTTACGTCGACGCTAGCTTCGACACAGATCTGGATGACTCTAAGTCACAAACCGGATACGTGTATATGTTGAATGGTGGAGCAGTGAGCTGGTGCAGCTGCAAGCAGAGCGTCGTGGCGGGATCTACATGTGAAGCGGAGTACATGGCAGCCTCGGAGGCAGCACATGAAGCAATATGGGTGAAGGAGTTCATCACCGACCTAGGAGTCATACCCAATGCGTCGGGGCCAATCAAACTCTTTTGTGACAACACTGGAGCTATTGCACTTGCCAAGGAGACCAGGTTTCACAAGAAGACAAGGCACATCAAGCGTCGCTTCAACTCCATTCGTGAAAATGTTCAAAATGGAGACATAGAGATTTGTAAAGTACATACAGACCTGAATGTAGCAGATCCATTGACTAAACCTCTCCCTAGGGCAAAACATGATCAACACCAGAATTCCATGGGTGTTCGATTCATCACAGTGTAACTAGATTATTGACTCTAGTGCAAGTGGGAGACTGTTGGAAATATGCCCTAGAGGCAATAATAAAAGCATTATTATTATATTTCCTTGTTCGTGATAATTGTCTTTATTCATGCTATAATTGTGTTATCCGGAAATCGTAATACATGTGTGAATAACAGACACCAACATGTCCCTAGTAAGCCTCTAGTTGACTAGCTCGTTGATCAATAGATAGTCATGGTTTCCTGACTATGGACATTGGATGTCATTGATAACGAGATCACATCATTAGGAGAATGATGTGATGGACAAGATCCAATCCTAAACATAGCACAAGATCGTATAGTTCGTTTGCTAGAGTTTTCCAATGTCAAAGTATCTTTTCCTTAGACCATGAGATCGTGTAACTCCCGGATACTGTAGGAGTGCTTTGGGTATACCAAACGTCACAACGTAACTGGGTGACTATAAAGGTATACTACGGGTATCTCCGAAAGTGTCTGTTGGGTTGACACGGATCAAGACTGGGATTTGTCACTCCGTATGACGGAGAGGTATCACCGGGCCCACTCGGTAATGCATCATCATAATGAGATCAAAGTGACCAAGTGTCTGGTCACGGGATCATGCATTACGGTACGAGTAAAGTGACTTTCCGGTAACGAGATTGAACGAGGTATTGGGATACCAACGATCGAATCTCGGGCAAGTAACATATCGATTGACAAAGGGAATTGCATACGGGGTTGATTGAATCCTCGACATCGTGGTTCATCCGATGAGATCATCGTGGAGCATGTGGGAGCCAACATGGGTATCCAGATCCCGCAGTTGGTTATTGGCCGGAGAGTCGTCTCGGTCATGTCTGCTTGTCTCCCGAACCCGTAGGGTCTACACACTTAAGGTTCGGTGATGCTAGGGTTGTGAAGATATGTATATGCAGTAACCCGAATATTGTTCGGAGTCCTGGATGAGATCCCGGACGTCACGAGGAGTTCCGGAATGGTCCGGAGGTAAAGAATTATATATAGGAAGTGCTGTTTCGGCCATCGAGACAAGTTTCGGGGTTATCGGTATTGTACCGGGACCACCGGAGGGGTCCCGGGGGCCCACCGGGTGGGGCCACCTGTCCCGGGGGGCCACATGGGCTGTAGGGGGTGCGCCTTGGCCTGCATGGGCCAAGGGCACCAGCCCCACTAGGCCCATGCGCCTAGGGTTTCCATGGGGGAGGAGTCCAAGTGGTGGAAGGCACCTCTAGGTGCCTTGGGGGGGAGGGAATCCTCCCCTTGGCCGCCGCACCTAGGAGATTAGATCTCCTAGGCTGCGCACCACCCCCCCTTGGCCCTCCTATATATAGTGGGGGAGAGGAGGGACTTCATACCTCAGCTCCTGGCGCCTCCCTCTCTCCCCGTTACGTCTCTCTCTCTCTCGTAGTATAGGCGAAGCCCTGCTACTGTGACGCCCTGCATCCACCACCACGCCGTCGTGCTGCTGGATCTTCATCAACCTCTCCTTCCCTTGCTGGATCAAGAAGGAGGAGACGTCTCCTGTCCCGTACGTGTGTTGAACGCGGAGGTGCCGTCCGTTCGGCGCTTGGTCATCGGTGATTTGGATCACGTCGTGTACGACTACATCATCACCGTTCTTTCGAACGCTTCCGTGCGCTATCTACAAAGGTATGTAGATGCATCCAATGACTCGTTGCTAGATGAACTCCTAGATGATCTTGGTGAAACGAGTAGGAAAATTTTTGTTTTCTGCAACGTTCCCCAATAGACACGTCTCCGGTCAATAACCAATAGCGGGACCTGGATGCCCATATTGGTTCCTACATATTCTATGAAGATCTTTTATCGGTCAGACCGCATAACAACATACATTGTTCCCTTTGTCATCGGTATGTTACTTGCCCGAGATTCGATCGTCGGTATCCAATACCTAGTTCAATCTCGTTACCGGCAAGTCTCTTTACTCGTTCCGTAATACATCATCCCGCAACTAACTCATTAGTTGCAATGCTTGCAAGGCTTAAGTGATGTGCATTACGAGAGGGCCCAGAGATACCTCTCCGACGATCGGAGTGACAAATCCTAATCTCGAAATACGTCAACCCAACATGTACCTTTGGAGACACCTGTAGAGCACCTTTATAATCACCCAGTTACGTTGTGACGTTTGGTAGCACACAAAGTGTTCCTCCGGCACACGGGAGTTACATAATCTCATAGTCATAGGAACATGTATAAGTCATGAAGAAAGCAATAGAAACATACCAAATGATCGGGTGCTAAGCTAATGGAATGGGTCATGTCAATGAGATCATTCAACTAATGATGTGATCCCGTTAATCAACTGACAACTCTTTGTCCATGGTTAGGAAACATAACCATCTTTGATTAACGAGCTAGTCAAGTAGAGGCATACTAGTGACACTCTGTTTGTCTATGTATTCACACATGTATTATGTTTCCGGTTAATACAATTCTAGCATGAATAATAAACTTTTATCATGATATAAGGAAATAAATAATAACTTTATTATTACCTCTAGGGCATATTTCCTTTAGTCTCCCACTTGCACTAGAGTCAATAATCTAGATTACACAGTAATGATTCTAACACGCATGGAGCCTTGGTGCTGATCATGTTTTGCTCGTGGAAGAGGCTTAGTCAACGGGTCTACTACATTCAGATCCGTATGTATCTTGCAAATCTCTATGTCTCCCACCTGGACCAGATCCCGGATGGAAATGAAGCGTCTTTTGATGTGCTTGGTTCTTTTGTGAAATCTGGATTCCTTCGCCAAGGCAATTGCACCAGTATTGTGACAAAAGATTTTCATTGGACCCGATGCACTAGGTATGACACCTAGATCGGATATGAACTCCTTCATCCAGACTCCTTCGTTTGCTGCTTCCGAAGCAGCTATGTACTCTGCTTCACATGTAGATCCCGCCACGACGCTTTGTTTAGAACTGCACCAACTGACAGCTCCACCGTTTAATGTAAACACGTATCCGGTTTGCGATTTAGAATCGTCCGGATCAGTGTCAAAGCTTGCATCAACGTAACCGTTTACGATGAGCTCTTTGTCACCTCCATATACGAGAAACATATCCTTAGTCCTTTTCAGGTACTTCAGGATGTTCTTGACCACTGTCCAGTGATCCACTCCTGAATTACTTTGGTACCTCCCTGCTAGACTTATAGCAAGGCACACATCAGGTCTGGTACACAGCATTGCATACATGATAGAGCCTATGACTGAAGCATAGGGAACATCTTTCATTTTCTCTCTATCTTCTGCAGTGGTCGGGCATTGAGTCTGACTCAACTTCACACCTTGTAACACAGGCAAGAACCCTTTCTTTGCTTGATCCATTTTGAACTTCTTCAAAATCTTGTCAAGGTATGTGCTTTGTGAAAGTCCAATTAAGCGTCTTGATCTATCTCTATAGATCTTTATGCCTAATATGTAGGTAGCTTCACCGAGGTCTTTCATTGAAAAACTCTTATTCAAGTATCCCTTTATGCTATCCAGAAATTCAATATCATTTCCAATCAGTAATATGCCATCCACATACAATATCAGAAATGCTACAGAGCTCCCACTCACTTTCTTGTAAATACAGGCTTCTCCGAAAGTCTGTATAAAACCAAATGCTTTGATCACACTATCAAAGCGTTTATTCCAACTCCGAGAGGCTTGCACCAGTCCATAAATGGATCGCTGGAGCTTGCACACTTTATTAGCTCCCTTTGGATCGACAAAACCTTCCGGTGGCATCATATACAACTCTTCTTCTAGAAATCCATTCAGGAATGCAGTTTTGACATCCATCTGCCAAATTTCATAATCATAAAATGCGGCAATTGCTAACATGATTCGGACAGACTTAAGCATCGCTACGGGTGAGAAGGTCTCATCGTAGTCAACCCCTTGAACTTTTCGAAACCCTTTTGCGACAACTCGAGCTTTGTAGACAGTAATATTACCGTCAGCGTATGTCTTCTTCTTGAAGATCCATTTATTCTCAATTGCTTGACGATCATCGGGCAAGTCAACCAAAGTCCACACTTTGTTCTCATACATGGATCCCATCTCAGATTTCATGGCTTCAAGCCATTTTGCGGAATCTGGGCTCACCATCGCTTCTTCATAGTTCGTAGGTTCATCATGATCTAGCAGCATGACTTCCAGAACAGGATTACCGTACCACTCTAGCGCGGATCTCAATCTGGTTGATCTATGAGGTTCAGTAGTATCTTGTCCTGAAGTTTCATGATCATTATCATTAGCTTCCTCACTAATTGGTGTAGGTGTCGCAGAAACAGGTTTCTGTGATGTACTACTTTCCAATAGGGGAGCAGGTACAGTTACCTCGTCAAGTTCTACTTTCCTCCCACTCACATCTTTCGAGAGAAACTCCTTCTCCCGAAAGTTTCCGGACTTAGCAACAAAAGTCTTGCCTTCGGATCTGTGATAGAAGGTGTATCCAATAGTCTCCTTTGGATATCCTATGAAGACACATTTCTCCAATTTGGGTTCGAGCTTATCAGGTTGAAGCTTTTTCACATAAGCATCGCAGCCCCAAACTTTCAGAAACGACAACTTTGGTTTCTTGCCAAACCATAGTTCATAAGGCGTCGTCTTAACGGATTTTGATGGTGCCCTATTTAACGTGAATGCGGCCGTCTCTAAAGCATAACCCCAAAACGATAGCGGTAAACCAGTAAGAGACATCATAGATCGCACCATATCTAGTAAAGTACGATTACGACGTTCGGACACACCATTACGCTATGGTGTTTTGGGTGGCGTGAGTTGCGAAACTATTCCGCATTGTTTCAAATGTACACCAAACTCGTAACTCAAATATTCTCCTCCACGATCAGATCGTATAAACTTTATTTTCTTGTTACGATGATTTTCAACTTCACTCTGAAATTCTTTGAACTTTTCAAATGTTTCAGACTTATGTTTCATTAAGTAGATATACCCATATCTGCTTAAGTCATCTGTGATGGTGAGAAAATAACGATATCCGCCACGAGCCTCAATATTCATCGGACCACATACATCTGTATGTATGATTTCAACAAATTTGTTGCTCTCTCCATAGTACCGGAGAACAGTGTTTTAGTCATCTTGCCCATGAGGCACGGTTCGCAAGTACCAAGTGATTCATAATCAAGTGGTTCCAAAAGTCCATCAGTATGGAGTTTCTTCATGCGCTTTACACCGATATGACCTAAACGGCAGTGCCACAAATAAGTTGCACCATCATTATCAACTCTGCGTCTTTTGGCTTCAACATTATGAATATGTGTGTCACTACTATCGAGATTCAATAAGAATAGACCACTCTTCAAGGGTGCATGACCATAAAAGATATTACTCGTATAAATAGAACAACCATTATTCTCTGATTTAAATGAATAACCGTCTCGCATCAAACAAGATCCAGATATAATCTTCATGCTTAACGCTGACACCAAATAACAATTATTTAGGTCTAATATTAATCCCGAAGGTAGATGTAGAGGTAGCGTGCCGATTGCGATCATATCGACTTTGGAACCGTTTCCCACGCGCATCGTCACCTCGTCCTTAGCCAATCTTCGCTTAATCCGTAGTCCCTGTTTCGAGTTGCAAATATTAGCAACAGAACCAGTATCAAATACCCAGGTGCTACTGCGAGCATTAGTAAGGTAAACATCAATAACATGTATATCACATATACCTTTGTTCACCTTGCCATCCTTCTTATCCGCCAAATACTTGGGGCAGTTCCGCTTCCAGTGACCAGTCTGCTTGTAGTAGAAGCACTCAGTTTCAGGCTTAGGTCCAGACTTGGGTTTCTTCTCTTGAGCAGCAACTTGCTTGCTGTTCTTCTTGAAGTTCCCCTTCTTCTTCCCTTTGCCCTTTTTCTTGAAACTAGTGGTCTTGTTGACCATCAACACTTGATGCTCCTTCTTGATTTCTACCTCCGCAGCTTTCAGCATTGCGAAGAGCTCGGGAATAGTCTTATTCATCCCTTGCATATTATAGTTCATCACGAAGCTCTTGTAGCTTGGTGGCAGTGATTGGAGAATTCTATCAATGACGCAATCATCTGGAAGATTAACACCCATTTGAATCAAGTGATTATTATACCCAGACATTTTGAGTATATGCTCACTGACAGAACTGTTCTCCTCCATCTTGCAGCTATAGAACTTATTAGAGACTTCATATCTCTCAATCCGGGCAATTGCTTGAAATATTAACTTCAACTCCTGGAACATCTCATATGCCCCATGACGTTCAAAATGTCGTTGAAGTCCCGGTTCTAAGCCGTAAAGCATGGAACATTGAACTATCGAGTAGTCATCAGCTTTGCTCTGCCAGACGTTCATAACATCTGGTGTTGCTCCAGCAGCAGGCCTGGCACCCAGCGGTGCTTCCAGGATGTAATTCTTCTGTGCAACAATGAGGATAATCCTCAAGTTACGGACCCAGTCCGTGTAATTGCTACCATCATCTTTCAACTTTGCTTTCTCAAGGAACGCATTAAAATTCAACGAAACAATAGCACGGGCCATCTATCTACAATCAAGCATACATAAGCAAGATACTATTATGTACTAAGTTCATGATAAATTATGTTCAATTAATCATATTACTTAAGAACTCCCACTTAGATAGACATCCCTCTAATCCTCTAAGTGATTACGTGATCCAAATCAACTAAACCATGTCCGATCATCACGTGAGATGGAGTAGTTTCATTGGCGAACATCACTATGTTGATCATATCTACTATATGATTCATGCTCGACCTTTCGTTCTCCGTGTTCCGAGGCCATATCTGTATATGCTTGGCTCGTCAAGTATGACCTGAGTATTCCGCGTGTGCAACTGTTTTGCACCCGTTGTATTTGAACGTAGAGCCTATCACACCCGATCATCATGTGGTGTCTCAGCACGAAGAACTTTCGCAACGGTGCATACTCAGGGAGAACACTTCTTGATAATTTAGTGAGAGATCATCTTATAATGCTACCGTCAATCAAAGCAAGATAAGATGCATAAAAGATAAACATCACATGCAATCAATATAAGTGATATGATATGGCCATCATCATCTTGTGCCTGTGATCTCCATCTCCGAAGCACCGTCATGATCACCATCGTCACCGGCGCGACACCTTGATCTCCATCGTAGCATCGTTGTCGTCTTGCCAATCTTATGCTTCCACGACTATCGCTACCGCTTAGTGATAAAGTAAAGCATTACAGCGCGATTGCATTGCTTACAATAAAGCGACAACCATATGGCTCTTGCCAGTTCCCGATAACTCGGTTACAAAACATGATCATCTCATACGACAAAATTTAGCATCATGTCTTGACTATATCACATCACAACATGCCCTGCAAAAACAAGTTAGACGTCCTCTACTTTGTTGTTGCAAGTTTTACGTGGCTGCTACGGGCTTAAGAAAGAACCAATCTTACCTACGCATCAAAACAACAACGATAGTTTGTCAAGTTGGTGCTATTTTAACCTTCGCAAGGACCGGGCGTAACCACACTCGGTTCAACTAAAGTTGGAGAAACTGTCACCCGCAAGCCACCTATGTGCAAAGCACGTCGGGAGAACCGGTCTCGCGTAAGCGTACATGTAATGTCGGTCCGGGCCGCTTCATCCAACAATACCGCCGAACCAAAGTATGACATGCTGGTAAGCAGTATGACTTATATCGCCCACAACTCACTTGTGTTCTACTCGTGCATATAACATCAACACATAAAACCTAGGCTCGGATGCCACTGTTGGGTAACATAGTAATTTCAAAAAAATTCCTATGCACACGCAAGATGATGGTGATGCATAGCAACGAGAGGGGAGAGTGTGATCTACGTACCCTTGTAGATCGACAACGGAAGCGTTAACTTGGTTGATGTAGTCGTACATCTTCACGGCCCGACCGATCAAGCACCGAAACTACGGCACCTCCGAGTTCTAGCACATGTTCAGCTCGATGACGATCCCCGGACTCCGATCCAGCAAAGTGTCGGGGAAGAGTTCCGTCAGCACGACGGCGTGGTGACAATCTTGATGTACTAATGTCGCAGTGCTTCACCTAAGCACTGCTACACTATTATCGAGGACTATGGTGGAAGGGGGCACCGCACACGGCTAAGAATATGATCACGTGGATCAACTTGTGTCTCCAGGGGGTGCCCCTGCCTCCGTATATAAAGTCTCAAAGGGGGGGGGGGGCGACCAAGAGGAGGTGCGCCAGCGCCGGCGGAGGAGAGAGAGGAGGAAGGGGGGCCGGCCCCCTCTCCTTGTCCTATTCGGACCAAGGGAGGGGAGGGGCACGCGGCCCATCTCTGGCTACCTCTCCTCTTTTCCACTAAGGCCCACTAAGGCCCATATATCTCCCGGGGGGTTCCGGTAACCTCCCGGTACTCCGGTAAAATCCCGATTTCACCCGGAACACTTCCAATATCCAAACATAGGCTTCCAATATATCAATCTTTATGTCTCGACCATTTCGAGACTCCTCGTCATGTCCGTGATCACATCCGGGACTCTGAACAACCTTAGGTACATCAAAACGCATAAACTCATAATATAACTATCATCGAAACCTTAAGCGTGCGGACCCTATGGATTCGAGAACAATGTAGACATGACCGAGACACGTCTCCGGTAAATAACCAATAGCGGGACCTGGATGCCCATATTGGTTCCTACATATTCTACGAAGATCTTTTATCGGTCAGACCGCATAAGAACATACGTTGTTTCCTTTGTCATCGGTATGTTACTTGCCCGAGATTCGATCGTCAGTATCCAATACCTAGTTCAATCTCGTTACCGGCAAGTCTCTTTACTCGTTCCGTAATACATCATCCCGCAACTAACTCATTAGTTGCAATGCTTGCAAGGCTTAAGTGATGTGCATTACCGAGAGGGCCCAGAGATACCTCTCTGACGATCGGAGTGACAAATCCTAATCTCGAAATACGTCAACCCAACATGTACCTTTGGAGACACCTGTAGAGCACCTTTATAATCACCCAGTTACGTTGTGACGTTTGGTAGCACACAAAGTGTTCCTCCGGCACGCGGGAGTTACATAATCTCATAGTCATAGGAACATGTATAAGTCATGAAGAAAGCAATAACAACATACTAAACGATCGGGTGCTAAGCTAATGGAATGGGTCATGTCAATTAGATCATTCAACTAATGATGTGATCCCGTTAATCAAATGACAACTCTTTGTCCATGGTTAGGAAACATAACCATCTTTGATTAACGAGCTATTCAAGTAGAGGCATACTAGTGACACTCTGTTTGTCTATGTATTCACACATGTATTATGTTTCCGGTTAATACAATTCTAGCATGAATAATAAACTTTTATCATGATATAAGGAAATAAATAATAACTTTATTATTGCCTCTAGGGCATATTTCCTTCAATTACTACATGTGATGATCAGGTATTTTGACCATAACTGCCATTAGCCAATTTGGGGAGACAGTCCTATTATTACTAGCATTGGCTGTAACTTGTAAGTGTCATATTGTGTTGTCCCTACAATGTCTAGTTTAGTCCCACTATTCTCTGAAGTTTGAGTAGTGACTGGGAAATATGAATAAGCTGCATTGATTAGTAAAGCATCTAGTTCATATGCTAATGTTCAACTTAGTAACATATACAAATGTAACCTTCAACGAACTGATTATTTCTACTAATCATTAGTGACCCAGAAATGTTAACACAAGACCATCAGACCGGATAATGACTACTCAAGAAAGTGTGATGCAACAATGTAAAATCCATATAACTGTCTGCTGATGAAATAAGCAAAGCCATATATACCTGGATAAACAACCTGAAATCAGATGGTTTAGCACTAGCATTACACAAACCAATGACGGCAACCCATGGCAGCAGTAAGCAACACTCACAAATACAATATAGCCAGGTTGATCATTGACATAATGCAGGCACTCCAAAGTAAGCAAATCAACATGGATCATTGCAAGAACAACATGTCCTTCACTTAGCACAGCATTAGGGCCATATTTGTTTCACTTCAGCCTTAGAGAGGAAAAAATCTTGCAGGTACCAAGTACTACTCCAATGCACATGGAGTAATGATTATTTATGTTTGCTAGGTACTAGTACTACTACTACAATGGTCTAAAATTAGTACGTCCCTCCCTGACACCCTGTGGCAGTAAATCTCATCATCACGGTGATCTAGCAAAATGATTGGGCACAGCGTGCACACCCAGTACATCTACAGTCTTACAGAGTAGTAGCACTAGTACTACCGACGGAGAAATGCGATGGACGGACAAACAACAACCTGTCACTTGTCACCACAAATCTCCCACCGAACGCGGGGAGCTTGACACTCTGTCCTGCTGAACGATTCAAAGGGACTATCCTCCAGATTTTAAGAAACGGAAGCACCAAACTCGTGCGCGCAAAGCCAACACACAGCCTGGTTCCGGCCGCTTCCAGCTCACTCCGTCCCCTTGGCGCCGTGATGGAACACAGCTCAGGACAGGAAACATCGGATTTCCCCGAACAAGACGAGATCCAACCCTAATCCCAATCCCATCCCAAATCCCTCTTGAACACAAGATTCAAATCCTTAAAATCCACCACCCCGCCCCCTCCATCTGCCAGCGGGAACACCACCCGCCACCTCCCTCTGCCCACGGGAACACTACCCCGCCCCCTCCCTCGACCCGCGGGAACACCACCCCGTCCCCGTCCGCGCCGGCGCTGGCGCCGGCCCGCGGGAACACAAATGACTCGCCCGCACCATAACCCGCCCTAACCCTAAAGCCAACGGGGGAGGGGGAGACAACAACGAAAAGGGAGAGCAGGAGGGGAGAGTTACCATCCGGGGAAGCCATAGATGGCCGGAGAATCGAGATCCGCCCTGGGCCGCCGCCGCCGCTCCTGATCTGCCGGCGCCAACAAGCCCGTCGCCCACCGGTCGCCCTGCCTCCTCGCACCGAAATGACGACCCCGTGCGGTTGCAGCAAAAACTGGGGAAGGGATAACCCGTGCGAGTTAAATAACATGGGTCTATGGTGACATGTGGCGCAGACAACGTCCCTTGGATCAAAAGAGATCCAACGCACGGAGCGCGACCGACGCAACGGTTCGGCCGGCGCCCCGGCCACAAACACTTCCCATACGAAAAACCCAGATGAATCGGCCTGGGAGCAAGGACCCTCGCTGCAGCCGCCATTGCGGAAGCGTCGATGGAAACAAATCATCGCGACCCACGACTCAGCTAGCTAGGGTTCCTAGCCCCTCCTCCTTTGCTGCCCATCCTACTGCGCCGTCGCCGCCGAGCGCTTCCTGACCTCACTGGGAGCAGACAGTGGGACGCCACCGCTGTGCCTCCCTCTCCCCTTCTTCTCTTCCCCCCTCTCTCTCTCTCATCTGAACTACATGTTGTTCCTCTCTGAAGGTGCCTTCATGGCCGCGTCATGGAGCTCGCCGCCGTGGGCTGCGTGCCCCACCGACGACGGCCTGCCTCGCCCACATCCAGGTCTAACTCGTGGGACGACAACGATGCCGCCACCATCGGAAATATCTATGGCAGGCTATCACCGTGGTCGTGGCGCGAGCAACGACGAGCTCCACAAGGGCATGCCCTGGAGCGAGGAGCGCACAGGTATACCCCTACATCATTTTCTGTATCCGTCTTCTCACCAATGGCCGTGTTGCAGCGCATCGAGGCTGATGACTATTTCCTCCTAGCACCGCAAAATGTTGAGCCCCCCCCCCCCCCTCGCTCGTCGTACGACACCCATGTTGTTCTCGGCGTGATTCCCGGCTGATGGCTCCATGCGGAACTCGCGACTCCCCACCGGCGGCCGGCCATGGACTCCTCTGGCGACTCCTCGGAAGCCGACCCTTCCACGAGCCCTCTACTGCCAGCTTCCCTTCACTATGGACCCTCATAAGGTTGTAATCTCTCATGACCTATTCTCTACTTCTCATGCCCCTCCCTATTTTGACATCATGATTCCTGCTAGAGTCGTCTAATCGTCTGCTTCATAGGATGGTGGTACACTGATCCTCAAGACCACGACTGGCTACCACATTAATAGAAGCTCTGGATGTTCGTGTTCATCATAGGTGCTTCTCTCCCTCCTTTCTTTGATTCTTTCTCTACACTTCTTCCTCTGACTGGTGTTTGCATGTATACTGCCAGGAAGAAACAGGGCGAGCTAACCTTTGAGGTAGCAAAAGACAAATAAAATATTCTTTTTGCAAGGAGGAAGAGACCTGGTAGCATCCATTTGGGTGACTGAAACATATTGTGTGGCATATCAATGTCAAGCACATGCTTTGTTATTTCATGAAAGTAACATGAAAGAAAGAAGATGATTTAATAAAGAGGCACAACAAGATGTGGTTGATAAGATGAAAGACTTTGTAATAAACCAGCTGAAATTCAAAGGTTTAATTGTTCTTTTGGTTATTGTTTGCTTTATCGTTCAAAAACATTATGAAAATTGGGAAGATAAATACAGTAACGTTGCATTTGTACAATTATCTCTACTCCTAATGGAGCAGTTGGTAGCCTGGTACGGTTTATTTTCGTTTGATTTTTCTTCGTTACACCACCAACCACCCTTGCTATGTTTGTTTTCTTATCTATCGGTTTATTTTTCTCTCCACTCTTTTATTGCAAATCAGCACTTTCGTAATCTAACTTTCCTAATTTATCCAAATCAATCGATCCTTCCAATAATGCAATTTTTTTAGGAAACAAATAACAAAATTTCAGGAAACAAATAATCTCTACTCTTAATGGAGTAGTTGGTAGTCTTTGTTCCGATTTTTTTCGTCCCACCTCCCACCTCCACCAATCCGATCTGCGATAACAAAAAAATGGCAATGATGCCGTAGCGATTTTCCTTCGCACAAACAAAAAATTAGACGACGCCCTAGCATGAAAAAACCCAGACGAATCGGCCTGGGAGCAAGGACCTCACCACAACCGCCATCGCAGAAGCGTCGATGGAAACAACCCATCGCGACCCACGACTCAGCTAGGGTTCCTAACCCCTCCTCCTTCACTGCCCCTCCTACTCCACTGTCGCCGCCGAGCGCTTCCTGACCTCACTGGGAGCAAACAGCAGGACGCCCCCGCCGTGCCTCCCTCTGCCCTTCTCCTCTTCCCCTACCTCCCTCTCCCTCTCTCTCTCTCTCTGAACTATGTGTCGTTCCTCTCTGAAGGTGCCTTCATGGACGCGTCATGGAGTGATGACCCACAAGTATATGGGATCAATTGTAGCCTTTTCAATAAGTAAGAGTGTCGAGCCCAATGAGGAGCAGAAGGAAATGATAAGTGGTTTTCAGCAAGGTAATATCTGCAAATGCTGAAATTATAAGTAACAAAGTAGTTTGATAGCAAGATAATTTGTAACGAGCAAGTAATAGTAATAATAACAAAAGTGCAGCAAGGTAGCCCAATCCTTTTGAGGCAAACACTACAAAAAAGACACATCCGTGACATTTTGGGCTGAACGAAATTTTTTCTGTCATACTTATGACACTTCTATGACGATAATTGTGACAAAACCCGGTATCATCATAGATGTGGTGGGTTCCTACTTCTATGACAAAAAATCATGATAGAAAATGGGCTTTTCGTCCTGGGCGGGCCGGAGACGCAGCTGCATGACATTTTTTGGGCCGTCCATGAAAGAAAAAACTGTGGTGGAAGCGAGGGCGAGGAAAATTTTGGGGAGTTCCGGGTTACGGTGGGTGGTCGGGGGCCGAGAGATGCGCGTTTCTCTCGTATACGTACGCGTGTGGGTGCGAGCAGTTGGACTCTAACTTAGCTCGAGCGAGGCGTCGCCTAACTGAACGCGAGCGATTCCACTGCAGGCTACGCGTTACTGAACCTGAGCGATCGGGCGATTCCTTCACTACTGCTGCTAACTAAAGCCGATCGATGCTGCCTCTGGATGAACAGTGGGCGTTGTTGGGGGGTGATAATTCCCAAGTGCAGGGAATCATCGTAGCAATTGCCAAAGGTGGAAGTGATAAGTATGGAGTGTCGAACCCACAAGGAGCTAAAGGTAAGATCAATATTCTCTCAAGTCCTATCCGCCACTGATACGACCCTACGTACACCGAGCGTTTGCTTCCAACTACAAACGAGAAATAAAACTATGTTGTGGGTATGAAGAGGATAACTTTGCATGATATCGGAGAGCTAAAATATAAAAGTAGGTGCTGTTATCATAAAGTTAGAATATATTACTAAATATTATAAATAGCAAGTGTGGAATAATGATGGATCGGTTTGCGGAATTGTCCTAGGCGATTGTTAACAAGACCGGTAGTCGTCATTGCAATTTCATATGAGGGAGAGGCATAAGCTAACATACTTTCTCTTCTTGGATCATATGCACTTATGATTGGAACTCTAGCAAGCATCCACAACTACTAAAGATCATTAAGGTAAAACCCAACCATAGCATTAAAGCATCAAGTCCCCTTTATCCCATACGCAACAACCCCCTTACTCGGGTTTATGATTCTGTCACTCAAGGAACCCACTATAAGTGAATCATGAATGTATTGCAACACCCTATAGCGGCAATCCCTCACGCTTGCACGACACAGAGGTCACAATAGGACAGCACCAAAATAAAACATACAACTCGTACCAATCTAGATCATCAACCAACCCAAAGACAAAGGATATCTAGTCAAAACATGATAGGATGGCAACACATCATTGGATCATAATATGTGGCATAAAGCACCATGTTCAAGTAGGGATTACAGCGGGGTGCGGGAGAGTGGACCGCGTAAAATAGATGAGGATGGTGATGAAGATGGTGATGTTGATGAAGAAGATCACTGCGGCGATGATTCCCCTCCCGATGGCACTCCGTCGCCACCGAGAGAGAGGAGGAGAGGTTCTCCCCCTTCTGCTTCCTCCTCCATGGCCTCCCCCCTAGATGGGGAGAGGTTCTCCCTCCGGTCCTTGGCCTTCATGGCGATGATGGCCCCTCTTGGATCCTCCTCCATGGCCTCCGGTGATGATTGCCCCCTCCGGCAGGGTGCCAGAGAGGGCCTAGATTGATTTCTCGTGGATACAGAGGCTTGCGGCGGTGGAACTTCTGATCTAGGTTATTTTCTGGAGGTTTCTGCATTTATAGGAATTTTTTGCGTAGGTCTCACGTCAGGGGGGTCTCCGAGTCGTCCACGAGATAGGGGCCCATGTCCAGGGGGGTGGGCGCGCCCCCACCCTCATGGACAGCCTGGGACTCTTTTGGCCCAACTCTTTTACTCAGGGGGCTTCTTTTGGTCCATAAAAAATCATCAAAAATTGGCACGTCAATTGGACTCCGTTTGGTATTCTTTTTCTGCGATACTCAAAAACAAGGAAAAAACAGAAACTGGCACTGGGCTCTAGGTTAATAGGTTAGTCCCAAAAAACATATAAACTATCATATAAATTCATATAAAACATCTAAGATGGATAATATAATAGCATGAATACTTCATAAATTATAGATACGTTGGAGACGTATCAGCATCCCCAAGCTTAATTCTTGCTTGTCCTCGAGTAGGTAAATGATAAAACAAATCATTTATGAAGTGTGAATGCTAGCAGGTGCACAAGTTTGATCAATGATAATTTGAATCACCTTTTGTAGCATCATTATATGTCACAACAGTAGCTCATCTCATAAAACTTTTCATGATCAAGTAACAAGCTATTCACATGTTAAAGTATGGATGATAAACTTTCTTGAAAACTAACAAACAGTGCTCTTAGTCATCAAACAATTGCAATTCATCTTATTTTTGGGAAGGGTCTATGTAAGATCTTTGATTCAGCAAACTCCACATACTCAACTATCATTTAATCTTTCACAATTGCTAACACTCATGTGATATTTATGGGTTCAAAGCTTTAATCAGACACAGAGAAAGATAGGGGCTTATAGTTTCGCCTCCCAACCTCTTACCTCAAGGGTAATGTCAACAATAATAATTTATGAAAACCTACATCCAAGTGGATATATATATCGGATCGCTCCAACACAAAGTGCTTGCCAAAGGAAAAAGTGTAAAAAGGAAAGGTGCTGATCACCATGACTCTTGTATAAGGGTAGAAGATAAAAGTAAAAGATAGGCCCTTCGTAGAGGGAAGCAGAGGTTGTCATGCGCTTTTATGTTTGGATGCACAAAATCTTAATGCAAAAGAACGTCACTTTATATTGCCGCTTGTGATAAAGACCTTCATTATGCAGTCCGTCGCTTTTATTTCTTCCCTATCACAAGTTCGTATAAAGCTTATTTTCTTCGCACTAATAGATCATACATATTTAGAGAGCAATTTTTAATGCATGCACCGATGATAACTTACTTGAAGGATCTTACTCAATCCTTAGGTAGGTATGGTGGACTCTCAATGCAAAACTGGTTTAAGGGATGTTTGGAAGCACAAGTAGAATTTCTACTTGGTGCAAAGAATTTGGCTAGCATGAGAGGGAAAGGCAAGCCCAACATGTTGGATGATCCAAGACAACATAACCTTTCGGATATAGGAAAACATAACCCATTAAGTTGTCTTCCTTGTCCAACATCAACCTTTTAGCATGTCATATTTTAATGAGTGCTCACAAGTATAAAAGATGTCCAAGATAGTATATTTATATGTGAAATCTCTCTTCCTTCAATATTCTTTCATGAATTGTTCAAGTGACCAATTCTGCGTTTGCTAACTTTAATTAAGTTTACTACCGATACTTATTCTGTGTGAAGTCATTACTCCCCATGGTATAAGCATATGAAACATATATAAATTCAGATTTATGATATTCAATTCATTCAACCATTTACTCATAGTATATATGTGAAGCACGTGAGTAAAAATGACAAACTACTCCAAAAAGATATAAGTGAAGAACACTGAGTAGTCAAATAATTAACTAGCCATGGGAGGATTCTTTTTCATTCAATATTTCAGATCCAATGATTTTATTCAAACAGAAAGTAAAATTGAAAATACGCTCCAAGCAAAACACATATCATGTGACGAATAAAAATATAGCTCCAAGTAAGGTATACCAATAGTTTTGAAGACGAAAGAGGGGATGCCTTCCAGGGCATCCCCAAGCTTAGGCGCTTGAGTCTTCCTTGAATATTACCTTGGGGTGCCTTGGGCATCCCCAAGCTTAGGGTCTTTCCACTCCTTATTCTCCTCATATCGATATCTCACTCAAAGCTTGAAAACTTCAATCACACAAAACTTAACGGTACTTCGTGAGATAGGGTAGTATGATAAGGAGTAAACCATTCACTTTGGTACTATCAAAGACAAGGTTCATAATTTTTCTCACACAATGCCTACTGTACCATACCATTTCTACAATTTATATTGAGAAATATAAGCCATAGAAACTAGAAAACAAGCAAACTATGCAATGATAATAGAATCCATCAGAAACAGAACAGTCTGTAATGATCTGAACAGGAACCATACTTCTGCTACTCAAAAATTATGAGATAAATTTGTGGACATGAGGAATTTGTCTATTAATCTTCTGCAAAAAGAATCAACTCAAAATCACTCTTCTCTAAAACATGGTAGCTAATCCCGGGAGCACAAAGTTTCTATTTTTACAGCAAGATCACTTTAGCTCTCACCCAAGTCTTCCCAAAGGTCTTACTTGGCACTTTATTGAAATAAAAAGCTATAAAACATGATTACTACAGTAGCTTAATTATGTAAACACACAAAAACAGTAAGGGTAAATATTGGGTTGTCTCCCAACAAGTGCTTTTCTTTAATGCCTTTTAGCTAGGCATGATGATTTCAATGATGCTCACATCAAAGAAAAGAATTGAAACATAAAGAGAGCATCATGAGGAATATGACTAGCACATTTGAATCTAGCCCACTTCCTATGCCTAGGGATTTCGTGAACATATAATTTATAGGAACAAGAATGAACTAGCATAGGAAGGCAAAACAAGTATAACTTCAAAACTTTAAGCACATAGAGAGGAAACTGGATATTATTGCAACTCCTAAAAGCATATATTCCTCCCTCATAATAACTTTCAGTAGCATCATGAATGAATTCAACAATATAACCATCACATAAAGCATTCTTTTAGTGATCTACAAGCATATAAATTTTTCTACTCTCCACATAAGCAAAATTCTTCTCATTCGGAATAGTGGGATCACTAATTCCTAAAGTTGACATTCTTCCAAACCCGCTTTTAGATGACAGTATTATTCATACTCCAAAATATATAAGTGAAGTTCATGGAGCATTCTACAATTAATATAGACTAACCAATATCCAAGCTCAAAATATATAAGTGAAGCACACAAAGCATTCTATAAAACCATACTCAAAAGATTTAAGTAAAGCACAAAGAGCATTCTATAAGGTCATACTTAAAAGATATAACTGAAGCACATGAATCATTCTATAAATTGATGAAGGGACATATCATACTAGCATGGTTCTTAAAGAAAAAGAAAAACAGAAAGGACACAAATCATGTGGAAAAAAAACAAAAACCGAGGTATACTGATAATTGTTGAAGAAGAAAGATGGGATGCCAACCGGGGCATCCCCAAGCTTAGATGCTTGAGTATCCTTGTAATATTTACTTGGGTTGCCTTGGGCATACCCAATCTGGAACTCTTGCCTCTCTTTATTCTTATCACATCGGTAACTCCTCGTTCTTCAAACACTTCATCCACAAAAACTTAACAAAAACTTTGTGAGATCCGTTAGTATACTAAAGCAAATCACTACCTTTAGGTACTATTGCAAACTCATTCCAAATTCATATTAGCACTTTATCTACTGTATTCCAACTTCACCATGGTTCATACCCCCGATACAACCCATAGATTCATCAAAATAAGCGATCAACACATAGAAAACAGAATCTGTCAAAAACAGGACAATCTGTAGTAATCTGGAAGTTTAGTAACTTATGTAACTCCAAACAACTCCAAATAAATATAAAAATTTAAAAACTTTGTACATAAGTAATGTGCAAAAAGTTCCAGACCATTTGACTTTCCAGTAAAAAATGTAAATTCACGCACTACAGCCAAAGTTTCTGTTTTTGTACTGCACATAGTAAACAAGCTATCTAATCATCCTAAAACCAAAGCTTGGCACATTATTTTTATAATACAATGGATATATACGAGGGGATAATTATTTTCAGAGAAGATTCCATGCAATTTTTTACATTGTTTCCATGAGCATGAACACAAGTGTTCAAGGTCGACCCTCACTTCTCCAATGCATAACTTTCCAATCACTTCTCTTATTGAAAAACTTTTTAGGCATTAGAAGCAACTAATTTTTTTGTATTTTCATTCTTTCAAATTTTTTTGTATGTTTCACCCACAACTAAACAAAAACAAAAAGGAAAAACAAAATCTACTTAGTGAAGAAAGCAAACAAGCATACACGAGAATATCAACCCCACACTATTGGTCCCCGGCAACGACGCCAGAAAAGAGCTTGATAACCCCCAAGTGCAAGGAATCATCATAGCAATTGCCAAAGGTAGAAGTGATAAGTATGGAGTGTCGAACCCACAAGGAGCTAAAGGTAAGATCAATATTCTCTCAAGCCCTATCCGCCACTGATACGACCCTACGTACACCGAGCGTTTGCTTCCAACTACAAACGAGAAATAAAACTACGTTGTGGGTATGAAGAGGATAACTTTGCATGATATCGGAGAGCTAAAATGTAAAAGTAGGTGCTTTTATCATAAAGTTAGAATATATTACTAAATATTATAAATAGCGAGTGTGGAATAATGATGGATCGGTTTGCGGAATTGTCCTAGGCGATTGTTAACAAGACCGGTAGTCGTCATTGCAATTTCATATGAGGGAGAGGCATAAGGTAACATACTTTCTCTTCTTGGATCATATGCACTTATGATTGGAACTCTAGCAAGCATCCGCAACTACTAAAGATCATTAAGGTAAAACCCGATCATAGCATTAAAGCATCAAGTCCCCTTTATCCCATACGCAACAACCCCCTTACTCGGGTTTATGCTTCTGTCACTCAAGGAACCCACCATAAGCGAATCATGAACGTATTGCAACACCCTACAGCGGGAATCCCTCACGCTTGCACGACACGGAGGGCACAATAGGACAACACCAAAATAAAACATACAACTCGTACCAATCTAGATCATCAATCAACCCAAAGACAAAGGATATCTACTGAAAACATCATAGGATGGCAACACATCATTGGATCATAATATGTGGCATAAAGCACCATGTTCAAGTAGGGATTACAGCAGGGTGTGGGAGAGTGGACCACGTAAAATAGATGAGGATGGTGGTGATGATGGTGATGTTGATGAAGACGATCACCGCGGCGATGATTCCCCTCTCGATGGCACTCCGGCGCCACCGAGAGAGAGGAGGAGATGTTCTCCCCCTTGTGCTTCCTCCTCCATGGCCTGCCCCCTAGATGAGGAGAGGTTCTCCCTCTGGTCCTTGGCCTTCATGGCGATGATGGCCTCTCCTGGATCCTCCTCCATGGCCTCCGGTGATGATGGCCCCCTCTGGCAGGGTCCAGAGAGGGCCTAGATTGATTTCTCATGGCTACAGAGGCTTGCGGCGGCGGAACTTCCGATCTAGGTTATTTTTTGGAGGTTTCTGTATTTACAGAAATTTTTGGCGTAGGTCTCACGTCAGGGGGGTCTCCGAGTCATCCACGAGATAGGGGCCCACGCCCAGGGGGGTGGGCGCGCCCCCCACCCTCGTGGACAACCCGAGACTCTTCTGGCCCAACTCTTTTATTCTGGGTGCTTCTTTTGGTCCATAAAAATCATCAAAATTGGCACGTCAATTGGACTCCGTTTGGTATTCCTTTTCTATGATACTCAAAAACAAGGAAAAAAAATAGAAAATGGCACTAGGCTCTAGGTTAATAGGTTAGTCCCAAAAATCATATAAAATATCATATAAATGCATATAAAACATCTAAGATGGATAATATAATAGCATGAATACTTCATAAATTATAGATACATTGGAGACCTATCAGGGGGTTTGGATGAACAGTTCCCGGTGGGGGTGGATGAACAGGACCCCATGGTGTTGCCTCTGGATGAATAGGACCCGGATCGAGCCGGTTGGGGCTGGATGAACAGGACCCCATGGAGGGCTAGATGAACAGGACCCCGTGGAGGGCTGGTTCAACAGTAGCCGGTGGAGGGCTGGATGAACAGTAGCCCGTGGAGGTGTGGTTGAACAGGACCCCTTGGAGAGGGCTGGTTGAACAGGACCCCTTGGAGAGGGCTGGTTGAACAATAGTCGGTGGAGTAGCGCGCGGTGGAGGCTGGTTGAATTGGAGCCCGTGGATGAACAGCGCAGGTGGAGGCTGGAGGAGGTTGACGGTGGATGAACAGTAGCCCGTGGAGGCTGGAGGAGGTCGACGGTGGAGATGAATAGTATCCCGTGGAGTCCCGTTTTGCGGTACGCCACATCCCTCCCGATGAACAGGACCCCCATTTTGACCGTAGAGCTCCAACACAAGTTCGTTTCCTCCGTTTGGTGGTATGCCACACCCTCCCGATCAACATGACCCCGTTTCGACCGTAGGAGGTCCAACAGAAGTCCGTTTCCTCCGTTTTGCGGTACGCCAGACCCCTACTGATGAACAGGATCCTGTTTCGACCGTGGCCGGACGAACACAAGGCCGTTTCCTCCGTTGTGCGGTATGCCAGGCCTCGTTTCCATCGACTGTTCCGTCCAAGCCCTCCCGATGAACACGACGACGCATTCCGTTCCGACCCAGTCGGTTGGCTCCCCATGAACACGACGAGGACGTAGTTTCTCCATTCCGACCCAGCCATGTACACGAGCAATGGCCATACGTATGCGCGAGTAGGCGTTCGAGACCCGGCCCATATGTACATACATGGCAGTATTTTCTTTCTGCACACTGGTCGCTGTACGTACGTATACATGCTACGTGCGCGCCTCTACTACGACACGTGCACGCCTCTACATCGACCAGTATGTACGTACACGTTCGCGACCAGAATGAAAATGCTACGTACGCTTCGACCAGGTGGGTCCCGACTGTCAGGCACTTCCTTACATCCAAAGATGTAGCTGGTGGGTCCCAGCAGTCAGGAGGGCGGATCGTTTTTTTTGCGTGGACGCACTTCCTTGCATGCGAAGATGTAGCCGGTGGGTCCCAGCAGTCAGGGGGGAAACGTTTTTTTCACGACATACGGTGGCCCGTCCGGTGGGTCCCCGCTGTCAGGTGAAGGAATAATTATTTTGCGCGTAATAAGGAGGCACTTCCTTGCGGCTGCCGTGGACCCAGCTGTCAGCCTCTCCACGTACGGTACTCTTCCGATGGAAGTCGGTCGTTGACCACATTGACCATGGCGCGCCGAGAGCACCAGGGCGGTGGACGACGGCGAGGCCTAGGAAGGGGACGACGCAGAGCCGGGGAAGATGTGGCAGTGGATGCCCATGCGAAGAGGAGTACGAGGGTTCACTGGTTCGGCTGCGGTGTGAGGCTGCCATCGCCACAGAATAACAGGGGGTGTGGGTGCGTGGAGGGATGGCCTGGCCAGCGGTGGGAGTAGTAGCGGGCGGTGAGGCCTCCACGGAAGCACAGCCGGCCACGGGAGGCAGGAGCAGGCGGCACGACCGGCGCTGCTTTGGGCGGCTGGAGCAAGAAGACCGGAGGTTGAAGAAGCACTACAGCTGTTGGATGGACATCATACGGTCACTGGAGCTAGAATCGTGCATATTGACTAAGTTGACAAAGCCCTCCATCCCCGTCAACTTAGTAGGCCCACAAGTCAGCCTCCCATTATACTGGGTCCCAGCTAGCAGGGGAAGTATTCATTTTTTTGTGCGTAATAAGGAGGCACTTCCTTGCGTGCGAAGATATAGCTGGTGGGTCCGAGCTGTCAGCGGTGGTAACATTTTTTTTTCGCGAAATACAGATGCACTTTCAGTGTGTCCCAGATGTCAGGTGGAGAAATCATTATTGTGCATGTAATAAGGAGTCATTTCCTTGCGTGCGGGCATGGACCCAGCTATCAGCCTCTCCACGTACAGTCCACTTCAGATGCATGTCGGTCGTTGACCACGTTGATCATGCCATGCCGAGCGAACCAGGGCGGTGGACGACGGCGAGGCCTAGGTAGGAAACGACATGGAGCCAGGAAAGACTTGGCAGTTGTTTCCCACGTGGAGGGGAGTACGACTATACGAGGTTTTACTGGTTCGTCTGCCGTCGCCGGAGAATAACAACATGTGTGGGTGAGTAGAGGGATGGCTAGGCCAGCGATGGGAGTACGGTGGGGCGGTGAGGCCTGCGCGGTAGCACAGCCGGCCGCGGGAGGAGGGAGTAGGCAGTCCCGCCGGCACTTGTTTGAGCGGCTGGAGCAAGAAGAGCAGAGATTGAAGAAGCACGACCGCCGTTGGATGGACATCCACCAGTCACTGCTTGTGCATCAACCGTTTTTTTAGGAAAGCCTCAAATCTGTGGAAAACAGCATACATCTCATCTGCCATTATTTCTAATAATTTACAGCCCAATTGCTAATTCTTAAGTTTTTTGGAGCCCATATTCTTTTTGTTAGCATTACAACCCATATTGTGGCCACGGTTAAAAAATTATACGAAATTTTGCATATTTCGGTAAGGTCCGAACTATTTTTAATCCCGCAATTTCGAGTCACATTCAAACTGATTTTAAAAATGAATGTATATCAATATAAAATCCAACAAATTGTCCACGTATAAAAATCGATGCAATTTAAAATCTCGAAATGAAAAAAAAATTAAAACTAAATGCCGGTTTGATGTGTTTTGAAAATGTACAGCCCGTTTCTCATTACTGATAGGCCATTTTTTCAGCCAGCCAAATGAAACTCTCCTCGTCTTGAAAGATTTGCAGACCAACAGGCCTGACAAAGCGACTCACTTGACAAATCACAAAAAAACTGGGCTAGCCATTTTCAGAAAGAAAAAAAAACTACTGGGCTAGTCTGTGGTAAATATAAAAGAAAAGGCCATCTAGACAGGCCAGAGTGCCCCGCACAACCCAGTTGACACCCTGCTTCCGTCTCAAAAACAAATTAAATAAATGCCACTCCAATTATGACGATTCATGAAAATGCCACTGCAATTTCCAAACTTTGAAAAATGCCACTACAATTTTTGCAAACTTTGAAAAACGCCACTGCAATTTGCAAAATTTGAAAAACGCCACTCCAGACTTCGAAAAATGCCACTGGAAATGGCATGAAATGGCATTTTTCAAAATTTGGAAATTGCAGTGGCATTTCTCGGAAACACCAGATTTGGAGTGGCATTTATCAAATTAACCCAAAATAAAAATAACTGGGCGAGCTGTTGGGTCCCTGGTGTTAGCCGCTCATTGTGCAATTCGCTCGTTTATTGAGTACATTGACAATGGCATGGGACCCAGATGTCAAAAATCCATTAGGAGGAGCCATTTTTTTATTGGCTTGAAATAAGGAGGCACCTGCTTGCGTACTGCCATGACCTTGGCGGGTCCCTGCTATCATCCTCTCCACGTACAATCATCTCCTGATTGTGTACGCGTCAACTTGGTAGGCCCACAAGTCAGCCTCTAAAACCGTGGTGGACAAATACAACTCATTTAAAAAAGTAACAGCTCATTCCATACATTCAGACGGAAAGTTTAACATTCAAAGCAAAGTAACAGGTCTGATCTACATATAGAGTACTGAACTTTCACGTTGATAACCATCATAACCAAGTTAACTATCTACTCCCACTAATACTCTAGTAGCATACAAGTACTAACTTACTCTTAGCTAACTAGACGATGCCGACCGCCATCTATGGTACATGCTAAACGCTGGCACCATCGTCCTTCGCCTCGCCTTGGACTTGCCAGAGGTGCGATAGGGCGCGTTGCTCGCGCGTGCTGGCCCTTTCCATGCCGGCGTGGTCCACCGAAGCTTCGGCTTCTAAGCAGGAAACCCACTTGACGAGCTGGTAGTAAATATCGGCGTCGCGAATGTGTGCATGCCCGAATTGCGGGCGCTCTGCTCGCGACTCAGAGTGTCGGTGCGCTGCTGCTCCATGTCCCGCTGGCGGTGCAAATCAGCGATACGCTGCTCCTCCGCCAGGCAGTCACTGTTCGCACATGAACACGTCACTGTGTACCTCCAATGCCGAGGGTGATGCACCGCAACTCACGTCAAAGGAGACCCGTCCGGAAGCGCGGTACGCAAGCAATCCGTCGGGTGCTTTTGAGAACCCGAAACCTCACGCGCCCGGGAGGGACCCCGTCTGGACGCACAATGGCTATGGGCTGCCCTAGGTCGGGCTGACCACCCCTAGGGCCTCGAGGTTCACCACCCTGCAACAAGAAGAATGAACGAAGAACGAGAAAGAAGAAGAACAAGGGAGAAAGATAAAAGTAAAGGTAAAAAGTGGTAAATGATTTGTTCGATTGTGTGTTGTTCAATCGGCCGTCACCTCTCATCTATTTATGAGGCGGCTGGACTTCCCGTACAAGAAAAGGGCTAAAAAGTCCATCCAAAACGTCAAAAACCCTAACCTAACTCGGACAGGGATTTTTGGCAATTTTCCGGATCAAATCGGTCTCACCGATTGGTTTGTTTCGGTCCCACCGAGTGAATGTGGTCAACTCTCTGTAACTTTCTGTAATTTCCCGGATCAACTCAGTCTTACCGATTAGTTTGCTTCGGTCCCACCGAGTGAACGTTGCCAACTTTCTGTAATTTTCCGGATCAACTCGGTCTCACCGAGTCAATCAACTTGGTCGGTCAAAAATGACTCTGCAGCTTCTGTTTCTGACCTTGTTTTGCCTCCACAGGTTGCATACAACCTTGGATTAAGACGATTTTTATATCAAAATCAACCGATTTGACGAGACGCACAACTTTCATGTTGAAACGTTTTCCATTAGAGGCCACCTTAATTGAGTTTATGTCCATTTTATAATCTGATGTCAATATGAGCATCTCTGATCTTGTCATAACTTTTGCATCCGAGCTCCGTTTTAGACCATCTTCATATCCATCTTGATCTTCTCAAAGAGAGCCATACCATGGTGACTTCCAATCATAAGTTTGAATTAATCTTGACATAGTTTTAAGCAACTTATATGATTGTGCCATTTTTGAGCGTCAACAGTCCCGCTCCAACAACTCTTGCTCCTCCGCCAGGCGGTCGCGCTCCAACAAGTCCTCGATCTCCGCATTGCCATCTAAAGACCGATAGAATGCCTCCTCCCTCCGTCTGACTTCCGGTGAAAACCAAACACTAGTTCTGGCGGTGACCGCCTCCGGCCTCGCCTATCGAGGACGGGCGGGGGCATGGCAGACGTGGCGAGAGCGAGGATAAGTGGTGAGCGACGTCAAGCCGGTGGGGGCTTATGAGGATAGGGCGAGTTGGGTCATGGTGCCACCAAAAAAGGCTGGGAAACAGTACTTATAGGCGGAAGGCAGCACGACGGTCATCGGAATTCAATGCATAAGCAGGCATGGCTTAGCGCGCCAGCTTGCCGTAGAAAAGTACAGAAACTGAAATTATGACTGTGCCGTCCCATCCCGTCCATGCTAGGTTGCACGCCGGCATGACGGTCAAACGAGTGCACTCGAATCATCCAGATGAGGTACTCCCTCCTTGTCAATAATGATTCCACAGATTTAAAAGGCCCGCAACAATTAAAGCACATCTTTTTTCGCATCAGTTAGCTGCCTTAATTACGGCCGCCTACATGCAGGCACTCAGAATCGCTCGCAGCCAGTACGCGGAGCAGTATGCAATGAGTCGCAGCCGAGGGCACACATGCAACCACTTAAATCGCTGGAATTAACTAGGATTAAACTTCTGCATGAAGTTAATTATTGCCATGCCTTGGCTTGCTGCTTTGGCTCACAGGACTAATAAACCTAGACGGAGGGAGTACCTTGGTTGGTGAGATTTTTAAATTAAACCCTGCAAACCGAAAAGGAGGTACTAGTACGTGTGTGATCAGCTATTTATTCGTGTAGGATCGAGTAGGTCGTTTCTTGAATTGAGCCTTGCAAACAGGAAAGGAGGTAGTACGTGTGTGATCCGCTATTTATCCGTGTAGGATCGAGTAGGTCAGATAGTGTACGTGTAGGATCGAGTAGCTCGGATGGTGTACGTGTACGATCGCATTAGCTGATGAATGTTAGCTGGGAGATAAGGCATTTGCGAACGTTTTTGCTGGCAGTTTCATCAGATTTGCATGGCATTTTCTTCAGAGCAGCTTGTCAGTTTCTTGAGAGCTAGACATTTTTATTCGAAAAACTGCTACTTCGGCCCTTGTGTCGCAATTAAAACTGCCAGGAGCGCATTAGTAGGCTAGCTAGTGATCGATCAGTAACTTGTAAACACTGGGCGAACAGAAATAAGGAACTGTTAGTAACTTGTAAACACTGAGAACACAGAAATAAGGATCATGTTGTGCACAACAGTAAGAGCCGATCCGTTCGAAATGTTCACACGAGACTAACAGGCCTGATATTGTAATATGTTCACATTAGTAGCCCAAATTCAAAACCAACTACTACGATTCCCATACATAAGATCAACATGTTAATGCATCTCAATGATTCACAGATCATATACAAAGATGTAGCTCCGAAAGCAAAGATCTAGAAAAAACATATGTTCTTCCTACTAACATGGATGCTTCTCTTGGCCAACATTCAGTACAGACTGAAAGACAAATTTGTTTGTGAAGTCTACAATTCCTCTTGCAAACGTAAGTGGTTTCACCAATAGCTGAAACCATGAGAATGAACCACACATGATGGAGGAACATTCACTGCAATATGATTTTGTCTTCCCCCGATCACACGGCGACACTATTTTCGGAATACAAACTTTAACTTAGGCAAAATGATGCCCATTGTATAATTAGACCAAAGCAATGAAGCACCTAGTGTTGGCCAATAAATAGTACATACTACTTTTCTGTAGTCCATGAAGTGATTATCCAATCTTTCTGTATCTATTTTCAAATGGCACTGCATGCAGTGACTATACTATTCTCTTGTGCAGTTCAACCAAAATTGTGGTCACTTTGTTTGTTTCCCAAATAGCAACGGGCAGACATCTCTGTCTGCACAAATATCAAGCAGCTAGTAAACATATACCCCACCTTGTATTTTCAGTTTAAACACGTATCTTCCGCTTAGCATCTGTCATGTTTTGCACTGGACAATTTGATATAGTCATGTTTTTCCCTGGACAATTTCATACTGAATTGATTTGTTGGTTCAGAGCAGAAATATAGCGCCTATTCTTCATCAGACCAAGGATATCCATGTTCGCAGTGATGAAAGAAGTGAAATCAATACAACCGAAATTGAGCATCCAATCATTGAATCCTGTCCTGCACCTCCAATGTAGGTCCACCCTACCAATAAATTCACATGCAAACCACTAGTATTACTATCCACTAGTAGAAAAAGAGTCAAACGTGAAGCACATTAGTGCCGGTTTGAATTAGAGCCGGCACTAATGTGTACATTAGTGCCGGTTTGTGGCGGCGATCAATAGTACCGGTTCGTGGCGAACCTTTAGTACCGGTTCATGCCACGAACCGGTACTAAAGAGGCTGTGTCAGCCTACGGTCAGGCTATGGCCCCACCATCACCATTTAGTGCCGGTTCGTACCACGAACCAGTACTAATGTGGTTATGGTACGTAAGCTGTTTTTAGTCCCACCTCGCCAAGAGAGAGGCAGTATGAGCCGTTTATAAGCCGTGAGTGCACAGACAATGACGAAGAGTTCCAATGCTCACCTACATGTTGATTAGCTTCAAGCCTTGTGGAATAGCATAGATTGCACTGAGCTATGTGCAGTGGCTTAGTGTAATCTATACTATTCCGAATGGCTTGAAGCAAATTAACCAGCATTGCACCTCTTTTTTATTTTTAATAACTTATTTAAACTCCGAACTTCTTTTGTGTTCAGTATGCAGCATTTAAAGCGACGTCATCAATTTCCAACATGCTCTGACATCATTTGTTGTTTTTTGGTCATTTACCTAATTGTTTAGAGAGCTAAATGACCGTGAAATTGAAAATCACTACAAAATGAATCTTGAAAATGTTGAAACTTGGCATGGTATCATCATATCACCCGCATAGCATGCGCGAAAGAGTAGAGAGGGTCACGGCAAAAACTGGACGCACTTCGTGTACAAACTGGACAAACACTTTCCGAGTACCAGGGTTTCGGAGTCCGGAGTGGGTACTAATGTGCATCCCACCAATCAGGAAGAATCACATGGATCGTGTGTTTCTTTCTAGCTCTTGCGAGTCGTTGGATCAAGGGTGTGTTTCTTCCTAGCTCATGTGAGTCATTGTATCGAAACTACCACAATCACTTTGTGAGCCAGACGACCCTATATATAGCCCACCTCTCGCCTTCCCTGCATAAGTCTTTCAGTTCATCGACTACATACATCTACCAGTTCATCGACTGCATACATCTACCAGTTCATCGACTGAATACAAATCATTCGGATTCGCCATCATACGTCCAACCGTGCACTTGATATGCATATATATGCATCACGAGCCACAGTTGGGCTGTATGATGGCGATACCGATTGGTTTGTTCTAGATCCGACATAAAAGGTTTGATACAACTTCTTTTTTGTGACATAAGAGCTATCTCTCCTCCTACCTATTTTAGGTACACAACTACCTATTTGTGCCAAATTTTCACTTTTGCTGTTGCTCTTGCATCATAAGCATCCATGTTAACTGGACTTACAAGTAATGCAATTTAACCAAACTATCTTGTGATCTTCGCCAAGAGAGAGGCAGTATGAGCGGTTTATAAGCCGTGAGTGCACAGACAATGACGAAGAGTTGCAATGCTCATCTACATGTTGATTAGCTTCAAGCCTTGAAACACGAAGAAATTTTATGTGCAAGCAAATTCTTTCATGCATTTACTGATTTTTTCAGCTAAATGACCCTGAAATTGAAAAGCATTTCAAATGAACTCATAAAAGGATGAAAGTTGGCATGGTATCATAATTTCACCCACATAGCATGTGCAAAAAAGTAGAGAGGGTTACCGCAAAAACTGGATGCGCTTCGCGTACAAAATGGACAATCTGTTTCGAAGTATCAGGGTTTCGGACGAAAACTCATCCGTTACAAAGGCATTTCATTTTTTAACTAACTTAAGCATTACCAAATTGAATATAATGATAAAACACACTAATATTAAACATAAGAAAAAAGAATCACTGAAAAATGTATTTTTAAAGTTAAGTTATTCACAAACTAGTGATTCACACAAATTTCAAATAATTCAAAATTTAAACTATTCAAATTTAAAAACTACCGGCACTAACTGAAAGTTTATAAAAACTATCAAAAATATTCACAAAGAAACTCTAAATACAGCAAAAAAACAACGAAAAATAAATAAAACAAAATAAATAAAGCAGAAAAGAAAAAACTAAATGAAAAAAGCCCACCTATCGGGCCACAGCGGCCTGCATACAACTAGAAACCCAATCTGTTGTTGGGCCAGGATGTAGGCCCGCAAGCCCAATAGGCCCCACAGGGCAGAGTAGCAGAGGTAGGCCCAGAAGGCATGCTTTAGAGAGGAGCTCAAGACAGCAGCGGCGGCGGGGCTTATAAGCAGGTGTGTGCGCCCTTCGGCTAGCGAGGTGGGACTAAACTTCTGCGCCCCTCGCCTGGCAGCGCACACCCTTTAGTACCGGTTGGTGGCTCCAACCGGTACTAAAGGCCCCCCCTTTAGTACCGGTTGGTTGCTCCAACCGGTACTAAAAGCCTTGGTTTCCCGCCGCTTGGCCTGGCGAAAATAGGCCTTTAGTACCGGTTGGAGCCACGAACCGGTACTAAAGGCCCATCCTATATATATAGCACTTACGAAAATTTCAGTTTCATCTCCCCACTTCGTCTCCAACCTCCGCCGCGTGCGCCGCTCGATCCCGTCGTCGCCGCCCGTCGCCCGTACCATCGTCCGTCGTCATCGTCGCTGTCCCCGCCGCTGCCCGTCGTCGTCGTCGTCTCGCGCTGCCGCTCCGAACGCCGCCGCCGTCCGTCGTCATCGCCGCGGCCGTACGTCTCTCTCTCGCTCCCGCACACACATACGTGCACACACATACATACACACACATACACACACACACACACACCGGCGCCCCCGCTCGTACGTACGGGGCGGCGGCGTACGGGGCCGCACACACACACACATATACCACACACACACATACACACACACATACACACATACGTATGTACACACATATACGTATATATACACACACATGCATACACACACACATACACACACACATTGTTTTTACTTACTTTCTATTTTTTAGAAAAGATAATTAGATGACCGAATGTTAGATTAATGTCGAATGTTAGATGAATTAGCTAGCTAGATATAAAAATTGTCGAACTAGAGATTAGAACTAGTGGAATAATTAATATAACTAGTTTATTTTTAGTAAGAAAATTTAGGTATATGCGATTAGAACTAGTTGAATAATTAATATAACTAGTTTATTTTAGTAAGAAAATTTAGGTATATGAGATTTGATGATCTAATTAAAATATTATTTGTTAATGAGTTTTTTCTGTTTATTTAATTTTTTATATATTTTGAGTTTATATAAATGTTAGATTAATGTTGAATGTTAGATGAATTAGATAGAAAAGTTAAATATATAGTAATGTCAATTGAATATATAGTTAGATATATTAATGTCAAATGTTAGATGAATATATATTTGGCTAGATATAGGTGTTTAATATTTCACCTATATGAACATAGGAAATGTCATCTGACGACGAAAAAGATTTTATTTTGTGCGAACACTATGAAGACCAGCGCGGCCTGTGCGACCAAAATTTCCTTGTTGATGGTAGGCGCTTCAGCATCAAGCTGGATGAGACATTCGAAGTTGATACAGTAAGTCACTTTGTCAATTATTATTTGAATGCAAAACTTATGCTTCATTTGTTTCAACTTATAATTTTTAATTTTCACTATTCTACTAGCGCATCCCCTGCCATGCAAGAATTTTTGTCTTGGATAAGATAGGTTTTAGTGCTATAGATGATATGGAGGTAAAGAGAGTTTACTTGAAGACGGAGCATGAGTATACTTCAACGTCAAATTATATAATGGAGACACATACACCCATTTTGAATGCAAAACTTGGCAAGCACTATGCAAGGCTTATGCATTTGATCCTGATATGGTTATCACCTTTGATATTCGTCCGGAAGATGATATTGAAGGTAATATAGACATCTGGGTCGATGTGCAAACGCCTCCAGTCCTACCATTTGGTGAGTTTTTCTCAACCATGCATGCATATGTTTATGTCTTTCATACAGTTTATTCAAAAATAGTTGACAACTAATTTGTATTGTCAGCTTATTTCGGTTCAAGCAAACATGTCCGGCGCTTGGTAGACAGGACCTACTACTGCCCCGGGGCTCAACTAAACTGCGAGGAGATAAGTCATTATGTTTCATGGCTTGAGAATCTTAATACTGTCAAGACAATTTTTTTTCCTAAACTTAGAAATGTTAGTACTCAAAACGTGCGACCAATGGTGATCATATTGAACTACAGTCACATCTATAATCAAAAGATGGTAAGATTTTAAATATTTGTCCTTAATTAGTTCATCTTTTGCATACATTATTTTTGAAGCTAAACTTTCATTGCTTAGTATATTAATTACTATACGATGTTGTTCAACAGGGACTTCCGATGACAGTTGTGCCTCAGTGGATCGAGACAAAAGGTCGCATGTCAATGGTTAGCTTACGACCAAGATTTCGTACATTGCACATGAGTGCATTCATGATTTCTAAAAGCGAAGAATGCTTAATAGTGAAAGATTGGAGCAAAATTGTTAACGATTGCAGAGAAGTACTAGGGGGCAGTAAGGAGAAGCGCAACCCAAGATTAGGAGACAGATTCATCTGCATGCTCTAGTATGATGAATCAGGAGAGCTATACATGTTCTATGCTATTCTACCTGAGAGGGAGCAGCAGGATCAGTAGCTACTACTTCATGCTCTTAATTAGTACTTGTCTCATGGATCCGTGTCCTGAACTTCGATGTTGGTGATGATTATGTTGAACTTGATGATATCTCTTTGCTTCTGTTACAAAGTGAATGTTTCCTCTTTAAGCTAGCCAACGTTGATGATGATTACATAGCTAGCGGTAATGACTATGATGATTAAATAGTGGTAATTAGACGACTACGATGATTTTTATCTAGCTAGAGTTTATTTATTTATTAATATGCAATGATGATGATGATGATGACGACTACAACTCATTATAACGTAAAACAATCCTAAATTAAATTGATAACACAAATTTAATTGAAATATACAAAATAAAACAAAAACCCACAACCATTTAGTACCGGTTGGTTTTACCAACCGGTACTAAAGGGCTCCCGGCCCCCGGAGCTGGCTCGTGCCACGTGGTACCCCTTTAGCACCGGTTCGTGCTGAACCGGTACTAAAGGGGGGGGGGGCTTTAGTGCCGGTTCCTGAACCGGCACTAAAGGGCCTTACGAACCGGTGCTATTGCCCGGTTCTGCACTAGTGATCTAATGACAGTACAAAAAAAGTAGCAAGATAGTAGCAAACCATGTACCTTCGTAATGAACAACTCATAGTGCCACCAATTGGATATAAAGGTTTGGAAGAAAACATGCTCCTAATGTTGAACCATTTGGACTTTTTGTGCAGTTCCACTAAAATCGAGCATCCCTGTTTGCATAGATATTGAAAGTGTGATTACTATAAAAGTGGCACTAGTTGAAGTATAGACTCAGAAATATAAGCATTCCAATTTCTTAATGGGAAAAGGTAGCAAGACTGTTTCTAACCACCTGTTTGAAGGAATGAATAAGGCAACAACGGCTGATGTCAGGAAGACATATATAGTTCTTTCTGAAAGAATGATTGATTCCTGACCTTTTCTCTTCTTTTAAGTATATTTTGTGCAATTCAACTAAAATAAAATGCCATCACCGCCTTGACAATTCAGTGACACTGTACAAAAGGAAATGACTTAACATTACATCATGATGTCAGGTATGTAGTCGACAGGCATTAGAGACAAACATACAGACCTCCTCCGATAACATAATGAACATTAATTTTAACAAAGGTGTGACTAGCTTTACCGGGATAATTTGAGTGAACTCTACACCATCTGTTCCTTAATATAAGACGTTTTCGCAGTTAAATTTGAAGTACCCAAATGTCTAGTATTTAGAAAAACAGGTAGTAGTTTTCTTGAGCACATATCTGGGAAAGCTTGCCACACTTTATTTATGTCCATACGCTAATGCAACACCATTCGAATACTACAAATATACACTAATCTAGTGGCTAGTGCAATAGTAGAGTAGTTATTTTATTACAGGGTACATTACAATGGTTTTACTGAAGAGATTTCAATAAACTCTAGCACTGGAAGATTTCTATAAGAATTAACAATACAAAATGTAAAGGTAACAAGTTTCAGCATTGGTATACTAGCTGTGCATGGGCATTAAACCAAATACAAAAGTCTGAAGGTAACTAGCATTATTAACTAATGACAGTATAAAAAATTGCAAACCATGTACCTTCAAGGTAAATGTCATTTCGAACTCGAGGGGACCTAAATATTCCTATCCCAATCTTGATAATAGGTCAAACATGAAAACTTGATCGAACGAATCAAGAGAACAACCGGAGGAGGAGGTACCCACTCTTGACCTTTCCTCTTGACACTGTACAAAAAAAATTGACTCATCTCATGAAAGTGAGGTATGTAAGCTATAAGCATTAACAGTGCAAAAATCTGAAGGTAGTAACAAGATTCATCATTGGTATACTGGTTGTGCAACAACATTCGAATGCCTTAGCTGAAAAATCTTTAATACATCCACAATCAACAGCTAACCCTGAAATATTCCAGTGACATTAAATGGCATTGCTTAAATTTATCGGTGGCATTAGACTGAGTGCAGCATTAGTCAAATGTCACATCACTTTAGCAGTAGCATTGCTTGACTTGACTGCTGGCGTTATACTAATAGCAAAAAAAGTGGCAATAAGAGCATGGGAGGCCCATTTCGCCAGTGGGCGCACCGGTACGATGTACCTCCACGAACGCATAGAGTGGTGAGGGAGGTATGGTTGCCCAGAGCAACAAATATCCAGGCAGCATATGTGGATTACGTCCCATTTTTGTTCTCTTCAGCTACCTTTTTCCTATGTGAGGACAGCAAACTGATCGACCTGGTCATTCTCTATTGCGTTGTCATGCCTTTCTACCCTTCTTCAACCAAGAGACACGAGACTCGTTCCTTAGCTACTGATTTTCCCCTTTTCAACCTAGATGCGGGTTCGATGCCTACAGTCTCCCTTCCTTTCCTTATTCAACCCAGACATGGATTAGTCTACATGAAGTAGGGTTTCCTTTAATAGTGCAAATTAAGGTTTTCGTCTGCGTGACCAGAAGAGTAGAGGATAGCAAATTGGGAAGATGGTGGAGTGGAAAAAGATCCACATGCAGCGACGTGACAGATGGGGCAATAGAATAAGGGTATGGTTCGAAAAGAGGTAACATACCTGAGGGTCGGCGGGAAGTGGCTTCGCTCGTGGTCGTCGTCCTCCGCACACACTACGGCAGCGAGCTTGGGGAAGGAGGCCATCCCGCGCGGACGCTAGGTCTGAGGGGACGGCCTTGTCGTTAGTGCGTGACCTCACTCGCCGACGACGAGCGCGTCAACGCTGCACGTCCTTTTCTTCCCCGGCGGATCTGTGACCACCGGTGAGGAGGGAGAGGGAGGCCATCTTTTTTAGATCTAGAGAGAGGGTGATATGTGAGAAGCAACTGGGCAACCCTTAGCAAGAAAGCGTTGAAGCTCCAACCTATATATCTTTTTTATACTACTAGTACTAGAGGTGGAGTAGTGGTAGAGTAGTTTATATTTTCTCTGCATACAGTACCAGTTAGTCGTGCTTCAAAACTGAACGGCACGCCATTAAAAAAATAAAGTTGAGAAATAATGCGGCTTTTCGGGCCAACGCGGCCAGACCGCATTTTGCACGAGAAATTACACACCATGTTTCGTTGACATGTGGTCCCATTCCAACATGTCAGTGAGACGACGGCGAGTCCTTTTATACTATTTCCGAACGGACGTGTAGGCCGGGGTGCCTCTTTGTGTACCGTGCCAAACTGGTAACCGTCCACCGACTCTTCGCCTTTTCCTCTTGATTTGGAACTGCTGTCACACGCTCTTCCTCCCTCCTCCATTTGCCTTCACCTTTCCTTCTGCCATTGTTCAATCATCTCGTCCATGGAGGAAACAAGCCAGAAACGACCCCGTTATTCTTGCCTCGATCTGAAAGATGACGTGGTGGAGGAACTCATTGATTGGTGCGACGTCATCACCTCGGCTAGCATGGCAGGTTCATTCAAGACCATTCTTTACTCAACTAATAACATAATTACAAGGAACCCAAGGGTCCAGGAGCGGTTTGATCTCCCTTATCTTCTTCGCTATAAGCTTGTTCGCATGGGCGCAGACGACGGAGGCCTCGCCTTGTGCAAGTTGATGCTGCTTGATAATGATATGCGTGATGTCAAGATGACATCGCTTAAGGGTAAGGCCTGGGCTGGCGCAAATGGAGATTGGGTTGCTTATATTGGGTACAATTGCGAGTGGGAACTTGTGAATGTGTACACTTGTCAGCGGATTCCACTTCCAAAAATCTTAGAAAGCCCTGAGGTTGAGCACATAGATGATCTGCGTACGTTCAAAATACGATCATGGTGGTTGTCGTCTACGGAAGATAGCAATTTGTCGAGTTCCCAAACCGCTCTTGGAATTACGAGAACTATGAAGTTGTTGCTATCTTCGACAAGCTTGTTGCCATCGTTATTGATTCCACGGTTCGTCCATGGATATTGCTCAAAAATCAGTTTTTGTACACACATGATGAGTACTGTGATGCAATTGAATATGAGGATCTTGTGTTTGCTGCCACCACTCGTGGCACTGTTTTTGCATGGGATCCTCGTAGTTTTGGTACGTTTGTCTTCCACCGTAATTATAATTGTTTCATCCACATGCATGCAGGTTAGCAAGTTTCCCTTTACTAATTAACCTTCTTGTGTTTCCATGGTCCTGTGAACATTCCACCACTTATACTTGAGAAAATTTATAACCAAGGGGGAGATGACGATGGGGATGATCACGAGCATGAAGACGAGCAGAACTTATATACTCAGTGCACTTGGCAACTAATTCCGATGGATCACCTCTTCTTGTCTATATACAATGCACTGAGATTGTTACTACTGAGGGAGCACGTGTTGTCTCCCATGGTCACCCTCTCCGGACCTATTCCAACACCCGTTGCAGGGTATTCGGGATGGATACTAGTGTGCTAGCGCCAACACCTTCTCCCTGGTTCAGTATTGATAGTCTTGGAGAAAACTCGCTCTTCCTTGGACTAAACTATCCAATGATGGTTAAAGGCGATCCAGTTGCTGTTGACAGAACGTTACTACCATTTATGAGAAGCAACTGTATCTATACCTTGGACATTGCGGTGGTTCCCTACCCTGGTCCTGATATATGCCGCTTTAGCCTGGATGACCAGTCCTGCGTTGCTCTTGTTATTGACAATATATAGCTGGCCCTTCCCAGAGCACCTATGGTTCAAAGCAAGCGTTTCCAACGCCGAGGATTGGTTGAGTTGAAGTTCATTTCATTGCTTGTTATTTGTTGTGTGATGAAAACTTCAGTATTTACTATAATGTTTTGTTGGACATATTCTATAATGCAACATGTATCCTTGTGGTCATTGTGTGTTGATGACTTGTTGTATGTAATGAATGGTACATTTGCAAATGCATGTCATAGACTCAATTTATGAATGGTTTTCGAGTCACTTCTTGGAGTGTGAGTACCGTAGTAGTATAGCCAGCATCCAGTTAGTATATGAAGTTGCCACATCACATAGAGCCAACCTAATATTGGAGTGTGCTCGCCCTCCACCATTGCGCCGCTTCAAATGGCGCACAAAGTGAGAGGTCGCGTCACCTTGTGTCCAGATCTGAGATGCCACTTGTACCAGATGAATGACTCCAAGTTCGACCACCGTGATGCTAGGTGCGAGCCGAGGAACAGTGTTGGAGACACCCCCCTCATAATATTCCTATATTGGTCGTTTGATTCATAGGATAGAATGCTATAGGAATTTTTTTCCTATGTAATCATGTTTTAAATGGCAATCTAGCATCCACTCCGACTTTTGTTTCACTTCCTTTGTTCCTATGAAGAGAGTACTTGCTCTAAGTGATGTGCCGATGCAAGAGCCGCCTATATTAATTAACCATGCTCTAAAAAGGTGGACCAGCTTTGGCTACAGTAGTACTGTACTAGGTTAGTAGGTGACCTTGTGCTTGGCTCTTCTCCTTTTCTGGAAGTCGAACAATAATCATGGTACTACAGTAGTACTTCTGGCAATCTGACACCAAATGAACTGCTGCACGTCCACCGCTTGTAAGCAAAAGTTTCTCCTCGTGCTGCGAGCCACCCCGCATGCGTTAGCGAGGGAGAAGGCATACTTAGTAAGCAAGCTTCTCGTCGTTCTGCGAGTTGACGGGACACATCAAAGTTATTTATTAGTACTCTCTTCAAAAAGGGCCGACCATGTCCATGGCTACCATCCCGTGCTCTGTCATTGAGTACATGCACTATTCACGTGCCATCGAGGAAAAAAAATATTGCATAGTACTAGGTGCCATCGAAGTGCACGACTCACTTACGCACTGCATATCTCCATTTTCTTGCATGACACGCCACCTTGATGTTAGATGTCCCGCGTGTCATGGAGGCATATAGTATGATTTTTAAAATGGAGGCATATAGATGTCTCGCGTGTCGGCAAAAGGATGAACAAAGCTCATGTCTTAAACGGAAGAGTGAAAGAACATAGATTCCCGACGACTGAGAAGGAGCAACAAACCTCGTGGTGGAGCATCTGCACTCATAATATTTTATATTATTCAACGATATAAAATCAACCAAATCTCTCCACATTCCTTACCATTCTATAGTATGAGAATAACTTTGAACGTAAGCCATTTATTCACTCTATCCAATGGTCATAGTTGGAAAATCCAAACAAAACCAAGCATTGGATCAACTCTTTTAGCACCTAGATTGTTGCCGCCTGCCCACCTATATATCCGCTCGCGTGTGATGACCACATGAGCTATCCACTCAGATTGTATGTTAAAAAATAAAGGTCGATAACTAATGCAGTACCTCGGGCCAACGCGGCCAGATCGTATTTTGCATGAGAAATTACACAACATGTCTTGTTGACATGTGGTCCCGTTCCAACATGTCAGTGAGACGACGTCGAGTCCTTTTGTACTATTTCCAAATGGACGTGTAGGCTGGGGCGCCTCTTCGTGTACCGTGGCAAACTGGCAACCGTCCACCGACTCTTCGCCTTTCCCTCTCGATTTGGAACTGATGTCACACACTCTTCCTCCCTCCTCCATTTACCTTCACCCTTTCCTTCTGCCATTGTTCGATTGTCTTCTCCATGGAGGGAACAACCAGGAAGTGATCCCATTATTCTTGCCCCGATCTAAAAGATGACATGATGGAGGAACTCATTGATCGGTGCGACACCATCAGCTCGGCTAGCATGGCAGGTTCGTTCAAGACCATTCTCGACTCAACTAATAACATCATTACAAGGAACCCAAGGGTCCAGGAGTGGTTTGATCTCCCCTATCTTCTTCACCGTGACCCTGCTGACTGGCGCGGGGACGAGGGAAGCCTTGCCTTGTGCAAGTTGATGCCGCTTGATAATGATACGTATGATGTTAAGATGCCATCGCTTGAGGGCAAGGCTTGGGCAGGCGCAAATGGAGATTGGGTTGTTTATATTGGGAACAACTGCGAGTGGGAACTTGTGAATGTGTACACTCGTCACCGGGTTCCACTTCCAAAAATCTCAGACTGCCCAGAGGTTGAGCACACACTACTAGGGAAAACCTTATACACAGAATCTTAGCAGCAACGCGGTTTAAAAACAAACGCTACTGCTAGGTAGCAGTAGTGAGCTTCAGAAAACAGCGCTGCTAATAGCACGGTAGCAGTAGCGGTCTATGTGAAACAAGCGCTACTACTATAATTGCCACGGCGTTGCCCCCAGGCTAGATATATTAGTAGCGCCCCTCCGGCGACGCGCTACTGCTAAAGTATTTAGTAGCAACGTTTTTCTCCAAAACACGCTACTGCTAAGTACTGCACCTAATTAAGTTTAGTCCCATACTTAAATATGTTACTTCTCAAACTATCTCGAGCACTTGGTCTTCATTGAACTATATGTGTAGGATTTGTGAGGATTCATGTTGACTATTTAGATTCTACACAAAAAGATCAATGATGACCAATGTATATTTTTGAAGTTTCTACATGCTTTGACTTAGCAGCAGCGTTTTTTCAGGGCAAAACGCTACTGATATTATAAAACAGAAAGGAGCAGCTGTAGCGTGTCTCGCTTGACACGCTATAGCTAACTTAGCTATAGCGCGTTCGGGACAAACGCGCTGCTGCTAGTTTGACTTAACCCCCGCCGCGCGGGCTCAAAATTTCCCTAAGTCCTTCCCCTCCACTCCCCCCTCTCCCCCAACTGCTCCATCGCCGCTGTCGCCCTGCCGCTCTCGACCTCACCGCCGCCGCCCTCAACCTCACCATCGTTGTCGCCCGCCGCACACCCTCGACGCCGCCCCCGACCCCGACCTCGACGCCGCCCCCGACCCCGACATCAACGCCGCCCTCCTCCGCGCGCCCGAGCCCCGACCCCGTCCTCGACGCCGCCTGCCCCTCCCTCGCCGCAGTCACCGTAAGGCTCTTTAGCAGTGGGCATTTTTTAGGGCAGTAGGCATTTGTTTAAGGCATTAGGCATTTTTTAGGGCAATAGGCATTTGTTTAGGGCAGTTGGCATTTTTTAGCATTTAGGAAAAATGATTAACAATTTTTTTAGGAAATTAGCTAGGGCAAATTTTTATGAAAAAACAAAATGCAGAATTGTTTTTCTTTCAAAAACTTGGTTAAACTAATTGTTGCTATGTAAACAAAAAACAAGATTGTTGTTATATGATATATGTCATTGATGTTCATTTGCATATTCCATTATTGAAGTGGTTCGATTGTTCCCAAGTGGATTTGTTGTTTCCAGGGAATGAAGTCGAGTGGCCTATGTTTTGCCAGAATGTTGATTTATTTCCGCTCCAGCAAATTTCAGGTTCTCGATTTGTCCACTTTTTAGTAAAAGTCATGCCGAAATGTTCCGTGAATTTTGGCATGACTTGTGCTGCAAACCAGGACATATCGAGTGAGATGATTTACTTTTGCTTAACTGAGTGCATGCTAATTTGAATACTTATTTATTTTACGATTTGGTTTTGCTTATTGAATGCTCATGTCAATATGAGTCCTATAAGATATTTTGAGTATCCTGGTAGCTATCTTTGATCGATTTTCAATTAATGTTTCAACTATGAACATAGGAAATGTCTGACAACAAAAATGATTTCGGTATTTGCAAATACTGCGAAGACGAGTGCGGCCTGTGCGACAGAATTTTCCTAGATTATGATAGGCGCTTCAGCATCAAGCTGGACGTGAACTTCGAATTGGATACAGTAAATCACAACGACAAGTCCTTTTCGTAATTAAGCATGACATCTGCTTCACTTGCTTCAACTTATAATTTAATTTTTTTTACTATTCTACTAGCGTATCCCCTGCCATGCAAGAGTTTTTTCTTGGATAAGATAGGTTCAGTCGTACTATGGAGGTAAAGAAAGTTTACTTGAAGACCGAGCATGGTTGTATTTTCCATGCAAAATAATACAATGCAAACGACTACGCCTATTTTGGTTGCAAAACTTGGCGAGCACTATGCAAGACTTATGCATTTGAGCCTGGTATGGTTATCACCTTTGATATTCGTCCGGAAGATGATATTGAAGGTAATACCGACATCTGGGTCAACGTGCAGACGCCTCCAGGTATACCATTATGTGAGTTTCTCAACCATATTTATGTCTTTGATATTGTTTATTCAAAAATAGTTAACAACTAATTTCTATTGTCAGCTTATTTCCGTTCAAGCAAACATGTCCAGCGCTTGGTAGACAGGACCTACTACTGTCCCAGGGCTGAACTAGACTGCGAGGAGCTAAGCCATTATGTTTCATGGCTTGAGAATCTTGATACTGTAAAGACAAATTTTCTTCCTGCACCTAGAAATGTTAGTACTAAAAACGTGTGACCAATAGTGTTTGTAATGAACTGCGGTCACATCTATTTAGGAAAGATGGTAAGATTTTGACTATCTGTCCTTAGTGCATCTTTTGCATACATTATTTTTTAAGCTAAACTTCATTGCTAAGTATGTTACTATACGATGTTCTTCAACAGGGACTCCCGATGAATGTTGTGCCTCATGGGATCGAGACTAAAGGTACCATGAGTATTGTTAGCTTACAGCCAAGATATCCTACAATGCACTTTAGTGCATTCAGGATTTCTAATAGGGAGGGATGCTTAATAGGGAAAGACTGGACCAAATTTGTGATGGAGGAGTGCAGAGAAGTACTAGGGGGCAGCAATCAGAAGCGCAGCGCACGATTAGGAGACATGTTCATCTGCATGCTCCAACTTGATGAAGGAGGAGAGCTACACATGTTTTATGTTATTTTACCTGAGAGAGAGCAGCAGGAGTGATTAGCTAGCTAGAAATAAGTTTGAAGATGATGATGTGCTACAGTATGACTATGATGATTAAATAGCTAGTGTTGGTGGTAATGACTATGATGATTATTATTAGCTAGTGTTGGTGGTGATTAGAATGAGTTTGAAGATGATGGTGTGCTGCACTATGACTATGGTGATTAAATAAATACTGTTGGTGGCAATGACTATGATGATGATTAAATAGCTTGTGCTGGCGGATTAGATTCAAGTGGAGGCAACATGTGGTGCACATCGAAAATACTACTAGTCTAAACTAGATCAAGTTTGGATTAGTAGTATACTTTTGACATGCACCACATATTGCCTCCACTTGAACCTAATCCACCACTGTTATGGCCATAATGATATAAACCTCATAATTGGTATTGTACCAAAATTTGTATAACGGTTTATAAATACACTAAAAAGAATAAAAAATAAAAAAAGAATACTAGTAGCGATGGATAGTAAACACGCTGCAACTAGCTAGATTAGTAGCAGCGCGGGAGAGAACAAGCGCTGCCGCTATGTGTCTTAGCAGTAGCGCGTGCGGCAGGCGCTACTGCTAAGTAATAGCTGTAGCGCCTTATTAGTAGCGCGGCAGCCCGTGCTACTAGTGGGCATTAAACCCGCGCTACTACTAGGGTTTTCCCTAGTAGTGACACCGGTATTCTACGCACGTTCAAATACGATCATGGTGACTGTCTTCTATGGAAGATAGCAATTTATCGAGTTCCCAACCGCTCTTGGCATTACAGGAACTATGTAGTTGTTGCTATCTTCGACAAGCTTGTTGTCGTCCTTCGTGGTTCGACTGGATGGATATTGCTCAAAAATCAGTTTCTATACATGGATGTGTACTGTGATGCAATTCAATACGAGGGTTTTGTGTTTGCTTCCACCACTCGTGGCACTGTTTTTGCATGGGATCCTCATAGTTTCGGTACGTTTGTGTTCCATCGTAATTATAATTGTTTTATCCACATGCATACGAGTTAGCAAGTTTCCCTTTAGGCTGCTCGTAGTGAGAATATCATAGGTAGTATCATGCATGCCAACTAGGAAGTTTTGATGAGGTGGCATGGAATTAAATGAAGAAAGATGGGGTTGAGTATCATATCATGACACCGTATCATATTAAATGATGTGCTACGATGTGTCATGCATGGCAATAAATGACTATCCTATGATACTAACATATGATACTATGCACTACGGATGTAGTCTCATACACTAGTACCATATGCATGATACTAGTATATGATACTCTCCATTACAACCAGCCTTACTAATTAACCTTCTTCTTGTGTTTCCAAGGTCCGGTGAACATTGCACCACCTATACTTGAAAAAAATTATAACCAAGGGGGAGATGACGATGGTTATGATCACGAGCATGAGGACGAGCAGGGCCCATATACTCAGTGGCGCCTGGCAACTTATTCCGATGGATCACCTCTTCTTGTCTGTATATAGCCCACTGCTGATGTTACTACTAGGAAGCAGGTGTTGTCTCCCATGGTCGCACTCTCCGGACCTATTCCAACACCCGTTGCACGGTATTCGGGATGGATATTAGTGTGCTAGCGTCAACACCTTCTCCCTGGTACAGTATTGATAGTCTTGGAGAAAACTCGCTCTTCCTTGGACAAAACTATCCAATGATGGTGAAAGGTGATCCAACTGCTGTTGACACAACGTTACTACCATTTACGAGAAGCAACTGTATCTATACCTCGGACATTTCGGTGGTTCCCTACCCTAGTCGTGATATAGTAGGCCGCTTCAGCCTGGATGATCATTCATGCGTTGGTCTCGAGATTGACAGTAGATGGCCCTTCCCGGAGTATCACTTGTGGTTCAAAGCAAGCGTTTCCAATGCCGAGGATTGGTTTAGTTGAAGTTCATTTCATTGCTTGTTATTTGTTGTGTGATGAAAACTTTAGTATTTATAATGTATCCTCATTGTCGTTGTGGGTTGATGACCTGTTCTATGTAATAAAATGATATGCCTGTGATAAACTTACTAAATTTATGAAAGGCTTTCGAGTCGCTTCTCTGAGTGGGTGCTGCGACGAGGCAAAAAATATTTTCCGAACACATAATTGTATGTGCATTGCAATAGGTTATCAGATGAGGCCAATCAACAATAGTACACTTTGTACTAGCTTCACATGCTTCGCGCGTCGGGCGGGTGTTTTTACTGTAGCTGTGAATCCCATCATCCTAGGTCCTCGGATGAGTCCGGTAGAAATTGCATTCTGATGTCTGAGTTCAAACTTTCAGAACTGCTGCACTATCTCTACGTCTACGTATACGTATACATAATACAACAAGTTTTAAACTTGCGACCAGCCACCCACCCTCACAAAGAACACTTTTTAACCTAGCACAGACTCCAGGAAATTTGGCTACAGTGTGAGGTGAGCCATATGTTAATATGTGTTCGCTGTACGTAACCAGCACCTCGAATCCTCGATACTACTACTTATAGTAGTAGGGTGGCATATGGGCCAGAACAAGCATTCACGTCCAGGAGTACGGCACACGCCACCAGCACGACTTCCATCTGACACCATATTTCTTGGAGTCCGTGCTACAACTATCTCTTCAACCTCGTCGTTTCTTTAACTCAGCCATCGCGCGACGGGCGAGGTGGGGGTTTGCCGATAGTCGGTTTCCTCAACTGTGGTCCCACTTGTAAGGCCAACTCCAACGCACGACCCCAAACGGACCTTCGTTTTGCCCGGATTCTCTCCGTTTGGGTAGGGCAATGGGTTCATGTCCGGCCCATTTCTTGGATGCGGTGGCCGTGCGCCCAATGTGCGGACGTATCCCAGCCGCATACATTTTTCTTTGCAAACACATATCTTTTTTTCATCATTGATTTTTGGTACATGGAAATACATCATCAAAATTTGACTAGAAAAGCAAGACCAAAGAAAACAAGAACCACAAGAATACATTTTAGAAGATATCCAACTTCCATAACTGCTCCTATAAGTTGGATTAGTGCCTTCTCGATGTATTCATTGCTGATCTGCGGAGGCTCAATCTTGTGTGCTTCTTTCTTCTTCGAGTGTAATAAAGAAGTAGACGTTGCTTCCTCGCATCTAGTCTCATGTCTAGCCTCTATTCTATCAACAAGTGTACTAGTCTCATCTCTAGCCTCTTTGCTAGCTAAAAGTGCTAGAACATCTACTAAATTGCGCTCTACTAATATATCGATGTACTCTTCTTCCCAATAGCAAAACTTGCATCCAATCTACACAATAAAATTTTAAGTTAGCACAACTAGTCTAATCCGAGAGCACAACCGAAGATTTGGTCGAGTTCTTCCTTCTTTTGCCGACACGTGGGACATCCAGCATCTAGGTCGTGTCATGCAAGAAAATGGAGTGGTAGTTGAAGCCATGTGATGTGCATCTTGGGTTAAACTGTAAATAGAATCTTACTACTCTTGAGTAACTCCAAAAGCGGCCACCGAAGATCTTTATTGGATTTGTTTTTCATCACCAGCACGTCGAGGTGAAAGATGTGCAGGTTCAGTGTGTCCTCTTGCATTTTCACTAACATGTGGGACCGCATATGAGCAAACAGATGGTGGGCTCCGCGCGTCTGCTGGCTGGCAGAGAAGAGAGATAGAGGAGGGCTGAGCACGGACTCCAGGAAATTTGTTCTATGTAACCAGCACCTCGATATAGTGGGGTGGCATGGACCATAACTAGCATTCACGTCTAGCAGTATGGCACACGCCACCCATAGGAGTCCCATCCGACACCAATTTTCTTGGAGTCCATGCTACAGCCATCTCTTCTCCCTCCTGTTTTCTCAGCCATCACGCTGTGAGCGGGGTGGGGGTTTGCCGATAGTCGGTTTGCTCAACTGCGGTCCCACTTGTAAGTGAAAATGCAACACAGCACGCATTCCCCCTTGAGTGGCGTGTCGGACCAACCGTGTGGGGGTGCGATGCGAACACGGCAGGCTTTTCCTTTTGAACTTGTAACTTGTAAAATTTGGTTCTGCTCCATGGCGCGACCGATAGATAGAAATAGCGATTTTCCCTAGAGTAATTAGAAGTTTGGTTCTGGTGCGGTCCATGCATAGAGTACGTACGAAAATTATGAAGTTGATGCGAAAGGTAAGATAATTACTAGTGGTACCATATACTACTACATGGATTTGGCGGAAAGATAAAAATACATACGGATATATCAACGACATCCTCACGCACTAGTGCGCCGGGTCACCAACCGACGTGTGAGGAGCAGCGGCGTTGGCGGCGAGCTCAACGTGCTTCTGAACAATGCCGTCCAAGGTTGCCCTGCGGTCCAAGAAGGCCAGCGTCCTATCGTCCTCCTCTTGCATGTAGTAGTCCTTGTGGACGATTTGCGCGTACGTGGGTGATTATGTCCATGGTGTCTTGCTGCGCCAGGCACTGCGCGGCGAGCGCGACCTCGAGGTGGACATTCTCCGACGCGACGGCGGGAAGTCGCAGGGCCACCAGTGCGTTGGTATGTCGTCTTCGTCGCTCTCTCTATGGCCTTAAGCAGGCCCCTCGCGCCTGGTTTGAGTGTTTTGCCTCTGTGGTGACTGCCGCTGGGTTTTTAGCGAGTGCTCATGATCCAGCGTTGTTTGTCCACCTTTCAGCTCGTGGTCAGACTCTTCTTCTTCTCTATGTCGATGACATGATCATCACTAGTGACGACCCCGAGTATATTGCCTTTGTGAAGGCCCGTCTTAGTGAGCAGTTTCTTATGTCTGATCTTGGCCCTCTTCGGTACTTTCTTGGGATAGAAGTCTCTTCTACCTCTGATGACTTTTTTTTATTTCCGAGGAAAGGTATATCCAGGATCTTCTTGCTCGTGCTGGGCTTACTGATGAGCGCATTGTTGAGACTCCCATGGAGCTCAATGTTCACCTCCGTGATACTGATGGTGACCCCTTGTCTGATCCGACGCGTTACCGTCATCTTGTTGGGAGTCTTGTCTATCTAGCTGCCACTCGTCCAAATATCTCTTATCCAGTCCATATTTGGAGTCAATTTGTCTCTGCTTCCACTTCAGTCCACTACAGTCACCTTCTTCGTGTTCTCCGATATCTTCATGGCACGATCTCTCACCGTCTGTTCTTTCCTCGCTACAGTTCATTACAGGTTCAGGCCTTTTCGGATGCTACATGGGCTAGTGATACCTCGGATCGCTGTTCACTTTCTGCTTACTGTGTTTTCCTTGGTGGTTCTCTCATTGCCTGGAAGACGAAGAAACAGACCGCAGTTTCCCGTTCGAGTGCAGAGGCTGAGTTGCGAGCTATGGCTCTTTTGACTGCAGAGGCGACTTGGTTACGGTGGTTACTTCATGATTTTGGTGTTTCTGTCACTACATCTACTCTGCTATTTCTGACAGTACAGGTGCTATTAGCATTGCCCGCGACCCTGTGAAGCATGAGCTCACCAAGCATATTGGTGTTAATGCTTTTTATGTGCGTGCTGGTGTGCAGGATCAGGTTATTGTTCTTCAGTATGTGCCTTCCGAGTTACAGCTGACGGACTTCTTCAAAAGGCCCAAACTAGAGCACAACATGGCTTCTATCTCTCCAAACTCG
>NC_041382.1:787884310-787926427 GCF_002162155.2 Triticum dicoccoides
AGCCATGTAGCCTTTTCTCTTAACCTCATTGTAAAAGGGGTTTCCTTCATATTTCCTGCACCTGTACATGTATATATACCAGCCTATGGCCTTATGGAAATACAAGTTGCATATTCCTAACAAAAGAGACACACACAATGTACACAGAGGTCGGGTGTGTGCTTTTTGGGTTTGTATCCTCTTGATGTTTCAGGATTCCACATCTAGTCTAGTGCTTACATCACACATGACCTTTTTCGCTTCACATATAGTAGATGCAGTTCTTCTGTTCTTGTACCTGGTTGGTCTACAAGCTTGGCATATGCGGCTGAGTCTGCCACGGGATCGGCACCATAGTCTGCTCCTCCTCCTCGGCTTGTAAGCACGGATGTACGCATCTCTCCATCAAGCGTGGGCGGCAGAGGCGGAGGCGGAGGTGTGCAACGACGTGGAACAAGGGCAATTCTGCTCGAGCTCCAGCGACAACGAAGCATCAGGCGACACCACCACCACTCGGCGTAGGCACACTGCGGCAAGGCAGGATCGAGGTGAAGGACATGGAGAGCGACACGGTTTCGGCATCCGGCCACAAGACGGAGACCGAGTGCGAGTCCGGGGCGGAGGCGGAGCACGTACGGTACCTCCTCACGTCCCGGAGGAATCCGAGGATACAGAATAAATACTTGGCCGGCCGGCGCTCTTTGTCGCCACCGTACCGTGAGATATCATACAGATACAGAGCAGGGAGGGAGATCACGTACGTACGTTCGTTCCCGAGTCAAGCGCGCAGATTGATAGATAGATAGATGTCCAACTTTTGCGTTGAGGAGGAGGAGATGCATAATACTAGTAGTACCCAACAACAAATCAACAAGGCCGTCGACTTGGCGGCTTACCTTGTTGATAATCCTGACAAGGCCCTCGGCTTTCTGGTGCATGAGACGCAAGGGTTGCGCCGTCGGATTCAGTCCCAGGCATCGCTTCTGAGGAATTCTCAAGTCGACATGCGCTCGGACAAGCTCCAAAAGATGCGTCTCATGTCCACCGCATTGCTTAGCATCTCACAGCTTATAAAGAACCACATATCTCCCCCTCATGACTACAAGGACGTCGACGAAATTCCTTGGCGTCTTCGTTCTCACTATTCCGGCTGGAAGTCTACGTGGGGAAGTCGACCGCCAGCTCATGGCACATTTTATGACACAAGTAAGATAAGAATGCTTTTTTTTCTTCTAATTATGACGACTCAGTTTCCCAAAAATATTTCCTTTTCTTGGTGCTGGTTTAGTACAACTCATATTACTTGTCGCTCGACTAGTTTGATTGATTTCTACGTCCACACCCACTTATTTTAATTAATCTGGTGTTGCAGCTACATGGAGTCCTATGCAGTTTACGCACACGCCTCCTAAATTTCCATACTCTTCTACGGTCGGCCGCGCCTTGCAGATCTACTCTATCAAAATCGTCAACCTGAATCCCAATCTAGACTGGCCCCTCCATGTCTACGGCGTGGTTGCCGCACGAGACTGCTTTGACCACAACCGCAACATTCTCTTCCACGGGTCCGAGGCTAACTGCCAACGACTCACCCAAGATGTATGTACAGTGTCAATCTAATTTTTGATTAGTCTGTTTCTATTAAGTATAGTAGAATAATGATGATGCTGCTTGCAGGACCCTTTTTTGCACTTGATTGGCCCGTCACGTGCAATTGTGGCCGAAGATCGTGTTATGTTTGAAGTCCAACTAAAAATGAAGTACGGAGCAGAGTTTAAAGATACAGCATTGTTCACTTCCAGCTATAGTTACGGCTTTGACAGGCGGTGTTCCACCATTCTGATCTACAGCCGTTGTTGTATGGCAGAGTTAAGCCTCGAGGGGCTTACTCAAGCAATCCAGGCCACCATTGTTGGTGTTCGCGTTGTCAAAGGAAAGTGGCCTTGTAAGTATGGATGCCGAGTTTCTTGCTCCTTGTCCCCTATTGAAGAGGCTATTGATTCCACGCCGATGGAAGTTGTGCTGCTTGAATCTCGCGGCAAAGAAATGCCTGCACGTTCAGATGGTTACATTCATTTATCAAGGAATGTGGTTTCGGTGGATATACATACTACATTGAAAGTTTGCATACAAGCTTACTCGAATGCTGGTTCCACTCCTCTACAGGGTCATGTGAACTTTCCTGTACAGCAATGCCAAGTAAGCAAGCGGAAATGCTCACTTGGCAACTCTAGGGTGGTGGAGATCATTGTTGCTTGGTCCCTCCTTCCCACGGACGAGCTTGGCTAGTACCGGAGGGATATTGTACCCTGATCGATGTAGAGTGTTGTTGCAGAATTTCCGTATCAAATCTAGCTTATGTTATCCAGTTAATAGTGCACCAACTATGACATGTTGAAGTATCTGTGTATCTACCATCTATCTAAGTGTTTTGAGTACCTGCAGCTTATGTTATCCAACTATTTACTGCCTTCTTTTTTTTTAAACAAACTATACTGACTTATGTGGGGTGAAATATTCTGGTTTGATTTATAACTAGCAAAGTGGCCCACACAAATGCGCGGGCTAGCTTATGAGATATTCTGTTTTCATTAAGGTATAGTTGTGTAGTTATGTTTTAATTAACCCGCAAAGGAGTCTTGTATCACTATGCCTAAAAACATGTACTCTCTAAAATTCTGAGGAGTATCTAGCCGAGCATCCTTTAGTGGAGCAGATTTGCTTTCTAAGAAATGGTCGTTTCTAACCAATCTTCTAAAATTTTGTTTTTTCAAAAAAAAAATCATCCAATTCTAGTTTACATAGGACATTATAACGTACATATTTGCACACATATGAAATCCAAACATATTAAGGTTCACACACTTTACAAATTCATAGTTTCCAAACGAAATTATTACAAATTCAAACAGACCGAAGCATTCAAATGAAGTAAATAGCATGATAAAAGTACAACTACAAAGTGCTATGGAGATGCCAATGATGCTCAACAAGAACATCTTGGAACTGGTAAAGAACTTCTTGGTTCTTGATCCCGCGATGCTCTTTGAGGAATCTCTGTATCATATTTGCATCGTGCTCTGGCTCAACGGAATCCCCATTGGTGATGTACCGATAGTTCTCAAGCATGCATCCCTCATCTTCAATGATCTTGTTATGCAAGATGATGTAACATGTCATAATTTACCATAAAACATTGGGGTTCCAATACTCGGCAGGGCCACGGACGATGGCAAAATGCTTTTGAAGTATATTAATAGCTCTCTCCACATCCTTCCAAGTTGAATCTTGCCGTGTTGCCAAGAGAGACCTTTTGTTACCTTTTGGATGCGGAATTGTTTTGACAAATGTGGCCCATGAAGGATAGATGCCATCCGGAAGGTAGTTACCCATCGTGTACTCACGACCATTGACCATATGGTTGCAAGGAGGAGCCTCTCCATCAACAAGCCTAGCAAACAGTTGTGATCTCGACAACACATTCAGGTCATTGTGAGAGACAATAATCAGATGAATGAATGCCAAATCAATAGATCCTCTGATGCAATAGCATCAAGAATGAGTGTTGGTTTGTTGCAGTGGACTTTATACTGACATTTCCACCTTGCAGAGCATAGTGAGGTCTAATGGCCGGCTAGATACGTTGAGCCGAGCCTAGCGATCGACGAGGCATGGACATGACCAGCAAAGTATAGTGAGGAGTCGTGAAGCTCCGAGGAAAAAGATCCGAGCCGCTTTTCAGCGACAGGGTGGATGTGGCGGTGCGGATTTTCAGCTCGACTCCAGCGACGATAAGGGCGTCGGCCAGCAACCGGCTCATACTAGGCAGAAGGGCGGCGAGGGCGAAGGGAAGCAGCTGGGTAGGGTGGGTAGTCGTTAGCACTAACGCTGGCGACAACGTAGCAGGGGGTGGGGCATGAAAAAGAGTCCCCAACTTTTACTCGGTCGGGAGGAAGCCGAGTATATTTAGGAGTTCACGTTGCCAAGGAGTATATGATCCCCCAAAAAACTTGAAGTCAAATGCACGTACATTCTATATGTATTGATATCTGATTCTTGACTTCTAGCTTCATTTTCGGAAATTGGCAATGGCTCCTAGGTGCATATGCATCCATTGTCTAAATACATATTTCGAAAAATTCTGAACAAAAATCTCACGTGTATATCCGGACATTCTAAGTGCGTGCACATAGTTTTCGGTGAAAAACGAGGTTTTTTGTGGCTTCTGTAAAAAAGACAATTTCTAATGTTTCATTACAACTATTCATTTTGCATTTCTTTATCTTTTTTACAAAAGCCACAAAAAATGTCGTTTTTCACCGAAACTTTGTGCATGCACACAGAATGTCCAGATATACCCGCGGAATTTTTGTTCCGAATTTTTTAACTTTTCAAAATGTGTATTTAGACAATGGGTGCATATGCACCTAGGAGCCAAAACACCGCGTCCATTCTCGTGAATTTTGGTGAAACATATTTTAGAGTGTAGATTCACTCATTTTGCTCGGGATGTAGTCCTCTTGGAATCTCTAAAAAGACTTATATTTAGGACCGGAGGGAGTACAGCTTCAGCAAATTAACAAGTCTAATAACTACTGTACTGAAGAAAATTCTAAAATTAACAAGTCTAGTAACTACTCTACTGAATCAAATTTACCCTAGCGCCCCATAATATTACGGATTTGCTGCTAATTAGCTAAAGAACAGTGCCAAATTAGTGCTGATTACCCACCACTATCTACCCCTAACCCTAGTGGATGGGGACAACGGACGGGGCAGGACGCTTACCCTGGGCGGCAACTCTTGATGAAGCGATGGCGAAAGCGGTGGTGGGTGGAGGAAGCGACGGCATGGACGGTAGACAACGTGTACGGCGGCAGCTCCGGTGGCCGAGGATGCCTTCGGCCGGGGAATCATTCGTGCGGGGAGTTGGCAAGAGAGAGTGAGGCGAGGAAGAAACTGGGAAATTGAATAAGGTCAGGACTAAATTTGGCATGGTGTCTTCATTGCACCCTTGTAGGGTGTGCTAAAAAAATTGAAAGTGTTACAGTAAAAATTTGATGTACCTCATGTGCAAACCGGACACTCTCAAATGAAGTGTCAGGGTTTGGAACATAAACCACCGCCTTCCACGTGCTACTCCAATTATTTAAATCATTTGGAATTTAAATATTTTTCATTAGTAATAGAAACCATACAAAACCCCATGATCAAATTTGGGACTACTCTAGGTTTAATAAATGTGTGACTGCCCGCCACTTCTAACTTTTGCAAATTTTGTACTTTTTGGCACGGGTTACTGAAGGAAATATGCCCCAGAGGCAATAATAAAGTTGTTATTTTTATTTCCTTATATCATGATACATGTTTATTATTCATGCTAGAATTGTATTAACCGGAAACTTAGTACATGTGTGAATACATAGACAAACAGAGTGTCGCTAGTATGCCTCTACTTGACTAGCTCGTTGAATCAATGATGGTTATGTTTACTAACCATAGACACGAGTTGTCATTTGATTAACGGGATCACATCATTAGAGAATGATGTGATTGACTTGACCCATCCGTTAGCTTAGCACGATGATCATTTAGTTTGTTGCTATTGCTTTCTTCATGACTTATACATGTTCCTATGACTATGAGATTATGCAACTCCCGGATACCGCAGGAACACTTTGTGTGCTACCAAACGTCACAACGTAACTGGGCGATTATAAAGGTGCTCTACAGGTGTCTCTGATGGTACTTGTTGAGTTAGCATAGATCGAGATTAGGATTTGTCACTCCGATTGTCGGAGAGGTATCTCTGGGCCCTGTCGGTAATGCACATCACTATAAGCCTTGCAAGCAATGTGATTAATGAGTTAGTTGCGGGATGATGCATTACGGAACGAGTAAAGAGACTTGCCTGTAACGAGATTGAACTAGGTATTGAGATACCGACGATCGAATCTCGGGCAAATAACATACCGATGACAAAGGGAACAACGTATGTTGTTATGCGGTTTGACAGATAAAGATCTTCATATAATATGTAGGAACCAATATGAGCATCCAGGTTCCGCTATTGGTTATTGACCGGAAATGAGTATCTGTCATGTCTACATAGTTCTCGAACCCGTAGGGTCCGCACGCTTAACGTTCGGTGACGGTCGGTATTATGAGTTTATGTGTTCTGATGTATCGAAGGTTGTTCGGAGTCCCGGATGAGATCAGGGACATGACGAGGAGTCTCGAAATGTTCGACACATAAAGATCGATATATTGGAAGGCTATATTCGGACATCGGAAAGGTTCTGAGTGGTTCGGGTATTTATCGGAGTACCGGAGAGTTACGGGAATTCGCCGGGGAGTATATGGGCCTTATTGGGCTTTAGGGGAGAGAGAGAGGAGGGCTGCCTAGGGCAGGCCGCGCGTCCCCCAAGGCCTAGTCCGAATTGGACTAGGGGGAGGGGCGGCGCCCCCTCCTTCCTTCTCTTCTCTCTTCCCCTTCCTTCTCTCCTACTCCTACTACATGGAAAAGGGGGAATCCTACTCCCGGTGGGAGTAGGACTCCCCAGGGCGCGCCATAGTAGATGGCCGGCCCTCCCCCTCCTCCACTCCTTTATATACGAGGGAGGGGGCACCCCATAGACACACAAGTTGATCATTGATCTCTTAGCCGTGTGCGGTACCCCCTCCACCATAATCCACCTTGGTCATATCGTCGTAGTGCCCTACGCCGGTAGCTTCATCATCACCGTCGCCACGTCGTCGTGCTGACAAAACTCTCCCTCAAAGCTCTACTGGATCATGAGTTCGTGAGACGTCACCGAGTTGAACGTTTGCAGATCGCGGAGGTGCCGCATGTTCGGTATTAGGATCGGTCGATCGTGAAGACGTACGACTACATCAACCGCATTGTCATAATGCTTCCGCTTTGGGTCTACGAGGGTACGTGACAACACTCTCCCCTCTTGTTGCTATGCATCACCATGATCTTGCGTGTGCGTAGAATTTTTTTAAAATTACTACATTCCCCAATAGTGGCATCCGAGCCAGGTTTATGCGTAGATGTTATATGCACGAGCAGAACACAAAGGAGTTGTGGGCGTGGGTATATACATATTGCCTGCCGTCACTAGTTGATTCTTGATTCGGCGGTATTGTTGGATGAAGCGACCTAGACCGACATTACGCGTACACTTACGCGAGACTGGTTCTACCAATGTGCTTCACAAACAGGTGGCTGGTGGGTGTCAGTTTCTCCAACTTTAGTTGAATCGGATTCAATGAACAGGGTTCTTTCTGAAGATCAAAAAGCAATCACTATACCGCGTTGTGGTTTTTGATGCGTAGGTAAGAACGGTTCTTGCTCAGCCCGTAGCAGCCACGTAAAACTTGTAACAACAAAGTTGAGGACGTCTAACTTGTTTTTGCAGGGCATGTTGTGATGTGATATGGTCAAGACATGATGCTATATTTTATTGTATGTCATGATCATGTTTTGTAACACAGTTATCGGCAACTGGCAGGAGTCATATGGTTGTCGCTTTATTGTATGAAATGCAATCGCCATGTAATTGCTTTACTTTATCACTAAGTGATAGTGATAGTCGTGGAGGCAATAGTTGGCATGACGACAACGATACTTCGATGGAGATCAAGGTGTCAAGCCGGTGATGATGGTGATCATGACGGTGCTTTGGAGATGGAGATCAAAGGCACAAGATGATGATGGCCATATCATATCACTTATATTGATTGCATGTGATATTTATCATTTATGCATCTTATTTTGCTTAGTTCGACGGTAGCATTATAAGATGACCTCTCACTAAATTTCAAGGTACAAGTGTTCTCCCTGAGTATGCACCGTTGCGAAAGTTCGTCGTGCCGAGACACCACATGATGATCGGGTGTGATAAGCTCTGTGTTCACATACAACGGGTGGAAGCCAGTTTTGTACATGCAGAATACTCAGGTTAAACTTGACGAGCCTAGCATATGCAGATATGGCCTCGGAACACTGGAGACCGAAAGGTCGAGCGTGAATCATATGGTAGATATGATCAACATAGTGATGTTCACCATTGAAAACTACTCCATCTCACATGATGATCGGACATGGTTTAGTTGATATGGATCACGTGATCACTTAGACGATTAGAGGGATGTCTATCTAAGTGGGAGTTCTTAAGTAATATGATTAATTGAACTTTAAATTTATCATGAACTTAGTCCTGGTAGTATTAGCATATCTATGTTGTAGATTAATAGCTCGCGTTTAGCTCCCCTGTTTTATTTTTGATATGTTCCTAGAGAAAACTAAGTTGGAAGATGATAGTAGCAATGATGCGGACTAGGTCCGTGATCTGAGGATTATCCTCTTGATTCACCACTAGGTGACAGACCTATTGCAAGAGCAGATGCAGACGTTATGAACGTTTGACAAGCTCGGTATGATGACTACTTGATAGTTTAGTGCACCATGCTTTACGGCTTAGAACCGGGACTTCAAAAATATTTTGAACGCTACAGAGCATATAAGATGTTCCAAGAGTTGAAATTGGTATTTCATACTCATGCCCGTGTCGAGAGGTATGAGACCTCTGACAGTACTTTGCCTACAAGATGGAGGAGAATAGATCAACTAGTGAGCATGTGCTCAGATTGTCTGGGTACTACAATTGCTTGAATCAAGTGGGAGTTAATTTTCCAGATAAGATAGTAATTAACAAAGTTCTCTAGTCACTATCACCAAGTTACTAGAACTTCGTGATTAACTATAATATGCAAGGGATGACGAAAACAATTCCCAAAGCTCTTCGCGATGCTAAAATCGGTGAAGGTAGAAATCAAGAAAAGCACCAAGTGTTGATGGCTGACAAGACCACCAGTTTCAAGTAAAAGGGCAAGGGAAAGAAAGGGAACTTTAAGAAGAATGGAAAGCAAGTTGCCACTCCCATGAAGAAGCCTAAAGCTAGACCCAAGCCTGAAACTGAGTGCTTCTACTGCACAGGAAATGGTCACTGGAAGCGGAACTGCCCTAGATACTTGGCGGATAAGTAGGATGGCAAAGTGAACAAAAGTATATTTGATATACATGTTATTGATGTGTACTTTTCTAGTGTTTATAGTAACCCCTCGGTATTTGATACTGGTTCAGTTGCTAAAAGTAGTAACTCGAAATGGGAGTTGCAAAATAAACAGAGACTAGTTAAGGGCGAGGTGATGATGTGTGTTGGAAGTGATTCCAAGGTTGATAAGATCACCATCGCACACTCCCTTTACCTTCGGTATTTGTGTTGAACCTAAAATAAATGTTATTTGGTGTTTGCGTTGAGCATGAATATGATTTGATCATGTTTATTGCAATACGGTTATTCATTTATGTCAAAGAATAATTTTTGTTCTATTTACATGAATAAAACCTTCTATGATCATACACTCAATATAAATGGTTTATTGAATCTCGATCGTAGGGATACACATATTCATAATATTGAAGCCAAAAAATGCAAAGTTAATAATGATAGTGCAACTTATTTGTGGCACTGCTGTTTAGGTCATATTGGTGTAAAGCGCATGAAGAAACTCCATGCTGATGGGTTTTTGGAACCACTGGATTATGAATCACTTGATGCTTGCGAACCATGCCTCATAGGCAAGATGACTAAGAATCCGTTCTCCAGAACAATGGAGCGAGCAACTGACTTATTGGAAATAATACATACTGATGTATGCGGTCTGATGAGTGTTGAAGCTCGCGGCGGGTTTTATTATTTTCTGACCTTCACATATGATTTGAGCAGATATGGGTATATATACTTGATGAAACATAAGTCTGAAACATTTGAAAAGTTCAAAGAATTTCAGAGTGAAGTGGAAAATCATCGTGACAAAAAAATAAAGTTCATACGATCTGATCGCGGAGACGAATATTTGAGTTACGAGTTTGGTCTTGAACTAAAACAATATGGAATAGTTTCACAAATTCACGCCACCTGGAACAACACAGCATAATGGTGTGTCCGAACGTCATAACCATACTTTATTGGATATATAGCAATCTATGATGTCTCTTGCCGATTTGCCACTATCATTTTGAGGTTATACATTAGAAACAGCTACATTCACATTAAATAGGGCACCGTCTAATCCGTTGAGACGACACCGCATGAACTATGGTTTGGCTAGAAACCTAAGCTGCCGTTTCTTAAAGTTTGGGGTTGTGATGCTTATGTGAAAAAGTTTCAGCCTGATAAGCAGAAACCTAAATCGGAAAAGTGCGTCTTCATAGGATACCCAAAAGAAACTGTTGGGTACACCTTCTATCACATATCCGAATGGCAATATCTTTGTTGCTAAGAATGGATCCTTTCTAGAGAAGGAGTTTCTCTCGAAATAAGTGAGTGGGAGGAAAGTAGAACTTGATAAGGTAATTGTACCTTCTCCCGAATTGGAAAGTAGTTCATCACAGAAATCAGTTCCAGTGATTCCTACACCAATTAGTAAGGAAGCTAATAATGATGATCATGAAACTTCAGATCAAGTTACTACCGAACCTCGTAGGTCAACCAGAGTACGTTCCGCACCAGAGTGGACGGTAATCCTGTTCTGAAAGTCATGTTACTAGAACATGACGAACCTACAAACTATGAGGAAGCGATGATGAACCCAGATTCTGCAAAATGGCTTGAGGCGATGAAATCTGAGATGGGATCCATGTATGAGAACAAAGTATGGACTTTGATTGACTTGTCCGATGATCGGTGAGTCATTCAGAATAAATGGATCTATAAGAGGAAGATGAACGCTGATAGTAGTGTTACTATCTACAAAGCTCGAATTGTCGCAAAATATTTTCGACAAGTTCAAGGTGTTGACTACGATGAGATTTTCTCACTCATATCGATGCTTAAAAGTCTGTCCGAATCATGTTAGCAGTTGCCGCATTTTATGAAATCTGGCAAATGGATGTCAAAACTGCATTCCTTAATGGATTTCTTAAAGAAGAGTTGTATATGATGCAACCAGAAGGTTTTGTCGATCCTAAAGATGCTAATAAAGTGAGCAAGCTCCAGCGATCCATCTATGGACTGGTGCAAGCATCTCGGAGTTGGAATATATGCTTTGATAAAGTGATCAAAGCATATGGTTTTATACAGACTTGCAGTGAGGCCTGTATTTACAAGAAAGTGAGTGGAAGTACTACAACATTTCTGGTAAATATATGTGAATGACATATTGTTGATCAAAAATAATGTAGAATTTTCTGGAAAGCATAAAGGAGTGTTTGAAAGGATTTTTTTCAAAGAAAGACCTCGGTGAAGCTACTTCCATATTGAGCATCAAGATCTATAGAGATAGATCAAAACTCTTGATATATTTTCAATAAGTACATACATTGACAAGATTTTGAAGTAGTTCAAAATGAAACAGTCAAAGAAGGAGTTCTTGCCTGTGTTGCAAGGTGTAAAGTTGAATAAAGACTCAAAACCCGACCACGGCAGAAAATAGAAAGAGAACGAAAAGTCATTCCCTATGCCTCAGTTGTAGGTTCTATAAAGTATGTCATGCTGTGTACCGGACCTATTGTGTACCTCACCATAAGTTTGGCAAGAGGGTACAATAGTGATCCAGGAGCGGATCACTGGACAGCGGTCAAAAATATCCTTAGTGGAATAAGGAAATGTTTCTCGATTATGGAGGTGACAAAGAGTTCATCGTAAAGAGTTACGTCGATGCAATCTTTGACACCGATCTGGATGACTCTAAGTCTCGATCTAGATACATATTGAAAGTGGGAGCAATTAGCTAGAGTAGCTCCGTGCAAAGCATTGTAGACATATAAAAATTTGCAAAATACATACAGCTCTGAATGTGGCAGACCCGTTGACTAAATTTCTCTCACAAGCAAAACATGATCACTCTTTGGGTGTTAATCACATAGCGATGTGAACTATATTATTTACTCTAGTAAACCCTTTGGGTATTAGTCACATAGAGATGTGAACTAATCACATAAAGATTTGAACTATTGGTGATAAATCACATGACAATGTGAACTAGATTATTGACTCTAGTGCAAGTGGGAGACTGAAGGAAATATGCCCTAGAGGCAATAATAAAGTTGTTATTTATATTTCCTTATATCATGATAAATGTTTATTATTCATGCTAGAATTGTATTAACCAGAAACTTAGTACATGTGTGAATACATAGACAAACAGAGTGTCACTAGTATGCCTCTACTTGACTAGCTCGTTGAATCAATGATGGTTATGTTTCCTAACCGTAGACATGAGTTGTCATTTGATTAACGGGATCACATCATTAGAGAATGATGTGATTGACTTGACCCATCCGTTAGCTTAGCACGATAATCGTTTAGTTTGTTGCTATTGCTTTCTTCATGACTTATACATGTTCCTATGACTATGAGATTATGGAACTCCCGGATACTGAAGGAACACTTTGTGTGCTACCAAATGTCACAATGTAACTGGGTGATTATAAAGGTGCTCTACAGGTGTCTCCGATGGTACTTGTTGAGTTGGCATATATCGAGATTAGGATTTGTCACTCCGATTGTCGGAGAGGTATCTCTAGGCCCTCTCGGTAATGCACATCACTATAAACCTTGCAAGCAATGTGATTAATGAGTTAGTTGCGGGATGATGCATTATGGAATGAGTAAAGAGACTTGCCGGTAACGAGATTGAACTAGGTATTAAGATACCGACGATCGAATCGCGGGCAAGTAACATACCGATTACAAAGGGAACAACGTATGTTGTTATGCGGTTTGACCGATAAAGATCTACGTAGAATATGTAGGAACCAATATGAGCATCTAGGTTCCGCTATTGGTTATTGACCGGAGATGAGTATCGGTCATGTCTACATAGTTCTCGAACCCGTAGGGTCCGCACGCTTAACGTTCAGTGACGGTCGGTATTATGAGTTTATGTGTTTTGATGTACCGAAGGTTGTTCGGAGTCCCGGATGAGATCAGGGACATGACGAGGAGTCTCGAAATGTTCGACACGTAAAGATCGATATATTGAAGGGCTATATTCGGACATCGAAAAGGTTCTGAGTGGATCGGGTATTTATCGGAGTACCGAAGAGTTACGGGAATTCGTCGGGGAGTATATGGGCCTTATTGGGCTTTAGGGGGACAGAGAGAGGGGCTGCCTAGGGCAGCCCCCCCCCCCCCGCCCAAGGCCTAGTCCGAATTGGACTAGGGGAGGGGCGGCGCCCCCTCCTTCCTTCTCTTCTCTCTTCCCCTTCCTTCTCTCCTACTCCTACTACTTGGAAAGGGGGAATCCTACTCTCGGTGGGAGTAGGACTCCCCAGGGTGTGCCATAGTAGAGGGCCGGCCCTCCCCCTCCTCCACTCCTTTATATACGGAGGAGGGGGCCCCCATAGACACACAAGTTGATCATTGATCTCTTAGCCGTGTGCGGTGCCCCCCTCCATCATAATCCACCTCGGTCATATCACCGTAGTGCTTAGGCGAAGCCCTGCGCCGGTAGCTTCATCATCACCGTCATCACACCGTCGTGCTGAAGAAACTCTTCCACGAAGCTCTACTGGATCGTGAGTTCGTGGGACGTCACCGAGCTGAACGTGTGCAGATCGCGGAGGTGTCGTACGTTCGGTACTAGGATCGATCGATCGTGAAGACGTACGACTACATCAACTGCATTGTCATAACGCTTCCGCTTTCGGTCTACGAGTGTACGTGGACAACACTCTCCCCTCTCATTGCTATGCATCACCATGATCTTGCGTGTGCGTAGGAAATTTTTAAAATTACTACGTTCTCAACAGTTACTGAAATATTGCTGTGGCGGCCACAAGTTTTGCCCGTCACTGTTGCGTGACAAACCAATGCTTGCTTTCAGTATCCGGACAAATTTGAAAGAGCTTGGTGGATGGGTATTTTTGCCCACCACTATTGTGGTGATTGCAGTGGAGGGGCATTTTTGTACCCGTCATTGCTACTTTTTCAAAATAGCAGTTGCGGTTTGAGTGAAGCATTTTGGTGCCCAGACTCATCTTCATCCGGTCAGAAAAAAATCAAAACAAATACTAACAAATTTAAGAAAAATCCATTTTTTTCATGGTAGAAAATTTGTTGCGGAGGTCCGCTCCAATTTTCAGATCATTTGGACATTTTAATAGCTCTTAGCAAAAAAGACAAATTGGATTAGAACAGTGCATGAACAGTAAACTTTTTTACATACCCTGAATTTGTCTTTTTGCCGAGAGCTGCTCAGATGTCCAAATAATTTGAAAATTGAAGCGAACTTCACGCATCAAATTATCTACAATGAAAAAAAATAGATTTTTTTGAATTTTTCTAGCATTTGTTTTGATTCTTTACTCACGTGGGTGCAGATGAGCCTGGGCTCAAACTTGGATTAGCGTGGCGGTTTCTAGGACCATCACTAATTTGAAGCAACCTATAATCCTTTTCCTCTTAGTCTAGAGTGGACGAAGAGGGAAAGAGAGGGGCGCCACCGAGAGGGGGTTGAGAGAGAGACATGCAGGAGCCTGGAGGGGCATCGAGAAGAATTTTTTTAGGAGGAGAAAAACCGTTGACGATTCTAGGATAAACCGACCTAAAACAGTTGTAATACATCGATGTATTTTTTTTCTCAATAGTAGGCAGTAAAAAAGTAAATAAGAGGAGAAAAATGAAATGTTAAAGAGTTTGGTATATGTATGTATATATGATTGACATAAGCTAGATCTGGTGATACAGAAAAGGTTGACATCTTACATAGCCACATATATGGCTGGGCAATCAACCAAGAGGTCCACCTTTTCCTTGACAAGCAACGACCAGGCTACAACCACCTCCACTGAACAATCACGTGTGCTTGTTTGGCATTGCTGAACAGGAAAGTCGATGTGGCCCTTTCGAGCAATCCAGCGATGGGACATCCCATAGGCTTCTATATGGCCACTCTCAGCGTTCCTTGTGATTCCACTGAAACCACTTTCCTCGACAGTTGAAGGTAGTTCTCTGACCCTCTAAGCAATCCTTTACCATAGCGGTCAAGCAGCACAACTGGAGACCAAGAGCAAAAAACTCGACATCCAAATTTGAATGGCCAATCCCATTTTGTAACACGTACACCCACGATAATAGCCTGGAGCGATCTATCAAGCTGCTGAAGGGTTAACTCTGTTGTACAACGGTCGTTGGAGAGCGAGACAATTGTACAACCATCACCATCTGAGCCACTTGCTGGGGCATCTTCAAGGCGGTGTCTAAGACTGATCAACGTTGTATCTTGGAACTCTGTTCCTTCAACTGTTTGGAGTTGAACCTCAAAGTCAACAGTGTCCAGAGCAACAATCGCACGAGATGGACCAGTCAAGCATAAAGAACAATCCTGCAAGCATCATATCATCATTATACTAAATTCCAATGGCTTCATACAAAAATATCTAATCGCAATAGACTGCAATGGCAGGAACAAGAAACAAAGAAAAATGACGTGTAAACAAAATAGAGTACATACTTCTCAGGTGAGTTCTTGGTACTTAGACCTTGATCGAGAGAAGAGAATGTTCTGGTTGTTGTCCACAGTGTCGCGAGCAACGACCTCGCCGTACACTCTGAGGGGCCAGTTGAAGCCTTTTAGATTCTTTATTTTGATGGAGTAGACCAACAAGCTGCTCCTGGCGACAGCAGGGGATGGGATGGTATTGGGTGTGTAGTGTGTAAAGAGCATAGGGCTCAATGCAGCTGCAGCACCACAGAAAAATGTCTACTTTCAGAATTCTAATATGAATAATAAGATAAATAAATTAAGCAAAGTAAAGATATCATGAGACGCCTAGAGTGCAGAAACTATGGTCCAGATTTACCACTAAACGCGTGTTTAGCCCTCCCGGTCACACCGCACGCCCACCTCTTCTTTGGCCCCTTCAAACACCCACGCACCAGATGTAAAAAAGGAGAAGAAACGCCCACGCATCATCACCCCTGCGCCATCTCCAGACAGTTTCCTTTGATCGGATTCCTATTCCAAGTCCTTCTTTTAAGGTTTTTTTTTTGAATTGTTTGGATAGCTTACCAAATGTGTCATGCGGTAAATAAATTCCTTTTAAGTATTAAGGCAAGAAACGTAAAGGATGTTGGACTTCCATGAGCATAAACTTGTCAAAGATAGTGATGATTCCTCGAGCCTATTGATTATAAATGCCAAATTAGTTTGATGTATTTATTTACCATTTTGATAATCGAAATATGTAAGTGGCAACCGTGTGGCAGATTGCAAAACTGCCACACCCTCCCGATCTCCTTCCTTTCCCGCACGTCCTCTTTTCTTTCCTCGCGATCTCCTTCCATTCCCGCACGTCCTCCCGATCTCCTTCCTTTCCTCTTAATCTCCTTATCACCAGTTACGGCCCCACGCGCCTTTCAGATTTTTGGGCAAAAACAATGCTTTAATTGGGATTTGATCTCTGGTCTGCAGGTAATCAACGAAGGAAGCCAACCATCTCACCTATGACACTCATTGTTGAATAAGCTAAGGAAAATACTGTTTTTGGCATCTTTTGCCTTTAATATCTTATCACTGAAAAATTTTTGTTTCACCTATCAAACCTGACACATAAACTTTTCCCGTGGTAAATTCTCCATCACCACCACGATAAATGACGCACCACCAACATGATAACTTTTGTATACCACGCGGTACATTATGTGTAAGTAGCATGGTCATAAGCATTGAAGGCGTGATAACTTTGGTGAAAGCATCGTGGTAACTTTGATCATTGGGAAGAAATTTGTTGAACCCCGGCCCCGGGTAATTTCTATAAATAGCATGATAACATTCACGCCATAGACCTGATAATTTAGATACAAACATCGTGGTAACTTTAACCATTGGGGAAGAAAAATGTGAAAATATACCAGATAATTTATGTGTAAATAGATGGTAATATACGCAACGCACATCTGATAACTGAGATAGAAACACCATGGTAACTTTGACCATAGGGATTTTTTTTTGAAAAGATACTCCGGTATCTTCTGTGTAAATAGCACGGTACTATACCACCCTCCCCTGGTATTTTTATGTGTAAATAGCATGAAAACATATGCACCGCGATAACTAAACACCATGATAAGTTTTTGACCCGTGGGGGGAAATTTTGCTGAAACATACCCTTGATAAATTTTGTGTAAATAGCATGATATTTTAAGCACCGCGGGCTTGATAGGTTACCTAGAATCACCATGATAACCTTTTGTCCCGGGAAAAAGTTGTTCAAAACATTCCTGATAATTTTTGTGTGAATAACATGATAATATAAGCACCGCATAACCGATAAGTTACAATATAAACATGATGGTAATGTTTTACCAAAGGAAAACAAGTTGTTAAAAATATACACTCGCCTCGCGAGGCCTCTTAGATGAACACAACACATGATGTGCCACAGAAAAGCCACATAATGTTTAGTGTCATGAGAAGGCACATGTGCTCGTCGGTTCGCCCAGAAAAACGGCCCACTTTGACCCGCTATAGGCATGATAAGTTATGCAAAAACATCGAAAAAGTTATGGAAAAAGTTACCGAAGTACACCCAGGTTTTTAGGTGTAAGTACCATGATAATATACGAACTGTAGACCTGGTAACTCATGTACAATCCCCCATGGTAACTTTGACCAAGGACGAGGTTGATGTACACATACCCTGATAACTTATGTGTAAGTACCACGGTATTTTACACATCGAAGACCTTATAACACAGTGGTAACTTTGAAAGGGGTGTAGTTGTTGAAACATAGTACCTGGTAAGTTCTATGTAAATAGCCCGGTAACTTACGCAACACAGGTCTGATAACTTGCATGCGAATACCATGGTAACTTTGTCCCGAGGGAAAATCGTGATAATTTTCTGTACTTTTTTGTAGTAACACAATTGTAAAAAAAGATCAAAACGATTAGTTTCTTTAGTTTGAGCAACAAATACCTAAGGGTGAGGTTGTTGTGGCGGCGCGCATTGGTGCCAAGGAGGTGTGGGTTCAAATCCCACATGCGCAATATTTTTTTATCATGTGGTAGACATGAAGAAGTGGCAGTTTTCTCGAAGGTGGGCGCGCGAGATGTGCGGGAGAAGCAGATTTCTCGGGCGAGCCTGCAAGGTCGTTCGGGAGAAGGTGGGTCGAAGGAAGGGGGCCGTGTGGTACTTTAAAGTGAAAAAAGTAGAGGTGTGACAGTTTTGCTTATATGGCACACATGTGCCAAATATCACAGTCCTTTGATAATATATGATTGAGAAATGAAGAAGCATTGTGGTGCATGAAAATATTACCAATATATACCAGGAGCATACAAGGAGAAAGGAAGTTACTTACTTGTATCCATAAATCCACCGCACCGTCCGATCCTGCTACCCCACACATCTGTTGGAAATATGCCCTAGAGGCAATAATAAATTGGTTATTATTATATTTCCTTGTTCATGATAATCGTTTATTGTCCATGCTAGAATTGTATTGATAGGAAACTCAGATACATGTGTGGATACATAGACAACACCATCTCCCTAGTAAGCCTCTAGTTGACTACCTCGTTGATCAATGGATGGTTACGATTTCCTGACCATGGACATTGGATGTCGTTGATAACGAGATCACATCATTAGGAGAATGATGTGATGGACAAGACCCAATCCTAAGCCTAGCACAAGATCGTGTAGTTCATTTGCTAAAGCTTTTCTAATGTCAAGTGTCATTTCCTTAGACCATGAGATTGTGCAACTCCCGGATACCGTAGGAGTGATTTGGGTGTGCCAAACGTCACAACGTAACTGGGTGGCTATAAAGGTACACTACAGGTATCTCCGAAAGTGTCTGTTGGGTTGGCACGAATCGAGACTGGGATTTGTCACTCCGTGTAAACGGAGAGGTATCTCTGGGCCCACTCGGTAGGACATCATCATAATGTGCACAATGTGATCAAGGAGTTGATCACGGGATGATGTGTTACGGAACGAGTAAAGAGACTTGCCGGTAACGAGATTGAACAACGTATCGGGATACCGACGATCGAATCTCGGGCAAGTATCGTACCGATAGACAAAGCGAATTGTATACGGGATTGATTAAGTCCTTGACATCGTGGTTCATCCGATGAGATCATCGTGGAGCATGTGGGAGCCAGCATGGGTATTCAGATCCCGCTGTTGGTTATTGACCGGAGAGTTGTCTCGGCCATGTCTGCATGACTCCCGAACCCGTAGGGTCTACACACTTAAGGTTCGATGACGCTAGGGTTATAGGGAAAGTATGTACACGGTTACCGAATGTTGTTCGGAGTCCCGGATGAGATCCCGGACGTCATGAGGAGTTCCGGAATGGTCCGAAGATAAAGATTGATATATAGTAAGTATGGTTTTGGCCACCGGAAGTGTTCCGGGCATCACCGGTAGTGTACAGGGACCACCGGAGGGGTCCGGGGGGCCACCGGGTGGGGCCACCAGCCCCGGAGGCCTACATGGGCCAATAGTGGAAAGGGACCAGCCCCTAGGTGGGCTGGGGCGCCTCCCACCAAGGCCCAAGGCGCCTCCAATAGGGGAAGGGGGCAAACCCTAGGGCAGATGGGCCCTAAGGCCCACCCTAGGTGCGCCTCCCCCTCTCCCCCTTGTGGACGCCACCCTAGATGGGATCTAGGGCTGCCGCACCCCTTGGGGTGGGAACCCTAGGTGGGGGCGCAGCCCTCCCTCTCCCCCTATATATAGTGGAGGCAAAGGGGCAGCCCAACACACGATTCAATCTCCCTGTTTGCGCAGCCCTACCCCTCTTCCTCCTCGTCTCTCGTAGTGCTTGGCGAAGCCCTGCTGGAGTCCCGCGCTCCTCCACCACCACCACGCCATCGTGCTGCTGCTGGATGGAGTCTTCCCCAACCTATCCTTCTCCCCTTGCTGGATCAAGGCGTAGGAGACGTCATCGGGCTGTACGTGTGTTGAACACGGAGGTGCCGTCCGTTCGGCACTAGGATCATCGGTGATTTGGATCACGACGAGTATGACTCCATCAACCCCGTTCACTTGAACGCTTCCGCTTAGCGATCTACAAGGGTATGTAGATGCACTCTCCTTCCCTCGTTGCTAGATTACTCCATAGATTGATCTTGGTGATGCGTAGAAAATTTTGAATTTCTGCTACGTTCCCCAACAGTGCCATCATGAGCTAGGTCTATGCGTAGTTTCTATGCACGAGTAGAACACAAAGTAGTTGTGGGCATCGATTTTGTCAATTTACTTGTTGTTACTAGTCTTATCTTGATTCGGCGGCATTGTGGGATGAAGCGGCCCGGACCAACCTTACACGTACGCTTACGTGAGACCGGTTCCACCGACTGACATGCACTAGTTGCATAAGGTGGCTGGCGGGTGTATGTCTCTCCCACTTTAGTCGGATCGGATTCGATGAACAGGGTCCTTATGAAGGGTAAATAGAAATTGGCAATTCACGTTGTGGTTTTGGCGTAGGTAAGAAACGTTCTTGCTAGCAACCTATAGCGGCCACGTAAAAACTTGCAACAACAATTAGAGGACATCTAACTTGTTTTTGCAGCAAGTGTTTTGTGATGTGATATGGCCAAAGGATGTGATGAATGATATATGTGATGTATGAGATGATCATGTTCTTGTAATAGGAATCACGACTTGCATGTCGATGAGTATGACAATCGGCAGGAGCCATAAGAGTTGTCTTAATTTATTTATGACCTGCGTGTCAATATAAACGTCATGTAATTACTTTACTTTATTGCTAACCGTTAGCTATAGTAGTAGAAGTAATAGTTGGTGAGACAACTTCATGAAGACACGATGATGGAGATCATGGTGTCATGCCAGTGACAACGATGATCATGGAGTGTTCCCCCTAAGTGTGCACCGTTGCGAAGGTTCGTTGTTTCGAAGCACCACATGATGATCGGGTGTGATAGATTCTAACGTTCGAATACAACAGGTGTTGACGAGCCTATCATGTACAGACATGGCATCGGGACACATGCGAAACACTTAGGTTGACTTGACGAGCCTAGCATGTACAGACATGGCCTCGGAACATGGAGGACCGAAAGGTCGAGCATGAGTCGTATGGTAGATACGATCAACATGAAGATGTTCACCGATGATCACTAGTCTGTCTCACGTGATGATCGGACACGGCCTAGTTGACTCGGATCATGTAATCACTTAGATGACTAGAGGGATGTCTATCTGAGTGGGAGTTCATAAGATGAACTTAATTATCCTGAACATAGTCAAAAGGTCTTCGCAAATTATGTCGTGGCTCGCGCTTTAGTTCTACTGTTTAGATATGTTCCTAGAGAAAATTTAGTTGAAAGTTGATAGTAGCAATTATGCGGACTAGGTCCGTAAACTGAGGATTGTCCTCATTGCTTCATAGAAGGCTTATGTCCTTAATGCACCGCTCAGTGTGCTGAACCTTGAACGTCGTCTGTGGATGTTGCGAACATCTGACATACACATTTTGATAACTACGTGATAGTTCAGTTAAACGGTTTAGAGTTGAGGCACCGAAGACGTTTTGAAACGTCGCGAAACATATGAGATGTTTCGAGGGCTGAAATTGGGATTTCAGGCTCGTGCCCACGTCAAGAGGTATAAGACCTCCGAGGATTTTCTTAGCCTGCAAACTAAGGGAGAAAAGCTCAATTGTTGAGTTTGTGCTCAGATTGTCTGAGTACAACAATCATTTGAATCAAGTGGGAGTTGATCTTCCAGATGAGATAGTGATGTTTCTCCGAAGTCATTACCACCAAGCTGCTAGAGCTTCGTGATGAACTATGATATATCAGGGACATATATGATGATCCTTGAGATATTCGCAATGTTTGACACCACAAAAGTAGAAATCAAGAAGGAGCATCAATTGTTGATGGTTGGTGAAACCACTAGTTTCAAGAAGGGCAAGGGCAAGAAGGGATACTTCATGAAACGGCAAATCAGTTGCTGCTCTAGTGAAGAAACCCAAGGTTGAACCCAAACCCGAGACTAAGTGCTTCTGTAATAAGGGGAACAGCCACTGGAGCAGAATTACCCTAGATACTTGGTAGATGAGAAGGCTGGCAAGGTCGATAGAAGTATATTGGATATACATTGTGTTAATGTGTACTTCACTAGTACTCCTAGTAGCACCATGGTATGAGATGCCGGTTCAGCTGCTAAGTGTTAGTAAACTCGAAATAAAAGGCTGTGGAGTAAACGGAGACTAGCTAAAGGTGAGCTGGCGATATGTGTTGGAAGTTTTTCCCAAGCTTGATGTGATCAAGCATCGCACGCTCCCTCTACCATCGAGATTGGTGTTTGCGTTGAGCATAGACATGGTTGGATTATGTCTATCGCAATACGGTTATTCATTTAAGGAGAATAATGGTTACTCTGTTTATTTGAATAATACCTTCAATGGTCTTGCACCTAAAATGAATGTTTTTTTGAATCTCGATCGTAGTGACACACATGTTCATGCCAAAAGATATAAGATAGTAATGATAGTACCACCTACTTGTGGCACTGCCACGTAAGTCATATCAATATAAAACGCATGAAGAAGCTCCATGTTGATGGATCTTTCGGCTCACTCGTTTTTGAAAATTTTGAGACATGCGAACCATGTCTATTGGTGTATATGCATGAAGAAACTCCATGCAAATGGACCGTTTGGACTCACTTGATTTTGAATCACTTGAGACATGCAAATCATACCACATGGGCAAGATGACTGAAAGCCTCATTTTCAGTAAAATAGAACTAGAAAGCAACTTGTTGGAAGTAATACATTTTGATGTGTGCAGTCCAATGAGTGCTGAGGCGTGTAGTGGATATCGTTATGTTCTTACTTCACAGATGATTTGAGTAGATGTTGAGTACATTTACTTGATGAATCACGAGTCTGAATTATTGAAAGGTTCAAGTAATTTCAGGGTGAAGTTGAAAGATCGTCATGACAAGAGGATAAAATATCTATGATATGATCATAGAGAATATCTGAATTACGAGTTTGGCACAGAATTAAGACATTGTGGAAATTGTTTCACAACTAATACAGTCTGGAACACCATAGTGTGATGGTGTGTCCGAACATCATAACTGCACCCTATTGGATATGATGCATACCATGATGTCTCTTATCGAATTACCACGATAGTTTACGGGTTAGGCATTAGAGACAACCACATTCACTTTAAATAGGGCACCACGTAATTCCGATGAGATGACACCATATGAACTATGGTTTAGAGAAACCTAAGTTGTCATTTCTTAAAAGTTTGGGGCTGCGACGCTTATGTGAAAAGTTTCAGGCTGATAAGCTCGAACCGAAAGCGGATAAATGCATCTTCATAGGACACCCAAAACAGTTGGGTATACCTCTTGTCTCAGATCCGAAAGCAATAAGGGATTGTTTCTAGAATCGGGTCCTTTCTCGAGGAAAAGTTTCTCTCGAAAGAATTGAGTGGGAGGATGGTGGAGACTTGATGAGGTTATTGAACCGTCTCTTCAACTAGTGTGTGGCAGGGCACAGGGAGTTGTTCCTGTGGCACCTACACCAATTGAAGTGGAAGCTTATGATAGTGATCATGAAACTTCAGATCAAGTCACTACCAAACCTCGTGGGATCACAAGGATGCGTACTACTTCAGAGTGGTACGTAATCCTGTCTTGGAAGTCATGTTGCTAGACAACAATGAACCTACGAGCTATGGAGAAGCGATGGTGGGCCTGGATTCCAAAATGGCTCGAGGCCATATAATCCGAGCGAGGATCCATATATGAAAACAAAGTGTAGACTTTGGAAGAACTACTTGATGGTCGTAAGGTTGTTGGGTACATATGGATTTTAAAAGGAAGACGGACAATGATGGTAAGTATCACCATTAAGAAAGCTCGACTTGTCGTTAAGATGTTTTCCGACAAGTTCAAGGAGTTGACTACGATGAGACTTTCTCACTCATAGCGATGCTAAGAGTTTGTTGGAATTATATTAGTGATTACTGCATTATTTATGAAATCTTGCAGATAGGATGTCAAAACATTGTTTCCTCGACAATTTTCTTGAGGAAAGGTTATATGTGATACAACCGGAAGGTTTTGTCAATCCTGAAAGATGCTAATAAGTATGCAAAGCTCCAGCAATCCTTCTAAGGACTGGAGTAAGCATCTCAGAGTTGGAATGTATGCTTTGATGAGATGATCAAAGATTTTGGGTGTATACAAAGTTTATGAGATACTTGTATTTACAAGAAAGTGAGTGGGAGCACTACAACATTTCTGATAAGTATATGTGGATGACATATTGTTGATCCGAAATAATGTAGAATTTTTGGAAAGCATAAACGGTTTGTTTGAAGAATGATTTTCAAAGGAAGACCTGGATAAAGCTGCTTACATATTGGGCATCAAGATCTATAGAGATAGATCAAGACGCCTGATGATACTTTCAAAGAACGCACACCTTGACATGTTTTTTAAGGAGTTCAAAATAGATCAGTAAAAGAAGGGGTTCTTACCTGAGTTGTAAGGTGTGAAGTTGAGTAAGACTCAAAGATTGACCACGGTAGAAGAAAGAGGAAGGACGAAGGTCGTCCCCTATGATCTTGTCATAGGCTCTATACGGTATGCCATGCCGAGTACCACACCTGATGTGTGCCTTGCCACATGTCTGGCAAGAGGGTACAAAGGTGATCTAGGAGTAGATCACCAGATAGCGGTCAAAATTGTCCTTAGAGGAATAAGGAAATGGTTCTCGGTTATGGAGGTGATAAAGAGTTCGACATAAAGAGTTACGTCGATGCAAGCTTGACACCTATCCGGATAGCTCTGAGTAGAGATACCGGATACGTATAATGGAGCAATAATTTGGAATAGCTCCAAGTGGAACGTGGTAGCAGCATCTATGATATAAAGTTTTGTGAAATACATAGGGATCTGAATATGGCAAGACCCGTTGTCTACAACCTCTCTCACAAGCATAACATGATCAAACCCAGAACTCTTTGAGTGTTTATCACTTAGTGATGTGAACTAGATCATTGAGTCTAGTAGACTCTTGGATGTGACCTGTGAGTGTTAATCACGTGGCGATGTGAACTAGATTATTGACTCTAGTGCAAGTGGGAGACTGTTGGAAATATGCCCTAGAGGCAATAATAAATTGGTTATTATTATATTTCCTTGTTCATGATAATCGTTTATTGTCCATGCTAGAATTGTATTGATAGGAAACTCAGATACATGTGTGGATACATAGACAACACCATGTCCCTAGTAAGCCTCTAGTTGACTAGCTCGTTGATCAATGGATGGTTACGGTTTCCTGACCATGGACATTGGATATCGTTGATAATGGGATCACATCATTAGGAGAATGATGTGATGGACAAGACCCAATCCTAAGCCTAGCACAAGATCGTGTAGTTCGTTTGCTAAAGCTTTTTCTAATGTCAAGTGTCATTTCCTTAGACCATGAGATTGTGCAACTCTCGGATACCGTAGGAGTGCTTTGGGTGTGCCAAACGTCACAACGTAACTGGGTGGCTGTAAAGGTACACTACAGGTATCTCCGAAAGTGTCTATTGGGTTGGCACGAATCGAGACTGGGATTTGTCACTCCGTGTAAACGGAGAGGTATCTCTGGGCCCACTCGGTAGGACATCATCATAATGTGCACAATGTGATCAAGGAGTTGATTGTTGGAAATATGCCCTAGAGGCAATAATAAATTGATTATTATATTTCCTTGTTCATGATAATCGTTTATTATCCATGCTATAATTGTATTGATAGGAAACTCAGATACATGTGTGGATACATAGACAACACCATGTCGCTAGTGAGCCTCTAGTTGACTAGCTCGTTGATCAATAGATGGTTACGGTTTCCTGACCATGGACATTAGATGTCGTTGATAACGGGATCACATCATTAGGAGAATGATGTGATGGACAAGACCCAATCCTAAGCATAGCACTAGATCGTGTAGTTCGTATGCTAAAGCTTTTCTAATGTCAAGTATCATTTCCTTAGACCATGAGATTGTACAACTCCCGGATACCGTAGGAGTGCTTTGGGTGTGCCAAACGTCACAACGTAACTGGGTGGCTATAAAGGTACACTGCGGGTATCTCTGAAAGTGTCTGTTGGGTTGGCACGAATCGAGACTGGGATTTGTCACTCCGTGTGACGGAGAGATTTCTCTGGGCCCACTCGGTAGGACATCATCATAATGTGCACAATGTGATCAAGGAGTTGATCACGGGATGATGTGTTACGGAACGAGTAAAGAGACTTGCCGGTAACGAGATTGAACAAGGTATCGGGATACCGACGATCGAATCTCGGGCAAGTATCGTACCGCTAGACAAAGGGAATTGAATACGGGATTGATTAAGTCCTTGACATCGTGGTTCATCCGATGAGATCATCGTGGAACATGTGGGAGCCAGCATGGGTATCCAGATCCCGCTGTTGGTTATTGACCGGAGATCGTCTCGGTCATGTCTGCATGTCTCCCGAACCCGTAGGGTCTACACACTTAAGGTTCGATGACGCTAGGGTTATAAAGGAAGTTTGTATGTGGTTACCGAATGTTGTTCGGAGTCCCGGATGAGATCCCGGACGTCACGAGGAGTTCCGGAATGGTCTGGAGGTAAAGATTTATATATGGGAAGTCCTGTTTTGGTTGCCGAAAGAGTTTCGGGGTTTATCGGTAATGTACCGGGACCACCGGGAGGGTCCCGGGGGTCCACCAAGTGGGGCCACCAGCCCCGGGGGGCCACATGGGCTGTAGGGAGTGTTCCTTGGCCTACATGGGCCAAGGGCACCAGCCCCACTAAGGCCCATGCGCCTAAGAGAGAGAGAGAGGGGGCAAACCCTAATGGGATATGGGCCTTAGGGCCCATATTGGTGCGCCTCCCTCTCCCATCCCCTCTTGGCCGCCACCCTTGTTCCCCATCTAGGGCTGCCGCCCCCCCTAGGGGTGGGAACCCTAGAGGGGGCGCAGCCCCTCCCCTTCCCTATATATATTGAGGCATTGGGCTGCCCACAACACGCGATTCGATCTCTCGTTGGTGCAGCCCTGCATCTCTCTCTCCCTCCTCTTCTGTGGTGCTTGGCGAAGCCCTGCAAGATTTCCACGCTCCTCCACCACCACCACGCCGTTGTGCTTCTGTTGGATGGAGTCTTCCTCAACCTCTCCCTCTCTCCTTGCTGGATCAAGGCGTGGGAGACGTCACCGGGCTGCACGTGTGTTGAACGCAGAGGTGCCGTGCGTTCGGCACTTGGTCATCGGTGATTTGAATCACGACGAGTACGACTCCATCAACCCCGTTCACTTGAACGCTTCCGCTTAGCGATCTACAAGGGTATGTAGATGCACTCTCCTTCCCCTCGTTGCTGGTCTCTCCATAGATAGATCTTGGTGACACGTAGGAAAATTTTGAATTTCTGCTACGTTCTCCAATAGTGGCATCATGAGCTAGGTCTATTGCGTAGATTCTATGCACGAGTAGAACACAAAGTAGTTGTGGACATTGATTTTGTTCAATATGCTTGCCGTTACTAGTCTTATCTTGATTCGGCGGCATCGTGGGATGAAGCAGCCCGGACCAACCTTACACGTACGCTTACGTGAGACCGGTTCCACCGACAAACATGCACTAGTTGCATAAGGTGGCTGGCGGGTGTCTGTCTCTCCCACTTTAGTCGGATCGGATTCGATGAAAAGGGTCCTTATGAAGGGTAAATAGCAATTGGCATATCACGTTGTGGTTTTTGCGTAGGTAAGAAACGTTCTTGCTAGAAACCCATAGCAGCCACGTAAAACATGCAAACAACAATTGGAGGACGTCTAACTTGTATTTGCAGGGTATGCTATGTGATGTGATATGGCCCAAAGGATGTGATGAATGATATATGTGATGTATGAGATTGATCATGTTCTTGTAATAGGAATCACGACTTGCATGTCAATGAGTATGACAACCAGCAGGAGCCATAGGAGTTGTCTTTATTTATTTATGACCTGCGTGTCAACTTAAACGTCATGTAATTACTTTACTTTATTGCTAACCGTTAGCTGTAGTAGTAGAAGTAATAGATGACGTGACAACTTCAAGAAGACACGATGATGGAGATCATGGTGTCATGCCGGTGACAAGATGATCATGGAGCCCCAAGATGGAGATCAAAGGAGCTATATGATATTGGCCATATCATGTCACTATTTGATTGCATGTGATGTTTATCATGTTTATACATCTTATTTGCTTAGAACGACGGTAGTAAATAGGATGATCCCTTACAACAATTTCAAGAAGTGTTCTCCCCTAACTGTGCACCGTTGCTACAGTTCGTCGTTTCTAAGCACGCCGTGATGATCGGGTGTGATGGATCCTTACGTTCACATACAACGGGTGTAAGATAGTTTTACACAGCAAAACACTTAGGGTTAACTTGACGAGCCTAGCATGTACAGACATGGCCTCGGAACATAGAAGACCGAAAGGTCGAGCATGAGTCGTATAGAAGATATGATCAACATGAAGATGTTCACCGATGTTGACTAGTCCGTCTCACGTGATGATCGGACACGGGCTAGTTGACTCGGATCATGTAATCACTTAGATGACTAGAGGGATGTCTATCTGAGTGGGAGTTCATAAGATGAACTTAATTATCCTGAACATAGTCAAAAGGATTTTGCAAATTATGTTGTAGCTCGCGCTTCAGTTCTACTGTTTAGATATGTTCCTAGAGAAAATTTAGTTGAAAGTTAATAGTAGCAATTATGCGGACTAGGTCCGTAAACTAAGGATTGTCCTCATTGCTTTATAAAAGGCTTATGTCCTTAATGCACTGCTCAGTGTGCTGAACCTCGAACGTTGTCTGTGGATGTTGCGAACATCTGACATACACGTTTTGGTAACTACGTGATAGTTCAGTCAAATGGTTTAGAATTGAGGCACCAAAGATGTTTTTGAAATGTCGCGAAACATATGAGATGTTTTCGAGGGCTGAAATTGGGATTTCAGGCTCGTGCCCACGTCAAGAGGTATAAGACCTCCGATGGTTCTTCTAGCCTACATACTAAGGGAGAAAAGCTTAATTGTTGAGCTTGTGCTCAGATTGTCTAAGTACAACAATCGTTTGAATCGAGTGGGAGTTGATCTTCCAGATGATATAGTGATGTTTCTCCGAAGTCATTGCCACCAAGCTGCTAGAGCTTCGTGATGAACTATAATATATCAGGGACATATATGATGATCCTTGAGATATTCGCGATGTTTGACACCACAAAAGTAGAAATCAAGAAGGAGCATCAATTGTTGATGGTTAGTGAAACCACTAGTTTCAAGAAGGGCTAGGGCAAGAAGGGATACTTCATGACACGGCAATTCAGCTGCTGCTCTAGTGAAGAAATCCAAGGTTGAACCCAAACCCGAGACTAAGTGCTTCTGTAATAAGGGGAACAACCACTGGAGCAGAATTACCCTAGATACTTGGTAGATTAGAAGGCTGGCAAGGTCGATAGAAGTATATTGGATATACATTGTGTTGATGTGTACTTTACTAGTACTCCTAGTAGCACCAGGGTATTAGATACCGGTTCGGTTGCTAAGTGTTAGTAACTCGAAATAAAAGCTACGGAATAAACGGAGACTAGCTAAAGGTGAGCTGACGATATGTGTTGGAAGTGTTTTCAATGTTGATATGATCAAGCATTGCACGCTCCCTCGACCATCGAGATTGGTGTTTGCGTTGAGCATAGACATGATTGGATTATGTCTATCACAATACGGTTATTCATTTAAAGGGAATAATAGTTACTCTGTTCATTTGAATAGTACCTTCAATGGTCTTACACCTAAAATGAATGGTTTATTGAATCTCGATCGTGGTGATACACATGTTCATGCCAAAAGATAGTAATGATAGTACCACCTACTTGTGGCACTACCACTTAAGTCATATTGGTGTGTATGCGTGAAGAAACTCCATGCAAATGGACCGTTTGGACTCACTTGATTTTGAATCACTTGAGGCATGCAAATCATACCACATGGGCAAGATGACTGAAAGCCTCGGTTTCAGTAAAATGGAACTAGAAAGCAAATTGTTGGAAGTAATACATTTTGATGTGTGCAGTCCAATGAGTGCTGAGGCATGTAGTGGATATCGTTATGTTCTTTCTTCACAGATGATTTGAGTAGATGTTGAGTACATTTATTTGATGAATCACGAGTCTGAATTATTGAAAGGTTCAAGTAATTTCAGTGTGAAGTTGAAAGATCGTTGTGACAAGAGGATAAAAGATCTATGATATGATCATAGAGATGAATATCTGAATTACGAGTTTTGGCACAAAATTAAGACATTGTGGAAATCGTTTCACAACTAATACAGCCTGGAACACCATAGTGTGATGGTGTGTCCGAACATCATAACTGCACCCTATTGGATATGATGCATACCATGATGTCTCTTATCAAATTACCACGATAGTTTATGGGTTAGGCATTAGAGACAACCACATTCACTTTAAATAGGGCACCACGTAATTCCGATGAGATGACACCATATGAACTATGGTTTAGAGAAACCTAAGCTGTCATTTCTTAGAAGTTTGGGGATGCGACGCTTATGTGAAAAAGTTTCAGGCTGATAAGCTCGAACCCAAAGCGGATAAATGCATCTTCATAGGACACCCAAAACAAGTTGGGTATACCTCCTGTCTCAGATCCAAAAGCAATAAGGGATTGTTTCTAGAATCGGGTCCTTTCTCGAGGAAAAGTTTTTCTCGAAAGAATTGAGTGGGAGGATGGTGGAGACTTGATGAGGTTATTAAACCATTACTTCAACTAGTGTATAGCAGGGCACAAAGAGTTTTTCCTGTGGCACCTACACCAATTGAAGTGGAAGCTTATGATATTGATCATGAGACTTTGGATCAAGTCACTCCCAAACCTCGTAGGATGACAAGGATGCGTACTACTTCAGAGTGGTACGTAATCCTGTCTTGAAAGTCATGTTGCTAGACAACAATGAGCCCCATTAAGAAAGCTCGACTTGTCGTTAAGATGTTTTCTGACAAGCTCAAGGAGTTGACTACGGTGAGATTTTCTCACTCGTAGCGATGCTAAGAGTCTGTTGGAATTATATTAGCGATTACTGCATTATTTATGAAATCTTGCAGAAAGGATGTCAAAAACATTGTTTCCTCGATGTTTTTTTCTTGAGGAAAGGTTGTATGTGATACAACCGGAAGGTTTTGTCAATCCTGAAAGATGCTAATAAGTATGCAAAGCTCCTGCTATCCTTCTGAGGACTGGAGTAAGCATCTCGGAGTTGGAATGTACGCTTTGATGAGATGATCAAAGATTTTGGGTTTATATAAAGTTTATGAGAAACTTGTATTTCCAAAGAAGTGAGTGGGAGCACTATAGAATTTCTGATGAGTATATGTTGTTGACACATTGTTGATCAGAAATGATGTAGAATTTCTGGAAAGCATATAGGGTTATTGGGAAAGTGTTTTTCAATGGAAAGCCTGGATTAAGCTACTTGCACATTGAGCATCAAGATCTATAAGGATAGATCAAAATGCTTAATGGTACTTTCAAATGAGCACATACCTTGACATGATCTTGAAGGTGTTCAAGATGGATCAGTCAAAGAAGGAGTTCTTGCCTGAGTTGTAAGGTATGAAGTTAAGACTTAACGCTCGACCACGGCAGAATAGAGAGAAAGGACGAAGGTCGTCCCCTATGCTTAAGACATAGGCTCTACAGTATGCTATGCTGTGTACCGCACCTGAAATGTGCCTTGCCATGAGTCAGTCAAGGGGTACAAGAGTGATCCAAGAATGGATCACAGGACAGCGGTCAAAGTTATCCTTAGTAACTAGTGGACTAAGGAATTTTCTCGATTATGGAGGTGATAAAGAGTTCGACGTAAAGAGTTACGTCGATGCAAGCTTAACACCTATCCGGATAGCTCTGAGTAGAGATACCGGATACGTATAATGGAGCAACAATTTAGAATAGCTTCATGTAGAACAGTTATTTGGAATAGCTCCAAGTAGAACGTGGTAGCTACATCTAGGAGATGACATAGAGATTTGTAAAGCACACACGGATCTGAAAGGTCCAGACCCGTTGACTAAAACCTCTCTCACAAGCAACATGATCAAACCCAGAACTCATTGAGTGTTAATCACATAGTGATGTGAACTAGATTATTGACTCTAGTAAACTCTTTGGGTGTTAGTCACATGGGGATGTGACCTTGAGTGTTAATCACATGGCGATGTGAACTAGATTATTGACTCTAGTGCAAGTGGGAGACTGTTGGAAATATGCCCTAGAGGCAATAATAAATTGATTATTATATTTCCTTGTTCATGATAATCGTTTATTATCCATGCTATAATTGTATTGATAGGAAACTCAGATACATGTGTGGATACATAGACAACACCATGTCCCTAGTGAGCCTCTAGTTGACTAGCTCGTTGATCAATAGATGGTTACGGTTTCCTGACCATGGACATTAGATGTCGTTGATAACGGGATCACATCATTAGGAGAATGATGTGATGGACAAGACCCAATCCTAAGCATAGCACTAGATCGTGTAGTTCGTATGCTAAAGCTTTTCTAATGTCAAGTATCATTTCCTTAGACCATGAGATTGTACAACTCCCGGATACCGTAGGAGTGCTTTGGGTGTGCCAAACGTCACAACGTAACTGGGTGGCTATAAAGGTACACTACGGGTATCTCCGAAAGTGTCTGTTGGGTTGGCACGAATCGAGACTGGGATTTGTCACTCCGTGTGACGGAGAGGTTTCTCTGGGCCCACTCGGTAGGACATCATCATAATGTGCACAATGTGATCAAGGAGTTGATCACGGGATGATGTGTTACGGAACGAGTAAAGAGACTTGCCGGTAACGAGATTGAACAAGGTATCGGGATACCGACGATCGAATCTCGGGCAAGTATCGTACCGCTAGACAAAGGGAATTGAATACGGGATTGATTAAGTCCTTGACATCGTGGTTCATCCGATGAGATCATCGTGGAACATGTGGGAGCCAGCATGGGTATCCAGATCCCGCTGTTGGTTATTGACCGGAGATCGTCTCGGTCATGTCTGCATGTCTCCCGAACCCGTAGGGTCTACACACTTAAGGTTCGATGACGCTAGGGTTATAAAGGAAGTTTGTATGTGGTTACCGAATGTTGTTCGGAGTCCCGGATGAGATCCCGGATGTCACGAGGAGTTCCGGAATGGTCCGGAGGTAAAGATTTATATATGGGAAGTCCTGTTTTGGTTGCCGGAAGAGTTTCGGGGTTTATCGGTAATGTACCGGGACCACCGAAAGGGTCCCGGGGGTCCACCAAGTGGGGCCACCAGCCCCGGGGGGCCACATGGGCTGTAGGGAGTGTTCCTTGGCCTACATGGGCCAAGGGCACCAGCCCCACTAAGGCCCATGCGCCTAAGAGAGAGAGAGATTGGGCAAACCCTAATGGGATATGGGCCTTAGGGCCCATATTGGTGCGCCTCCCTCTCCCATCCCCTCTTGGCCGCCACCCTTGTTCCCCATCTAGGTCTGCCGCCCCCCCTAGGGGTGGGAACCCTAGAGGGGGCGCAGCCCCTCCCCTTCCCTATATATATTGAGGCATTAGGCTGCCCACAACACGCGATTCGATCTCTCTTTGGTGCAGCCCTGCATCTCTCTCTCCCTCCTCTTCTGTGGTGCTTGGCGAAGCCCTGCAAGATTGCCACGCTCCTCCACCACCACCACGCCGTTGTGCTGCTGTTGGATGGAGTCTTCCTCAACCTCTCCCTCTCTCCTTGATGGATCAAGGCGTGGGAGACGTCACCGGGCTGCACGTGTGTTGAACGCGGAGGTGCCGTGCGTTCGGCACTTGGTCATCGGTGATTTGAATCACGATGAGTACGACTCCATCAACCCCGTTCACTTGAACGCTTCCGCTTAGCGATCTACAAGCGTATGTAGATGCACTCTCCTTCCCCTCGTTGCTGGTCTCTCCATAGATAGATCTTGGTGACACGTAGGAAAATTTTGAATTTCTGCTACGTTCTCCAACATTGATCACGGGATGATGTGTTACGGAACGAGTAAAGAGACTTGCCGGTAACGAGATTGAACAAGGTATCGGGATACCGACGATCGAATCTCGGGCAAGTATCGTACCGATAGACAAAGCGAATTGTATACGGGATTGATTAAGTCCTTGACATCGTGGTTCATCCGATGAGATCATCGTGGAGCATGTGGGAGCCAGCATGGGTATCCAGATCCCGCTGTTGGTTATTAACCGGAGAGTTGTCTCGGCCATGTCTGCATGACTCCCGAACCCGTAGGGTCTACACACTTAAGGTTCGATGACACTAGGGTTATAGGGAAAGTATGTACGCGGTTACCGAATGTTGTTCGGAGTCCCGGATGAGATCCCGGACGTCACGAGGAGTTCTGGAATGGTCCGGAGGTAAAGATTGATATATAGGAAGTATGGTTTTGGCCACCGGAAGTGTTCCGGGCATCACCGATAGTGTACAGGGACCACCGGAGGGGTCCGGGGGTCCACCAGGTGGGCCACCAGCCCCGGAGGCCTACATAGGCCAATAGTGGGAAGGGACCAGCCCCTAGGTGGGCTGGGGCGCCTCCCACCAAGGCCCGAGGCGCCTCCAATAGGGGAAGTGGGCAAACCCTAGGGCAGATGGGCCCTAAGGCCCACCCTAGGTGCGCCTCCCCCTCTCCCCCTTGTGGCCACCACCCTAGATGGGATCTAGGGCTGCCGCACCCCTTGGGGTGGGAACCCTAGGTGGGGGCACAGCCCTCCCTCTCCCCCTATATATAGTAGAGGCAAAGGGGCAGCCCAACACACGATTCAATCTCCCTGTTGGCGCAGCCCTACCCCTCTTCCTCCTCGTCTCTCGTAGTGCTTAGCGAAGCCCTGCTGGAGTCCCGCGCTCCTCCACCACCACCACGCCATCGTGCTGCTGCTGGATGGAGTCTTCCCCAACCTCTCCTTCTCCCCTTGCTGGATCAAGGCATATGAGACGTTACCGGGCTGTACGTGTGTTGAACATGGAGGTGCCGTCCATTCGGCACTAGGATCATCGGTGATTTGGATCACGACGAGTACGACTCCATCAACCCCGTTCACTTGAACGCATCCGCTTAGCGATCTACAAGGGTATGTAGATGCACTCTCCTTCCCTCGTTCCTGTTAGAATAAATTCGAGGCACTCCGTCGATCTACCGAGGACCAAGCAATCACATGAGGCATGACACCGAGATTTGTTAACGAGGTTCACCGATATGGCTACATCCCCGGGGCATGACTACGGGCGCTCCTCCTCATGACACCGTCACAATACCGCACCCTGGCCGACCGGGCGCCATCACACGCCGCCGGCTCCCCCGCGTGCCCGTGCTATTATGTTGGCATAGGTTACATCGTGTGTCTACCCCCGCTATATATGAGAGGCCTAGGATACAAGTGTCCTACCAGGACACGACTCCGTATCCTATCTAAATACAATACAACTCAGAGTCCAACTGTAACCTAACTTGTACAATAATATTCGACACAACTCTAACAAACTCCACCTTGGCGAATATTCTCCACCACCTTGAATTCGTCCGTGCGTCGAATCTCCTTGTACATTGGATTTGAGATACGCCATGGGCACCGCTGCTACTACCAGACTCCATGTGACTCCACCTGCAACTGTAGTCCATTCCCGTCTTCCTCACAGTCAACCCTCAAGCAAAATTAAGTTCCTCATTACTCTACTTTGTGCTCCCAACTTCCAGAGAATCCGTTCAACACCATCACACACCGATCACTGTCTGCGTAAAAATGAACAACTCGCATATTGGACGCCACATATAAGAGTTACCTGAACTCAATGCCACCGCTCTTTCTTGACCGTCTATCTGAAACTTGAAGGACTTTCACCGTCGCCTTGTATCACCCTGAGTCAAATTCACAGTTGTCTCACCCTTTTCTCGGATAGTCTTTGACATGTCCCATAGCTATAGCACTCCGCCTCCTTCTGTACTTGTCATCAGCACTTTGCCGTGTGCACTGAACACCACAGAATATACGGCCATGTACTCTCTCAGCTTTTGACAATTTCAGACTCTCCGTCACTTTCTTAGATTCTCCACGGTCAACTCTTGTCCATCAACTAGCACCGATAGACCCAGTCACCAACTTGAATCTGGTACTCGTCAACACTGCTTCAGCACCCTTGCACACTTTGTCTGACCACATGTCTGACCACCAGTGCCTTGGTTTGTCGCTGTGTCCCGTGCTTACCGCACACCTCGCCGCTATAACCGCGTCGAGCCTTTACTGTCCTGGTCGAGTCTCCCGGGTAGCTAGCCCCCACTGCCTCAACCCCCACTGCAGAGAACCATCGATCATCACCGACCGATGCCGAGTATCACGTCTCCGTCAGACCACTGGTGCCCAGTCCGATCCACGTGCCTCTCGCTATCCCGCTGAAATAGGCTTCGATTCTCCGATATCTTACACCGTAGCCCCTCCATCAGCACAGAGCATAGTCATCCATCAGACTCCAGCTCCACCTTCAACATGACTCCATGTAGCTGCTTTATGCTACCCCGCGCCCTGTCGACTTCAAGCTCTCTTGTGTGCACCGTCTTGAATCAACCCTGCGTCATAGTCTGTCAAAGCCGAACAAGCCCTCAGGCCTGCACCACGTGTTTCCACGCCCGAGAAGTCGGCCACCATCAGCATCACGCTCCTATGTCGTCGTCGCCGAAATCACCGCCGTCTTCTACTTTGACCAACATCCATGTCGGTCCGTCAGACAGTCCAGTCCGACCCAGCCGAACTTATCCGACTGCAACCATGCTCCACCCTGCATCGTGTCCGCCCGCACATCTCCATGCATTGCTTGACGCCCTGTGTATGCATGATCCTGCCACGACGAACTCCAGACTCCTCCGAGCCTTATACGCACGTCGCCATCCTCGCCACATACTCTTTGAACTCTCTGAACAATCTTAACAGAAAAACTTCCATGCAACATACCTATTCCTTGCACCATAATTTTTCATATCCATTGCCCAGTACTTGTACGTGTACTCTAGCAGCAAGACAAATTGTTTCATCTCTCAACTGCCCCGGTACGCAAGCAAGTTCCGTATGCATGGGTCGACAGGCCCTAAAGCCTTTTTTTAACCAACAATTCTCTCGTCCAACAAGCACAGCACCAATCCAAGCACTCGTTCCAGTGCCTCACAGCCACAACTGCCGCTGAACCTCTCCAACACATGCAGAGCGCACGCACGCTCGTCTAGCCTGCCGGCCTGCCTAGTGCTTCACCCGGGCCTTGGGTCGCGCATCAGGCGCCGTTGCCGCTGAAGAGTCCTGCTGCTGCATGCTGCATGACGCCGCTCAACTCAAGCCGTGTTCCCTTGATCGCCACGTCTCCTGCCCACTCGCCGAGAGCCCGACAGCGATTTGATCTGGGACATCTCGATGCTTACGGCCACCTGCTGCTGTTTGCTTCTGATCTTCGTCGAGATCTCGCCTGTTTCCGATCGCTTCCAAACGATTGCCGCTGCTTCCGATCTGCCATGTCGCCACAATCCAGTCTGCTCCGAACTAAACTCAAACGGTAGCTTCCGATCACACAACAATGCACCGATCTACATCATCGACAATTCCTCTAGATCAACAAACCGCAACCTTCTCGTAACCTTGCTCATGATACCACTTGTTAGAATAAATCCGAGGCACTCCGTCGATCTACCGAGGACCAAGCAATCACATGAGGCATGACACCGAGATTTGTTAACGAGGTTCACCGATATGGCTACATCCCCGGGGCATGACTACGGGCGCTCCTCCCCATGACACCGTCACAATACCGCACCCTGGCCGCCCGGGCACCAGCACACGCCGCCGGCTCCCCCGCGTGCCCGTGCTATTATGTTGGTATAGGTTACATCGTGTGTCTACCCCCGCTATATATGAGAGGCTTAGGATACAAGTGTCCTACCAAGACACGACTCCGTATCCTATCTAAACACAATACAACTTAGAGTCCAACTGTAACCTAACTTGTACAATAATATTCGACACAACTCTAACAGTTGCTAGATTACTCCATAGATTGATCTTGGTGATGCGTAGAAAATTTTCGATTTCTGCTACGTTCCCCAACAACATCTTTCTAGTATGTCTGATCATAGGCAAAAATTTGTTGCTCGACGTCCATCCTTTCCTTGAGATACTCCATTGTGGATACGTCCTTCTCCTGCTCCTCCTCCTCTTCCACCTTAACGTCCTCATACTTGTTCTCCTCATCCTCCTCCATGACAAACTGGGCCGACGTGTTCTCGTAATTATCGGGAAATCTAGAATATTTCCTGAAAAGGCTCGGCAAGTTGATCTGCCCCGGCTCCGGCTCCTGGTTTGTGATGAATTCCTTGGAGATTTGCGTATTTAATTTGGCTGCTGTATTGCACAGCTCAGTGGCCTTGTATGAGCAGATGGGGTCAATGGATTTGTTGAGAAGATATAGCATAGAAAGCATCCGATGGCCCAGGTCCTCCATATCCTGGAGCATCAAGTTGAAGTAGTCCGCGAGTTGATGATTCTCATCGTCCTCGTCCCTAGAAGAAGTAGCAGGCTCCTTTGTGGCGATCGTCCACGTTGTTTGAGAATCGATTTCCTTCCAGAGAGAGAAGGTGGGAATAAGTGAGCCAAGCAAATCTCTGCGCTCCCTCTCCACGGAGATGATTTCATTTACCAGGGATTGGGATTGGTGCTTCTCTTTCCCCATCTTCTTCTCTTTTTCTATTTTCTCTTGTTTGATTTGATGATGATTTTTTATTTGGTGATGATTGGTGTTTCTTGGTCCGGCCGCTGCAAGGAGCTATGTACTCGTATATATAACGAGCTTGAATAATGCCTCCTTTCCTATAGAAATCCGAGGTGGTAATTAGAAATCGCACGTCCGGTTTGGTTACGTGTAGAATCAATTTGGATCAAATCAAGAGCATCTACAACCACAAGTCATAAAAGCGCGTATGCGGACAATGCCTGATCAGCACACAGAAACTCATTTCCACAATCAGATGCCCTAATCTTCAAATCATCAAATCCATACGATTACATGCAACATAGAACTACTCTAAATTTTCACCATTATTGACCGTCCTTTTGTTCCGAACGCGTCCATGTCTAGTGGCAGGTTGAGCCCCTCGAAGTGAAGGTGCAGTAGCCGGCGAGGTAGAGTAGGACATGTTAGGTGGAAGCGTTCCTACTCCCTCGTGAGGGAGCCGCGTGTATATATTGATCAAGGCAGGAAACGCTCCTGCCGTGGCTTACAAGGTTGCACTGATCTCTTGGGGATTCGGTACTTACATAGGAGATAGAAAGAGCTACGGGAGAGGAAGAGATAGAGTAAGTTTAAGATTACAACATAAATATATCTTTAAGTCTAACATCCTCCCTTAATCTCAACTATCCTATATTAAAATTTCTCTTGAATTCCTTGAAGGGCTTAACTGGCAAAGCTTTAGTCAATCCATCTGCAACTTGATCTCTGGAGGGGATAAATCGTATGTCTAACTTCTTTTCTGCAACCCTTTCTCTTAAAAAGTGAAAATCAATTTCTATGTGCTTGGTTCTGCCATGAAACACTGGATTTACAGAAAGATACGTGGCTCCTAAGTTGTCACACCACAAACATGACACACGACTCTGCTTAATTCCCAACTTATTTAGCAATGATTCAACCCAAATGATTTCAGCAGTTGCATTAGCTATTGACTTGTATTCAGCTTCAGTACTTGACCTGGATACCGTGGCTTGTTTTTTGGCACTCCAAGAGATGAGATTGGAACCAAAGAATACGACAAATCCTCCAGTTGACTTCCTGTCGTCACTGCATCCTGCCCAGTCAGCATCAGAGAAGGCACTAACAAGAGTGGAGTTAGAGCGTTTAACTTGAAGGCCTAAGCTCACAGTATATCTTATGTACCGTACAATCCTCTTAACAGTTGTCCAGTGTACAGTAGTAGGTGCATGAAGATACTGACAAACCTTGTTAATAGCAAAGGAAATATCAGGTCTTGTTAGTGTCAAGTACTGTAGGGCTCCTACTGCACTCCTGTATTTCATGATCCCTTCTTCTTTGAGTGGCTCACCTTCAAAGGCTGAAAGCTTTTCTGAAGAGGATAATGGTGTGGGTGAAGGTTTACAATCTTTCATCCCCATGCGAGCTAGAAGCTGAGTGGCATATTTTTCTTGGTTCAATGTTATGCCATCTTGAATCTTCTTCACCTCAATGCCCAAGAAGAAATGTAGATCACCAAGATCCTTCAAAGCAAACTCTGAACTTAAATCATGCAGAAGAGCATTAATGGCACTTTGTAAAGAACTTGCAACTATGATATCATCAACATATACTAACACAAATATAGTTATGTTTGCCTTATTGTAGATGAACAGTGAAGTGTCAGCCTTAGATGCAACAAAACCAAGACGCCTTAACTGAGAGCTTAGCCTTCAGTACCATGCCCTTGGTGCTTGCTTCAAACTATAAAGCGCCTTATCAAGCTTGCACACATAATGAGGTACCTTCTTGTTTTCATACCCAGGTGGTTGCCTTATGTAAACCTCCTCTTCCAGAACACCATGCAAGAAAGCGTTCTTAACATCTAGCTGTCTCAAGCTCCATCCCCTGGAAACTGAAACAGCTAACACAAGTCTAATAGTTGCAGCCTTAACAACGGGACTGAAAGTATCTTCATAATCTAGACCATAATGTTGTTTAAAGCCTTTTGCAACTAGACGTGCTTTATATCTTCTTGATTCTGTAAACCCATTTACAATCAATGACATTTTTACCACTTTGCTCAGGCACAAGATGCCAAGTTTTATTCCTCATGAGTGCTGAATACTCTTCATCCATTGCATTTTTCCACTTTGGATCTCCAAGTGCATCCTCTAGTCCTGTCGGTTCCCCTGTAACACACAACATGCCATATCGTATAGTGCCATCAGTTCCGATTTTCGGATTGCTTATACCTTTTTGTAGTCGAGTTGTGACACGTGGAGCAGGTTGTGGCTGAACTATGTGACATGTAGGCTTCTGCACAGGAGATGGTGTAGACGAATCTGTTGTAGAAGATCCTGATGGTATCCTGGAACTACTTTGCACAGCAAATTCTGGATCAGACCCTATGGCATGCTGTGTGGCTGAAGACGTGACTGCCCCCGACTTGGCTGCCACAGAAGATCCCGCGCCGATCTGTGGATGCATGCGGGGCGGAGATCCTGAGCCGGGCGACGCGGTTTCTGCCGTTGTCGCTTTCGCTGGCCCGCCCGTGGGGCGCGAGGCGGACCCGGCAGGTGACGACGTGGCGACACCTGACTGGCGCGGGTGGATCTTGTCCAGCGCGCGATCCAGGGCTGATCCACGCGCCCGATCTGAGGAATCCTAACGCACAAGAGTTCCAGGTGACACCGGATCGCCCTCGTGTTCAGCGCCAGCTTCGTCTTCTTCTAACCCATGAAATTGTTGGGGAACGTTGCAGAAAACAAAAAATTTCCTACAGTTTCACCAAGATCCATCTAGGAGTTCATCTATCAACGAGTGATTAGATGCATCTACGTACCTTGTAGATTGCGAGCAGAAGCGTTCAAAGAACGGGGATGATGTAGTCGAACACGACGTGATTCAAATCACCGATGATCAAGCACCGAACGGACGGTGCCTCCGCGTTCAACACACGTACGGGACGGGAGACGTCTCCTCCTTTCTTGATCCAGCAAGGGGGGAAGAGAGGTTGATGAAGATCCAGCAGCACGACGGCGTGGTGGTGGATGCAGGGCGTCACAGTAGCAGGGCTTCGCCTATACTACGAGAGAGAGACGTAACGGGGAGAGAGGAAGCACCAAAGGCTGAGGTCTGAAATCCCTCCTCTCCTCAACTATATATAGGAGGGCCAAGGGGGGGTGGTGCGCATCCTAGGAGATCCAATCTCCTAGGTGCG
>NC_041382.1:787926779-787939097 GCF_002162155.2 Triticum dicoccoides
GCACTTAGGGGTGCCTTCCACTAGTAGGACTCCTCCCCCATGGAAACCCTAGGCGCATGGGCCTATAGGGGCAGGTGCCCTTGGCCCATGTAGGCCAAGGCGCACCCCCTACAGCCCATGTGGCCCCCCGGGATAGGTGGCCCCACCCGGTGGGCCCCCGGGACCCCTCCGGTGGTCCCGGTACAATACCGATAACCCCGAAACTTGTCCCGATGGCCGAAACGGCACTTCCTATATATAATTCTTTACCTCCGGACCATTCCGGAACTCCTCGTGACGTCCGGGATCTCATCCGGGACTCTGAACAATATTCGGGTTACTGCATACACATATCTTCATAACCCTAGCGTCACCGAACCTTAAGTGTGTAGACCCTACGGGTTCGGGAGACATGCAGACATGACCGGGACGACTCTCCAGTCAATAACCAACAGCGGGATCTGGATACCCATGATGGCTCCCACATGCTCCACGATGATCTCATCGGATGAACCACGATGTCGAGGATTAATCAACCCCGTATACAATTCCCTTTGTCAATCGGTATGTTACTTGCCCGAGACTCGATCGTCGGTATCCCAATACCTTGTTCAGTCTCATTACCGGCAAGTCACTTTACTCGTACCGTAATGCATGATCCCGTGATCAACCACTTGGTCACCTTGAGCTCATAATGATGATGCATTACCGAGTGGGCCCAGTGATACCTCTCCGTTATATGGAGTGACAAATCCCAGTATCGATCCGTGTCAACCCAACAGACACTTTCGGAAATACCTGTAATGCACCTTTATAGTCACCCAGTTACGTTGTGACGTTTGATACACCCAAAGCATTCTTACTGTATCCGGGAGTTACACGATCTCATGGTCAAAGGAAAAGATACTTGACATTGGAAAAGCTCTAGCAAACGAACTACACGATCTTGTGCTATGCTTTAGGATTAGGTCTTGTCCATCACATCATTCTCCTAATGATGTGATCCCGTTATCAATGACATCCAATGTCCATAGCCAGGAAACCATGACTATCTGTTGATCAACGAGCTAGTCAACTAGAGGCTTACTAGGGACATTTTATGGTCTATGTATTCACACGTGTATTACGATTTCCGGATAATACAGTTATAGCATGAATAAAGACAATTATCATGATCAAAGAAATATAATAATAATACTTTTATTATTGCCTCTAGGGCATATTTCCAACAGTCTCCCACTTGCACTAGAGTCAATAATCTAGTTACATTGTGATGAATCGAACACCCATGGAATTCTGGTGTTGATCATGTTTTGCCCTATTGAGAGGTTTAGTCAACGGATCTGCTATATTCAGGTCCGTATGTACTTTACAAACCTCTATGTCTCCATCTTGAACATTTTCACGAATGGAGTTGAAGCGACGCTTGATGTGCCTTGTCTTCTTGTGAAACCTGGGCTCCTTGGCAAGTGCAATAGCTCCAGTGTTGTCACAAAAGAGTTTGATTGGCCCCGACGCATTGGGTATGACTCCTAGGTTGGTGATGAACTCCTTCACCCATATTGCTTCATGTGCTGCCTCCGAGGCTGCCATGTACTCCGCTTCACATGTAGATCCCGCCACGACGCTCTGTTTGCAGCTGCACCAGCTCACTGCTCCACCATTCAACATATACACGTATCCGGTTTGTGACTTAGAGTCATCCAGATCTGTGTCGAAGCTAGCGTGGACGTAACCCTTTACGACGAGCTCTTCGTCACCTCCATAAACGAGAAACATTTCCTTAGTCCTTTTCAGGTACTTCAGGATATTCTTGACCGCTGTCCAGTGTTCCTTGCCGGGATTACTTTGGTACCTTCCTACCAAACTTACGGCAAGGTTTACATCAGGTATGGTACACAGCATGGCATACATAATAGAACCTATGGCTGAGGCATAGGGGATGACACTCATCTCTTCTATCTCTTCTGCCGTGGTCGGACATTGAGCTGAGCTCAATTTCATACCTTGCAAAACAGGCAAGAACCCTTTCTTGGACTGATCCATTTTGAACTTCTTCAAAATCTTATCAAGGTATGTGCTTTGTGAAAGACCTATGAGGCGTCTTGATCTATCTCTGTAGATCTTGATGCCTAATATATAAGCAGCTTCTCCAAGGTCCTTCATTGAAAAACTCTTATTCAAGTAGGCCTTGATGATGTCCAAGAGTTCTATATCATTTCCCATCAAAAGTATGTCATCTACATATAGTATGAGGAATGCTACAGAGCTCCCACTCACTTTCTTGTAAACGCAGGCTTCTCCATAAGTCTGCGTAAACCCAAACGCTTTGATCATCTCATCAAAGCGAATGTTCCAACTCCGAGATGCTTGCACCAGCCCATAAATCGAGCGTTGGAGCTTGCACACCTTGTTAGCATTCTTAGGATTGACAAAACCTTCCGGCTGCATCATATACAATTCTTCCTTAAGGAAACCATTAAGGAATGCTGTTTCGACGTCCATTTGCCATATTTCATAATCATAGAATGCGGAAATCTCTAACATGATTCGGACGGACTTCAGCTTTGCTACCGGTGAGAAAGTCTCATCGTAGTCAACCCCTTGAACTTGTCGATAACCCTTAGCGACAAGCCGAGCTTTATAGATGGTCACATTACCATCCGCGTCTGTCTTCTTCTTAAAGATCCATTTATTTTCTATGGCTCGCCGTTCAACGGGCAAGTCAGTCAAAGTCCATACTTCGTTTTCATACATGGATCCTATCTCGGATTTCATGGCTTCTAGCCATTTGTTGGAATCCGGTCCCGCCATCGCTTCTTCATAGTTCGAAGGTTCACCGTTGTCTAACAACATGATTTCCAAGACAGGGTTGTCGTACCACTCTGGTGCGGAACGTGTCCTTGTGGACCTTCGAATTTCAGTAGGAGCTTGATTAGAAGTATCTTGATCATCATGAATAACTTCCTCTCTAGTCGGTGCAGGCACCTCAGGAACATTTTCTTGAGTTGCGCCATCTACCGGTTTAAGAGGCAATACTTCATCAAGTTCCACTTTCCTCCCACTTACTTCTTTCGAGAGAAACTCTTTCTCTAGAAAGGATCCATTCCTGGCAACAAAGATCTTGCCTTCGGATCTGAGGTAGAAGGTATACCCATAAGTTTCTTTAGGGTATCCTATGAAGACGCATTTTTCCGACTTGGTTCGTGCTTTTCAGGTTGAAGTTTCTTGACATAAGCATCGCATCCCCAAACTTTTAGAAACGACAGCTTAGGTTTCTTCCCAAACCATAATTCAAACAGTGTCGTCTCAACGGATTTCGACGGAGCCCTATTTAAAGTGAATGCGGCAGTCTCTAAAGCATAGCCCCAAAAGGATAGCGGTAAAACGGTAAGAGACATCATAGATCGCACCATATCTAATAGAGTGCGATTATGACGTTCGGACACACCGTTACGCTGAGGTGTTCCAGGCGGCGTGAGTTGTGAAACTATTCCACATTTTCTTAAGTGTGTGCCAAATTCGTGACTCAAGTATTCTCCTCCACGATCTGATCATAGAAACTTGATTTTCCTGTCACGTTGATTTTCAACCTCACTCTGAAATTCCTTGAATTTTTCAAAGGTTTCAGACTTGTGTTTCATTAAGTAGACATACCCATATCTACTTAAGTCATCAGTGAGGGTGAGAACATAACGATAGCCACCGCGAGCCTCAACACTCATTGGACCGCACACATCAGTATGTATGATTTCCAATAAGTTGGTTGCTCGCTCCATTGTTCCTGAGAACGGAGTCTTGGTCATTTTACCCATGAGGCATGGTTCGCACGTGTCAAATGATTCATAATCAAGAGACTCTAAAAGTCCATCTGCATGGAGCTTCTTCATGCGTTTGACACCTATGTGACCAAGGCGGCAGTGCCACAAGTATGTGGGACTATCATTATCAACCTTACATCTTTTGGTACTCACACTATGAACATGTGTAGTAATACGCTCAAGATTCATTAGGAATAAACCATTGACTATCGGAGCATGACCATAAAACATATCTCTCATATAAATAGAACAACCATTATTCTCGGATTTAAATGAGTAGCCATCTCGTATTAAATGAGATCCTGATACAATGTTCATGCTCAAACATGGCACTAAATAACAATTATTGAGGTTTATAACTAATCCCGTATGTAAATGTAGAGGTAGCGTGCCGACGGCGATCACATCGACCTTGGAACCATTCCCGACGCGCATCGTCACCTCGTCCTTTTCCAGTTTCCGTTTATTCCGCAGCTCCTGTGGTGAGTTACAAATATGAGCAACGGCACCGGTATCAAATACCCAGGAGTTACTACGAGTACTGGTAAGGTACACATCAATTACATGTATATCAAATATACCTTTGGTGTTGCCGGCCTTCTTGTCCGCTAAGTATTTGGAGCAGTTCCGCTTCCAGTGACCCTTCCCTTTGCAATAAAAGCACTCTGTCTCAGGCTTGGGTCCATTCTTTGACTTCTTCCTGACAGCTTGCTTGCCGGGTGCAGCAACTTCCTTGCCGTCCTTCTTGAAGTTCTTTTTACCCTTGCCCTTCTTGAACTTAGTGGTTTTATTGACCATCAACACTTGATGTTCCTTCTTGACTTCTACCTCTGCTGATTTCAGCATTGCAAATACTTCAGGAATGGTCTTTACCATCCCCTGCATATTGAAGTTCATCACAAAGCTCTTGTAGCTTGGTGGAAGCGACTGGAGGATTCTGTCAATGATCGCGTCATCCGGGAGATTAACTCCCAGCTGAGTCAAGCGGTTATGTAACCCAGACATAGTGAGTATGTGCTCACTGACAGAACTATTTTCGTCCATCTTACAGCCGAAGAACTTATCAGAGACTTCATATCTCTCGATCCGGGCATGAGCTTGAAAAACCATTTTTAGCTCTTCGAACATCGCATATGCTCCATGTCTCTCAAAACGCTTTTGGAGCCCCGGCTCTAAGCTGTAAAGCATGCCGCACTGAATGAGGGAGTAGTCATCAGTACGTGTCTGCCAAGCGTTCATAGCGTCTTGGTTCTGTGGGACGGGTGGATCACCTAGCGGTGCTTGTAGGACATAATCTTTCTTGGCAGCTATGAGGATGATCCTCAGGTTCCGGACCCAGTCCGTATAGTTGCTGCCATCGTCTTTCAGCTTGGTTTTCTCTAGGAACGCGTTGAAATTGAAATACAACGTTGGCCATTTGATCTACAGGACATATTGTAAAGATTTTAGACTAAGTTCATGATAATTAAGTTCATCTAATCAAATTATTAATGAACTCCCACTCAGATTAGATATCCCTCTAGTCATCTAAGTGTTACACGATCCAAGTCGACTAAGCCGTGTCCGATTAACACGTGAGACGGACTAGTCATCGTCGGTGAACATCTTCATGTTGATCGTATCTTCCATACGACTCGTGTTCGACCTTTCGGTCTCTGTGTTCCGAGGCCATGTCTGTACATGCTAGGCTCGTCAAGTTAACCCTAAGTGTTTTTGCATGTGTAAATCTTGCTTACACCCGTTGTATGTGAACGTAAGGATCTATCACACCCGATTAACACGTGATGCTTCGAAACGACAAACTGTAGCAACGGTGCACAATTAGGGGAGAACACTTCTTGAAATTGTTGTAAGGGATCATCTTATTCACTACCGTCATTCTAAGTAAACAAGATGCAAAACATGATAAACATCACATGTAATCAAATAATAATAGTGACATGATATTGGCCAATATCACATAGCTCCTTTGATCTCCATCTTGGGGCTCCATGATCATCCTTGTAGATCGTCATACTCATCGACATGTAAGTCGTGATTCCTATTACAAGAACATGATCAATCTCATACATCACATATATCATTCATCACATCCTTTTGGCCATATCACATCACATAGCATACCCTGCAAAAACAAGTTAGACGTCCTCTAATTGTTGTTTGCATGTTTTACGTGGCTGCTATGGGTTTCTAGCAAGAACGTTTCTTACCTACGCAAAGACCACAACGTGATATGCCAATTGCTATTTACCCTTCATAAGGACCCTTTTCATCGAATCCGATCCGACTAAAGTAGGAGAGACAGACACCCGCTAGCCACCTTATGCAACTAGTGCATGTCAGTCGGTGGAACCTGTCTCACGTAAGAGTACGTGTAAGATCGGTCCGGGCCGCTTCATCCCACGATGCCGCCGAATCAAGATAAGACTAGTAACGGCAAGCATATTGAACAAAATCAACGCCCACAACTACTTTGTGTTCTACTCGTGCAAGAGAACTACGCATAGACCTAGCTCATGATGCCACTGTTGGGGAACGTTGCAGAAAACAAAAAAATTTCCTACGGTTTCACCAAGATCCATCTAGGAGTTCATCTAGCAACGAGTGATTAGATGCATCTACGTACCTTGTAGATTGCGAGCGGAAGCGTTCAAAGAACGGGGATGATGTAGTCGAACACGACGTGATTCAAATCACCTATGATCAAGCACCGAACGGACGGTGCCTCCGCGTTCAACACACGTACGGGACGGGAGACGTCTCCTCCTTTCTTGATCCAGCAAGGGGGGAAGAGAGGTTGATGAAGATCCAGCAGCACGACGGCGTGGTGGTGGATGCAGGGCGTCACAGTAGCAGGGCTTCGCCTATACTACGAGAGAGAGACGTAACGGGGAGAGAGGAAGCACCAAAGGCTGAGGTCTGAAATCCCTCCTCTCCTCAACTATATATAGGAGGGCCAAGGGGGGGTGGTGCGCAGCCTAGGAGATCCAATCTCCTAGGTGCGGCTCCCAAGGGGAGGTTTCCCTCCCCCCCCAAGGCACTTAGGGGTGCCTTCCACTAGTAGGACTCCTCCCCCATGGAAACCCTAGGCGCATGGGCCTATAGGGGCTGGTGCCCTTGGCCCATGTAGGCCAAGGCGCACCCCCTACAGCCCATGTGGCCCCCCGGGACAGGTGGCCCCACCCGGTGGGCCCCCGGGACCCCTCCGGTGGTCCCGGTACAATACCGATAACCCCGAAACTTGTCCCGATGGCCGAAACAGCATTTGCTATATATAATTCTTTACCTCCGGAGCATTCCGGAACTCCTCGTGATGTACGAGATCTCATCCGGGACTCCGAACAATATTCGGGTTACTGCATACACATATCTTCATAACCCTAGCGTCACCGAACCTTAAGTGTGTAGACCCTACGGGTTCGGGAGACATGCAAACATGACCGGGACGACTCTCCAGTCAATAACCAACAGCGGGATCTGGATACCCATGATGGCTCCCACATGCTCCACGATGATCTCATCGGATGAACCACGATGTCGAGGATTAATCAACCCCGTATACAATTCCCTTTGTCAATCGGTATGTTACTTGCCCGAGACTCGATCGTCGGTATCCCAATACCTTGTTCAGTCTCGTTACCGGCAAGTCACTTTACTCGTACCGTAATGCATGATCCCGTGATCAACCACTTGGTCACCTTGAGCTCATAATGATGATGCATTACCGAGTGGGCCCAGTGATACCTCTCCGTTATATGGAGTGACAAATCCCAGTATCGATCCGTGTCAACCCAACAGACACTTTCGGAAATACCTGTAATGCACCTTTATAGTCACCCAGTTACGTTGTGACGTTTGATACACCCAAAGCATTCTTACGGTATCCGGGAGTTACACGATCTCATGGTCAAAGGAAAAGATACTTGACATTGGAAAAGCTCTAGCAAACGAACTACACGATCTTGTGCTATGCTTTAGGATTAGGTCTTGTCCATCACATCATTCTCCTAATGATGTGATCCCGTTATCAATGACATCCAATGTCCATAGCCAGGAAACCATGACTATCTGTTGATCAACGAGCTAGTCAACTAGAGGCTTACTAGGGACATTTTATGGTCTATGTATTCACACGTGTATTACGATTTCCGGATAATACAGTTATAGCATGAATAAAGACAATTATCATGATCAAAGAAATATAATAATAATACTTTTATTATTGCCTCTAGGGCATATTTCCAACAGAAATATAGGTTCATTTTCACCAAAATTTGGATCATTTTCTGCACCGATTTCTGCCGCGTCTTCTGCAAGGCCCTGCACAGGAGTAGATACAACACCAGTACTGGTAGGATCATCAGTTGGATTAGTGCAATTGTCACCCCCTCGATCTATGTTTTGGAGATTGGGTGGAAGGAGAAGAATTTCTTTCCTAAGGAGTGTTCCGGCGTTCGGATGAAGGGACTCAAAAGGGTATACGGATTCATCAAACACGACATCTCGAGAAATATATACCCTACCGGTGGAAACATCTAGGCACTTGACTCCTTTATGGATGGGACTATACCCAAGGAAGACACACTTCTTTGAACGAAACGCAAGTTTACGTGTATTATATGGACGAAGGTTGGGCCAGCAAGCACAACCGAATACACGTAGTGATTTATAATCAGGAGTAATGCCAAAAAGACGTGTGAGAGGAATCTCATAGTTGATAACCTTGCTAGGGAGTAAATTTATGAGATATGTGGCAGTCAAGAAGGCTTCATCCCAGAACTTTAATGGCATCGATGCATTTGCTAGTAAGGCTAACCCTACTTCAACAACATGACGGTGTTTCCTTTCAGCGGAACCATTCTGTTGATGTGCATGGGGGCATGAAACATGGTGTGAGATGCCAAGTTCCTGAAAAAACAAATTAAGCTTCTTGTACTCACCTCCCCAGTCAGTCTGCGTAGCAATGATCTTTGTGTCTAGTTTTCGTTCAACAAGGTTTTGAAAATAGGATATGATAGCTGATGACTTTTAGCTTGTTGACAAGGATCACAAACGGACTCAATGCTAGACTCAAGACAATGGGGAAGTTTATTTCTACTAAGAACAAGCTTAACAATGACTGATGAAGGATGGCCTAATCTACTGTGCCACTTTGCTGAAGAAGGCTTGATAGCAACACAGGCTTGTTTATTCGATGATGTTGTTGAAGATATGATTGGATAGAGACCTCCCACACGCTTGCCCCTAAGAAGTACCCTCCTCGTTTCCAAGTCCTTAACCAAGAAAAAATAAGGATGAAACTCGATGAGAACACGATTATCAAGGGTAAATCTATGAACAGAAAGGAGACTTTTTGATGTTTCAGGCACATGCAGAATTCTATTGAGATGAAAATCTTTTGTGGGGGGTTTTAACAATTGAACTACCAACATGAGTAATATCCATACCAGAACCACTTGCAGTGTGCACTTGGTCACCTCCACGATACTTGTCTCGAACCGTCAGCTTGTCGAGCTCCCCCGTGATGTGGTTTGTAGCCCCGGTATCCGCATACCAATTCGTGTCGACGCCATAGGAGTCAGTGACCATGTTGGCCCCCTTCTCCTCCTATTCATCTTCATCGTACATGTGCCAACAGTCACGAGCACCTCCTGGATGGTGCTTGTAACATATCTGGCATTCTGGATAATCCCGGGGTTGTTGCTGACGCTTCTGTTGTGGACGACCACGGCCGCTGCCACTGTTGCCGCCAGATGGAGTTGGGGAAGGGTGCCTTCCTCGGCCGCGGCCCCTGTTGCTGCATCCGCGTCCTCTGCCATAGCCGCGCCCGCACCCTCTGTACACCATGTTTGCAGAGGTTTTGAAGCCGGTGTGAGGGCCATCGCCAAGCATCTCCATGCGCTGATCGGATGCTGCAATCTGAGCGAACAGATTATCCACTGAGATTTGGTTCTTTACTGCACCGATAGCCGCCACAACGGGGTCATAATCTCTGTTGAGGCCGGCAAGCACATAGTCCACCATCTCTGGGTCCGAGACGGGGCGACCCGCCGCTTCAAGATCATCTCCCAGTCTCTTCATCCTGGAGATATAGATGCTGCTAGACATGGAGTCTTTCTTTGTGTTGGTGATGGCGATCTGTAGGTTGGTGATGCGCAACTGGGACTGCGAGGCGAACAGGGTAGTGATGGCAGTCCAGAGATCGAGCCTCGTCTCCTTGCTCGCAACTTGGGCGAGGATATCCATTGACAGAGAATTCAGGAGATGGCTCAGGACTTGCTGGTCCTTTGATATCCACTGCGCATACAGAGGATTGGATTCTGTGGCGGTGGTTTTGTCCGCCTGCTCCTGCTACACCGTCTTCGATGGCGCTGCATCTAATCCGTCCAGGAGGCCGGTGACCTTCGCTCCTCGCAAGCCTGGCATGACATGTGCCTTCCATAGGATGAAGTTGGTCTTGGTGAGCTTCTCAGATGGGAGAGCACCAAGGTTGAGGGAAACGGTGGATGAGGATGACATGGTGAGGGTAATCGAGGAAGGAGGTTGCTGGCTAGATCGATGGGAAGAGGATGGCTCTGTATACCATGTTAGGTGGAAGTGTTCCTACTGCCTCGTGAGGGAGCCGCGTGTATGTATTGATCAAGGCAGGAAACGCCCCTGCCATGGCTTATAAGGTTGCACCGATCTCTTGGGGATTCGGTAGTTACATAGGAGATAGAAAGAGCCATGGGAGAGGAAGAGATAGAGTTAGTTTGAGATTACAACAAAAATATATCTCTAAGTCTAACAGGACATGGAACATTCGTCGGCTCATGGGACTCGACGCGTCGCCATCTTCCATGCCCTACTCTTCCTTGTCGAAGCTCTTGGCCTACACGTCGCCAGTGGACGTGAGATCGACGATTGATTCGTCGTGTGGGAGGCCGACACGTCCACCATGACACTGTTGCGGCGCCGGGTGTTGCCGGTCACCCGTTGTGGCACCGGAGTGCGACTCTACGTCGCCGGCGTCCGTTGCAATGTCTCCACGGCCGCACGGCCTCCGACAAGGCAGCGGCACTAGACTCACGCCCGATCCATGTGTCATTTGGGCGCCATAATCGATTGCTTCTGTCGTCTTCTCGGTGCACCATAATCGACTGCGTCTGACGTCTTTTTCGGTGCACCATAATCAACTGCATCTCTAATGGTTGATGAGTCGACGCCTTGGGCGGTGACTGCGTCCCCTTCTGATGCCTTCCTTGTCTTCTCCTCTGTTCCCTCCTGCAGTCAGAGCAGGAGTGTCATGGACATAAGTGACGAGGCGAACACTGTTGGCTAGAGTTTGTTGCCGTTGTGTAGCCGTAGATGTAGCCATGGATGTCGACGTCTAGGTAGTCAATCATATTTTTTTTGACAAAGAGTGAATTTTATTTTCACAAAAAGTGTATCAAGAGATACATAACACAATGGGCACACATCTGGAATCTGCATAATTAAGATGCACACAACCAACACCAACACACACACACACGAAAACACGCCGACAACAAGCAAAGTCATATAAGACCAAAGTTATGCGTGGGCGAGAAGAAAAAAAGAGAAAACCCTAAAGTGGTCAGATATGCGATCGACAAACTGCAGCAATGACCACAACCATCTCATGACACCACAAGGACGACAAGATTCTTCAAAAGCAGGGGCGACACTCAAGCATCGTCGTCACCTGATTCAACCACCAAGGTCAGAATCTAGATTTTCACCCTGAACAATCAATCCAAGCATATCCGAGCAATGCCTTCAATAAGGTAACGACGTAAAAATATATTTCCATTGTCAGGTATAACCAGCTCGGATCAGACCTAGGCTTTCACCCCTGAACTCGAGACCGGATGTTGGGTAGCACCACCATCAAAGTCACTCCCTCCGTTCCAAATTACTCGTCGTGGTTTTAGTTCAAATTTGAACTAAAACCACGACGAGTAATTTGGAACGGAGGGAGTAGTTTATATTCAAATTAGTTTAGTTCGTGCCTTGACAAATTATAGATATATAGTCATACAGACTGTAGACACTAAAAATCAATTATACATTTTCTGTTTTTTATTTGTGCTTGTGTAGACAGTAGACATGAAGAGGAAGAAAGCGGAATTGATTCAAGCTCTCAACCGTCGAAACATGATGCCAGTGCAAACAACGTGCAACCTAGCGAAGGGGAGCAGCCTAATCGATCCACAAAGTAAGTCTAAAGATTTTTATTGATGTCATGAGGTAAGCAAGAATGATTTAATTCCAAACATTTATAATTTCTATGTCTCTTTAGAGGAAATAATGAATCGAGGATTCCCAAAACCAAGGTAATAGCCGGACCAATATTTAATTTATAGACAAACTCCTAATCCCAAAATTATGCCACTATAAAATTTCACAAATCTACATCTCTTATGTCGTTGTATTTCTATTAGTGCTCAGAGTTGCTATCTATTTTTTCTCTTATGACTTTAAGAGGGGGATTAATTCTGTTAAGAAATTGGTGTAA
>NC_041382.1:787939346-787979896 GCF_002162155.2 Triticum dicoccoides
GGGGGGGGGGATCTCATGTGCCATTGTCTTGGCCCCCCTATGCCCAAACCCTGGCTCCGTCCCTGGTTGTCGCCACCACTTTTCTGCACTCCCAGCAACTAGATGCGATGTGACCACTGCCAATGCATAACCATCCCTCTATGTCAAGCCTTTGTCCATAATTTGCAACCACGTCCATGTGCAATGGCCGGCCAAGGCAAGCCGGTGCACTAAGGAAGCCAGATCCAGGCGGAGAGCCCCGGCAGACCAAATCGTTGTAGCACTATAGCCTTCGCACCGTATTGCGCCACCTGAACGCGTCGACGCCTTAGCTACCCTATCTGATCATGTAGTAGTCATGATCGGCGGTGTAGTCGTCATGGATGATGAAGCCACACAAAGCCGAAGGCGTAAAAACATTGCGCTATATTGTAGATGACAAAATTGCAGTCATGGATGACGCACCTTGCAGATGTCAGAGGGTGTCACCGGCGATGAGTCCACCGGTTTTTCAGGACCGGAGGACACCCACCGGGGACACACATCGATTTTGCCAAGACCGTTTGGCCGTGAAAGGGGCCATCACTAAAGTTACGCCGTGTCGATGCAGTTATGCCGTCGTAGCTGAGGCGGACAATGCTGTCATGCCGTTGTAGATGACGTGGTCGATGCCACCGTCGAAATCGCGTACGTCTTCTCATTATACTGCCAAAGGACATTGGAGATGTCCGTCATGTGGACAGGGTGGCAGCGGCGGCGTGTTAACGAAATTGTCGATGAAGATCTTGGTGATGAAGTATTGGTGTTGGTTTTGTAGTGACGTGTCGACAATGATGCGTTGCATGAAGACGTCAATCGCGGCGGCGAAATGTCAATGCCGGAGAAGTCGATGTGTATGTCGGAGTCACTTCTCGTGGAGACGTGCTCGACCGACCAGGTATGTTGCCTTGTAGCGTACAAGTCGATGACGGCGGTCAGCTGGATGTAGATGTATCGGCATAGCTCAATGCAATGCAGGAGGTGGTGGTCTTTAGCCCAAGTATATATATTTGTGGATGCAGCCAGCCGTGGTATATTGAATATCAAACCCTGTCTCTAGCTAGCCGGCACCCAGAACGTTTTTGGTATGACTACAAGCGATCGATCAAAGCATGCATAAAGTCTTGATCCATTGCATGCGTGGCAGACAGACCTCACGTCAACCAAGCTCTTTCTCTTTTGAATTTTCACCGGAAGGAGAGAACTCACCCACCTGAATTGTATTCATTTGCCTATAAGGCTTTGCAACCTGTCGCAAGATAGGTTCAAATGAACCAGAGGTACAGGGGATATAAGGGAGGAGAGATAAAATAAAACAAACACGACATACCAATGACACACAAGACGCCACACACAATAGGGGAGAACAAGGAGGGAAACACAACACAACACAACAAAGAGCACTGCCGATGTAATCGAACGGCATCGGCCAGCCGAGACTAAACCAAGACACTGCACCGTCCACGTAATCGAAAGGCTCCACACAACCGAGACTGTACAACGCCGCGACACGACCTGCGTCACGGGGCACATTCGAAGGGTCACACGAGGCCGAGACAACGCCACACCACCTGTGTGCCACCGGCGTCGTCAAGGGGCATCACCAAGCAGACCAAACCACGGCACTGCACCGTTGACGCAATCGAAAGGCACCGCACATCCGAGACTGCACAACACCACCTGTGTCGGGGGTACATTCGAAAGGACACGCGAGGCCGAGACGACGCCACGACACCTATGTGCCACCGGCGAAATCGCAGGGCACCGCCTAGCAGAGACACACCAAGAAGCACTCGAGCACGAACATCGCCGAAGACACAAACCCACCGTCGACCCCCAAGCCGGCCGCAACACCATCAACATCAACCACACCCCACCAACAACCGCCACCCACGCAAGCCGTCGGATGTCACCAATAGCCATGGTCTCCAAGACGACGCCTCCAAGGAGGTAGCGACGAACCTGACGCCATTGTCATCCGATCTAGCAAAACAAGATCTTGGATTTTCGCCCGGAGACACTCTCGAAGGATTTGGGTGAACTGGACTCCTCAGCAACGCCTCCAAGAAGGTGAACGACACCAAAAATGGCGCCGCCGTCACCGACATCAACAGCAGTTTTTGCAAGGATTTCTCCAGAAGCCAATCACGACCAAATCGCCTGAGATCCAAGACCCGGCACACCTAAGGCCGCCGACGCATGCCACGTGAGGGGAGCAGAGCACCCCCAACTTACCACGAAAAGGAGCAGAGCCCGTCGCCGTGGATCCTGGTACTCCCTCCACCTCCCATTCCCCCGTACAAGCAAGACTGGCCAGAACAAAAAGCTTGCCATAAGGACCAGCACGGCACAGTCGCGAACGAGGGGAGGGATGCAGAAGAAACGCCGCCGCCCGCTAGATCTGGAGCAACACGGAGCAGCAGGGCCAGCACCGGCCGGGCACGGCGCGTCACCCGGCCAGCTGCGCGTGCCCCAGCCTCCACACCAGCGCCGCCAGCCACGGGACGCCGCAACCGAGCCAGCGAGCAGCCCCGCGCCCCCGCGCCCGAGGCACCGCCCAAATCCACCCACTCGCAGCTCCGTGCCCGCGCGCGTAGCCCCCCGACGCCGCCGCTGAAGCCGGAAGCCGCCGGGACCAGGCCCCTCTCACAGATCGACGCGCCGGCCAACAAGTGACCCCCGCCGTGCCCGAGAGCCGCCCGTTGACGCGAGGAGGATCCCTGCCGCTGCCGTCGGCCGCGCGGCTTTGCCCCACGACGTCCTCCGGCAGCGGCAGAGAGAGGATGGACGGGCGGCAGCGGCGGCGCTAGCTAGGGTTGGGGGGGGGCGCACGGGGAGCGACGCGGGCGTGGGCTCTTCTCCTTCAGTTCTAGTTTCAACCAAGCTCTTTGATCGGAGAGTGAGATTCAAGGAAGAAGCAGTTGTACACAGGAGGCCATGTACATACGTAGTCCGGTTAGGACTTAATTTGTCAAGTAGTACATGCATGGTTCGGTTAGGAAAGTGTCAAGAGTCCATGATATATTAGTTTTGCTAGCTCATCAGGTTGCTTCCGGCTTGAAGTAGTACTCCTACTTGTCCAAGTATACGTACGCGCGTGTAGGTCTATGGTTCATAGTCGGAGTAGGATTGAGGTGGTCGTGAGTCTTGGTTGCCGGACGGGTTTCCAAGAGTAAATTCTCTAGCTGGAAAGATCTGAAACACCATCGTGGAGATCCAAGCTAGCGCCGGCCGGAAAGATCCGAGGACCAGACGGACAAGATAATGGACTACCCATCCAAAATCAAACCAAGCTCGAAATCCAGCGCTGCTGCCAGGGGCGACGACAAGGAACTCGTCGATTTCATCTTGCAAGACATGGAGAACCTGGGCCATCGGATGCTATCCATGTTACATTCCCTGAAAACATCCAACGGCCACATATTTGCTCCCTCCATATGCTCCTACCAGGCCAGGGAGCTCTGTTGCACCACGTCCAGGTTAGACAGGGTCATCTCCAAGGAATTCCCCATTGATCAGCAGGACCATGAGCGCAACCCGCGGCTTGTGGAGGAGGAGGAGAAGAATCTTTCCACGGGATTTCTAAATATTTTCAACAAGTACTATGAGTTTCCTGAGCATTACGAGAAGGAGCTGGCGCGGCTAGTTGTTGCAGAGGAAGAGGATGCGCAGGAGGAGTATCCCGAGGAGGTTGGGATGACGTTCGACGAGCTCGTGAAGAAGGAGGAGGAGGAGCAGGCGCACCTGGATAAATCCTCAATGGAGTATCTCAAAAAGAGGATGGAATCCGAGCGGATAGACTTGGCCTATGAACGCAGATTCTGGGAAAATTCATGGGGCAGCAAGGACGGAAGGTGCGGTGGCTTCGGAGATGCAAGTAAGTCAACATACATACATACATACATACATACATACATACATGTTTCTCCTTGTGTAAGTCAAGGGGATGGCAGAAATGTTTAATTTGCTTACTTTATTTACTTATTCATATTAGAATCCTGATAGTAAACACTTGTCTTTGGTGCTGCAGCCACATTGAGTCCTATGTACTTTACACACTACACACCCGGTGTCATCCCATCCCCAGCTGCTGTCGCCGCTACCACCTTGCAGGTCTACTCCATCAAAATAACTGTTCCGAAAGACTTCAACGGGCCAGTCAGAGCGTACGGCACGGTCGCTGCTCGAGACACCGTGGATCGCAACCGCAACATTCTCTTCTCTCGATCAAGGTCTAAGTACCAAGAACTCACCCAAGAAGTATGTACTCTGTTCAGTTTTCTCGTCATTCTCCTTTGTTTCTTGTTCCTACATTTGTAGTCCATTACGATTAAGTATTTTTGCAGGAAGCCATTACAATTTTCTTTAGTATAATGATGATGATGATATGATGCTTGCAGGATTGTTCTTTATGCTTGACTGGTCCGTCTCGTGCGATTGTTGCTATGGACCCTGTTGACTTTGAAGTTGCACTCACGGTTGAGGGGGTGGACAAATATAGCGCGTCGATCACCCTTGACCACCGCGTTGAAGATGGCACCACTTTCTCGCTCTCCAGTGACCGTTGTGTCGCAGAGTTCAACATTCAGCAGCTCGATAGATCGCTCCAGGCTACTATCTTGGGTGTACGCGTGACAAAAGGACGGTGGCCTTTCAAATGTGGATGCCGAGTTGTCTGCTCCTGGTCTCCCTTGGCTGCAACAGAGGATATTCGTACCACTTACAGGCAAGTTGTGTTGCTTGACCACTGTGGTAAAGGAATGCCTATAGGATCAGATGACTACCTTCCTCTCTCCAGGAAAGTGATTTCAGTGGAATCACATGGAACACTAAGAGTGGCCATCGAAGCATATGGGAAGTCTCGACACTGGATTGCTCGAAAGGCTCACATTGACTTCGATGTTCAACACTGCCAAATAAGCATGCGCGAGTGTTCAATTGGGGATGCCACAGTGGAGGTTGCCGTAGCCTGGTCGTTGCTTGTCAATGAAAAGGCAGACCTCTTCCTCGGTTGATTGCGCAGCCATGTAGTAAGGTGGCTATGTAAGATGTCAAACTAACTGTTGTGTATCGTCTAGTCTAGGATGTGTTAGTCATATAATTATCTACTCATCAACTTGGTAGTGACTACAACAACTTGTATGTTGTGAATCATTGTGCTCTGAGTCACTGATCTGATCGATTGTTTTTCTTCCATTTTACTACTATTATTACTATACAAAATCATTATATGTCAGCTTCTTCTGGCAAGGGTGGTGTGGAAATCTCTTTTCTATTATGATGTATGTTTTGTGAAATGACATCTATTATTTTCAGACATAAAATTGACAAGTACCCCCTCTTTGTGCAAGTCTTGTGTATGTTTGACCAAGATTATCGATAAAATAGTATTTCACTACCAATTGGACGTCATATTTTTTATCAAGAAATTTTACCTCTCTCGCATTTGATCGAACATGTTGTCGATGCCGGTGGAGTTGAAGGGACCATGGGGTACATGGGCCACCGGACTGGGTGGAGGGGGCGCCCGTCCTCGAGTCGTCGTTGCCTTGCCCTTCCTCGGCCCCTTTGGCTTGATTTCGCCCGTCTGCAGGAGGGGTTGGAGGAAGCACCCGTCCTCGGGCCGGCACCCGAGATGGTACCACCGTGCGCGGAAGGGAGCGTGGCGCCCATGGTCGGAAGGGTCCTTACTCCATGGAGGACGTGGTTGCCTTGTCATTCCGTTTCACCCCGGCGGTGGAAGGGATTGGCGCGGTGGCGAGGAAGTTGGCAGTGGGAGACGCGGAAGGTTGAGGCGGCATCAATGGGTTCAGTGAGGCATGAAAACCAACGGGCGATGGCTACGGGTGGTCAACACCATCATGGCGCGGCGGTGGGGAGAAAGGAGTTTTTTTGAACGATAACAGGAGAGTTGTTATATTCATTGTAAGAAGAAGACGGTACGAGGACCCGAACTGCTCGGTTTATAGAGGGAAACCGGGCGAAAACCTAAACAACGGCAAGCCACACCTAGCAACCTAGGCCTAAAGTACCACAATACATACAAGACACCGGGAAGGCAGACAACAAGTCTGCCATGAGCATATTCATCAACCTCATCAGCACCGGAGAGAAACTACATGCCCGAAAGGAGGCGGACATATGTCGCTCTGATCCCACGAGAAACGACCAACATAGCACATCTGGCGCTCCTCGCATTTGAAGGGTGCTCAAGCTACCCAACCTCGACGGCCGACGTGCATCCGCTCCACCCATGAGCCACGGGTCCCTCTGGCCAGCTCCAACTCCAAGACAATGCCCTCAAGAGGGAGGATGAGGGCTGCACATCAAAGCTTCCAACAAGAATACGACGTCTGAAGGCGCAGCTGTCGATGACTCGGGCCACAGCCGAAGTACGATTTTCACCGGCAGCCTCAACCATCCAAAGCCAAGTACCGGCCATCCCATCTGACCAACCACCTCCGTGTGCACGCCAGTCGCCAGACCTCCTGCCGCAAGCACCGCGCCATTCAGAAGCAGCAGCGCCGACGGCCCCTCCACGCAGGCCGGCGCCCGTGCACCCAGCCGCCAGCACCCCGACCGCGCCACCACCACCAAGGGGCATCCCTGGCCGAGCGCCCACCTAGATGCCAGCCCCGCGCCTCAGATCAGGGAGGACCCGGATCCAGGACACCGGGCAGGACGCCGGCACCCAGGCGACATCGGCGCACGCGCCGCGACCAGGTCCTTCGGGCGGCCACGTAGGGTCCTTTCCACGGCACCGCCGCCCGCAGATCTAGAGGCACCTCGCTACGGCCCAGCGCCTCACACCCATGCCCTGAACTGCCCTGCTGCCACCTTCCTTGGGCCATCCCGAGCTTCGCTCGGATGCGCACTCCAGCGGCGGCAGGACGAGAAGAGGAGGGGGGAGAAATCTGCTGCGGCTAGGGTTTTCTCCCCCGAGCCGCCAGGGAGGCTACGCGGGGGTTGCTTATTGCACGGGCCTTTTCATAGTCGAGGCAGTGTTGTTTCTTTTTTTTTTTTTGAAACGCGAGGCAGTGTTGTTTCGACCGGGAAGAAAGGAGTTGAAATGTCACTCCCGCCAACCCGCGCGAGAGATAGGGGAAACGGCAAATGGCGACGGAAACTGGACATATGCGACAATGGAGGTCGAATATGCCGCTCCCGAGACTGGGCCTATTTCCGGGACCTGCTCGGGTTGTTTTTCTGCTCTGGAACCCTAAAACGGCAGGATGGGGCTTTTTGTAGGAGGTGCTAGAGATGGTCTAACCAAGACTCTTGGGCAAGTGAAATTCTCGGAACTTGGGAGAAGATAGGTATGGTGGATGACAAGCAGGTTTAGGCGGGAGAATGTTACTAGTATAAACCTTGATCTGGTCTTGTGAAGTACTAGTATGTGTCTATGTGTTGCACAAGCGTACAAGTTAGTGTGTGACATGTTTCATTTGTTGGAACAGTCATGAGTGTGTTTCATGGACATGGTCCAGAGCGTTGTATGTGTGAAAGAGTAAAACGAGAGAGCGAATGATTGGAATGAATAGTCTTCTCATTGATTGAAGATTAGGGGTATATATACCCAGTACAAAGGCGGTTTACAAAAGAGGCAGTTGTCAAAGAAGCAACCGACATAGCAGGGATTAACATATTGATTAACTTAATTAATTAATTCCTAACGGTATGCATGGCAGCTTAATGAGATTGTGGAGAGCTGTGTTAAGAGTTGGGTTGTGTCCGTGTCTAAATGAACCAGCATTTGCTGCTGGAGAAGTAGAATGAAAATTGGCATTGGTTGCCTGAAAAATCTCCTCTGTTCCATCTCTTTCTTTTCTTTCAGTTAATAAGTCGACGGAGGACAGAGAGAGTACATTCCATGGAGCATCAGCCAGGCACTGGATTTTAGGAAGAAAAGAGACATGGAAGACAAGAGAGCATCTGAGTTGCTGTAATCTAATCTAATCCAATCCAATCAAGTTGTTGTTGTTGAAAGATCTACAATTCATTAAGATCTTTCTCTTCCTAGGCATGACTGAATGCCATGGCCAAGCACCAGCAGAGCAGGTGTTCATTCTTGTCTTGTGTACCTGACTGACGGACCTGGCGGCAGCCATCCTCATTGCTGCTCCTGGCTGCTGGGTGGCTCCTGCCTGGTGGGTGGCTAGAGGAGGCCGCGCCGGCGGGCGAGCGCGAGCAAGTCCTCCATGGCAGTCTCATTGCTGCTGCTCCTTGCTGTGGCGTCGGTGAGGGCGCCGACCTCCTCTCCGGCAAGCCCATCGACTTCCTCTCCGGCAAGGCATGCAGGTCATTACCTACTTGTACATTCATTCATTCATTCATTCAGTTTCCCTTCTTCTGCTGACCGCCAACCTCTCCTCACCGGCCATGGCATGGCAGCAATGTGGGACATCTTCTGCTACGTGGAGAACTTCTGCGTGGCCAGCCTCGCCAAGACCGCCGCCACGCTCTTCCTCCTCTACCTTGGTAAGCAAAGCAAGAGTGGTGCCACAACACAAGAGCGGTTTGCACGCAAGGGCAGCGGCAACATCAGAGCAGCAGACCATAGAAAGGAGCAGCAGTAATACTCTTACAACTTGGAACAAGCCCAGCTTCATTCACTTCTTCTGTTGGTGAAGAAAGATCCAATGCTGTGGAGGTTTCCAATAAATCAATAAAAATGCTAAATATAGACATCACTGTATTTGTTTTGCAACACTGAACAGTAGCAGTACTCTAACCATGTCTTCTTGACCAAACATGTACATCTCACATACTCCAGCTAAAAAAAATAGCACGTCCATGGTATAGCTAGCGGCGAACATAGACAGGGGTGCAATACCTAACGCTGTCGTGGACGCTACCCTTGCGACGCCGCGGTCCTAAATCCTCACAGCGGCTGACTAAGGACACACTCGATGTAATCATGAATTGCGGCGGATGGTGCGGGTTCGCGAGGCCCACACTCCAAACACGAGGAACCAGGACACGAACAGGATCCCCCAGTACCGCATCGACCCGAACTGGATTCTCGGGAAGACCTGCACATGTAAAAGGATGGCGGGAATTACACCATAAGTAGGCAGAAACAGTGCCACCACCACCACCAGCAACTATCATCTGAATAAGTGCTAGCAGTAAAAAGTTCAGAACAAACCATATGTGTTAAGCATCCTAGTTTACTTACAAATCTCAGTGAGATTATTATCGTCAACGAGCAAAGGCCTCCCAGAAGCATGTGAAGAAGGATCGCAGCCGCTCTCTGCACAGATATTTGAAAAAACAAAATCAATACAGAGATTATTATGGTCAAATATTTTGAATCCAATAATGAGTATGGTTTATACATGCAGATCACACCATACACAATACAGAGAAATGAAAACATTTGCAGTCACAAACATGATGAGCTTGCAACCTGGGAATATATATGTAGTCATGGCTGGCTGCATCTAAGTTTTGTGCTTCAGACTATCTTAGCTTAGATCTACAAACAGCTAAAGTTCTGATTTATTTATTTTAAGATGCATACCACATTCAGAAGATAAAGTTGGGGGGAAAGTGCAAGATTTAAACAGCTGCCTATGTCTCTACAAATGCCATCAGTTCATCTTAGAATGGATGGGCAACTGAATGTTCATCCAAATAATTGTATGTATGTAATTGTTTGAACACACATGCAAGGTTTGTCTACTATTACATGACAATGTATGAGTTGGTGCATAACAGCAACGCGCACTGATAATTTTAAGATGCACACAACATTCAGAAGATAAATTCGATAGGGACCACAAGACAAGATTATAAAAGCTGCTCTCTATGCCTCTAGCAATATCATCAGGTTCCTTCGAGAAGGATGTGCAGCTGGAATGATTGTATTTGTATGTGATTCCGCTGGACACAAATATACGTATATAAGGTTTGTCTATCTGCGCTTGTGAACAAAATTATGAAGAAATTTGAATGGTCCTACTCCTCTCCAGAAGAGGAGTTTTATCTTTGTAATGAAATGCCACAGCATACACAGACACAAGAATGAAGCTTTGAGGGGTAGATTGATTACCTTGCCAACGTGTGGAGCAACAAACCATGCAAGAATAACGAAAGCTAGGGCGATAGCAACAAAAGCTCCGGTACTCCCGACACTCGGCCCCCCGTGTGCTGGCCCCCAAGCCGAAACACTATAGTCTGCAGAGTTATTACTTGGGCTAACTGGCACCTCTTCGTTGTAGCTGCTGTGCCTCTGACTGTGAGAAAACACGAAATGTGCATTGTGAGGGTTGAACCATGACGATATCTCGCAGAGCCGCTGTCTCCGTACTGCGGCAAGGGCGACCGGGTCGACGGACGCCTCCGCCCTGTAGTGCAAGTAGGAGAGACCCCCGGTGGAGGTCCTTTCCCTGAGAGCTTGGTAGTCCTTGAGTGACGCGAGCACCATGTTGTAATCCTGGGGCCGCACGTTGGTGGCGGCATCACTGCATATCTCGCACACGGTGGACCCGTGGCTGATGAACCACTTGAGCGCGCACGCGTAGTGCGCGAGCGCGAGCTCGTTCTTGCAGGAGCATCCGAGGTTCACGATGGCGTCCTGCGGGCGGAAATGGCCTGATTCGATGTCGGTGGCGCACTTGAAGATCTCCCCCTCGGGGCCTATGAACTCGAGAAATGTTGGAGCGTTGGAGGCATCCTTGGTGGTGGGATTCTTGGTGGCGTCGTTGCCCGGGTCCTTGAGGCAGGATGGGTGAGGGGAAGGCGGCACGATGCCTAGGAAACCCAGAGCAGATGCGCCTGTCAGGTCAGGCTCCGTGCATTGGCACACCCGGCAGATGGCGTGGCCGTCGTCGTCCTTGTCCGTGCTGCAGGTCGACGCACGGGGGTTGCTCGGTGGTGTTTGCTGACCATGTTCCGGAGGCGGTGGCTTGGCGCTGGCGGCATCAGGCTTTCCGCCGCCACCGTCCGGTTGCTGCACGGCTTGCTCCTCGACGCCCATTGCGCCAACTGATGGACCACCTCTAGAATCTGAAAGGAAAGGAAACAAAAAACAGTTGAGTAACCAAGCAGTGTGCTTGATGGGTGGTTGATGGTGAGAGAAAGGAATGCAGGTTGTCAGTGAGTAAGTGAGGTGAAATTATTCAGTGACCCAGATGAAATGGTGAATCGGCAGCAACCAACCAACCTCATTCACCGGCGTGTGTTGCAATCTAGTCCTGACGGACGGCGCAAAATTAGATGGGATCCGGCTTAGATTAGATAAGCATAAGCAAGAAGAAACACTAGAGGAGCGGACAGGGCAGAGGCGACAAATCTGGGGTACCTGCGCTGTCCTGTCCTGTGGTGGTTGAGGGGTTGGATCCGGCGGCGGAGCCCAAGGGGGAGGGGAATGGCGCCGGAGACGAGGAACTGGGGAAGGGAAGGGAAACCCGGTGAGACGGCCGGCAACCCACAGGCAGCAGGGGAGCGAACGGAAGGAGAGGAAAGGCGGATCCTTTAGTACCTGGCTTGCTCGGAGCCGAGCAGGAAACCCTGGCCCTGGTGGCGACGGCGAGGAGGCGGGGCGAGAAGGAGACGAAGCGAAGCAGCTTGTTGCGGCGTCGGAGCTTGCGGAATCTGCTCTCTCGGAGGGCAAGGCCAGATTTTTCCCCTCTCCGCTCCCTCCAGCGTTGTTTAATTTTAATCGTTAATCGGTGGCGAGGCGTGGTGAGGAGGAAGACGGAAGACGCAGGGGGAGAAGGCTCAGTCGCTGGCTGGCTGGCTGTTTCGTGGGCCCGCCGGAATCTGGCGGCGATGTGGGCCCCGCTTCCAGCTTGACTCCAGTCCAGTCCAGTCGACGGTGACAAGTTCTCTTTTTTCTGAACGCGTTAAAATCTCCAGCATAGATAACTGTACTCCCTCCGCCCGCTGAAGAGTGTACGTGCAGAGATTTTAGGATAAATTATAAATAAAGTGAAATACAAAATACATCGAAAAAATGCAAACCACCATCTCTCTCCTCTTTAATTAACCAACCCCCAATGAGCTAAGTGCATGTAGAAATTAAAAAAATCATGCGTAGATTGTTATTGGTCTTGATTACCGTGCAATAAGAGAGAAATATTTTTATCTACTTTAAAGTGCATTGAGAAAATACAAGTTACATTCTTTTTGAGACAAATTTTGAAGCCAAACATACACCCTTTATTCGACGGAGGGAGTACTAGTGATTCAAACGCTTTTATATTTCTTTACAGAGGGGGGAGGGAGGGAGTAGCAGCATTCACTGTGCTCAAGATTTTTCTTGATCCTCATACCTGTTTGGTTGCATTCTCACCGTAGCATCATTGTTCCCATTTGACCAACATGTTGAGAGCATCTTCAACAGTTGATCTTCGATAGTTGATGTAAAACAAATCAGGCTGTTCCTTTGACTTTTTTTTTAAACACAGTACAAACGCAAATGTTTATATACACACGCGTACACTCAGCCATATAAGGCACATCCTACCCCCTATGAGCACTTTCAAAAGGCTAGGTCGACATATCATCTTAAGATTTTACAAAGTCGTCAAAGACGCCTCGTAACCGACAGGAACATCTCGGGCTGTTTGGCTAATGATGTTCTCATGTTCTTCAAGCCAGGCCAGGCCAGCGTTGAAACCGTCAGGACACAAACCAAACAGAACAGACCAGAGGCAGATCCCAGGGAAACCAAACAGCCCCTTAGACCATATAAAAAAGGCCCAGCTTCATTCGGATCACTTATTCTGGTGAAGAAAGATCCACCAGCTATGAATGTTTTCAGTCAAGAAAAACAGCTAAATATAATATATACATTACTGTATTGTTTTGCAACACTGGCCAGCCCAGTACTACACCAGCCATGTCTGAAACCAAAAGCAGCTTCCCACAACACTCGGTAACATAGCTCCCCATGTTTTCTTGCCCAAACATCTAGTACATCTTACAAACTGCAGCTACAAAAAAATAATAGTACGTCCATGGTATAGCTATAGCTAGCGGCGAATATAGACGGGGGTGCAGTAGCTAACGCTGTCGTGGACGCTACTCTTGCGACGCGCGGTCCTAATTCCTCACGACAACTCACTGAGGGCACGCTCGATATCATCATGAAGCGCGGCGGGCGGTGCGGGTTCGCGAGGCCCACACTCCGAAGACGAGGAACCAGGACACGAACAGGATCGCCCAGCATCGTATCGACCCAAACTGGATTCTCGGGAAGACCTGCAAATGTACCAGGATGGCGCAAATTACACACCATTGCGGAAACAGTGAGGAAGTATCATCTGAACAAGTGCTGGCAGTAAAATTTCAGAGCATGCCAATTAAGTATGTTTGAGAAAATCATAGCTTACTAACAAATCTTAGTGAGATTATTATAGTCAGTGAGCAGAGGCCTCCCAGAAGCATATGAAGAATGATCGCAGCAGCTCTCTGCACAGAAATTCCAAAAAAGAGGAAAGGCGTCACACTAACAAATCCACAGGAATATTGTTTATGCAAGCAGATAACACCATACACGATAACAGAGAAATGAAAACATTTGCAGTTACAAACATGATGAGCTTAAAACCTAGAGTCATAGGCTGCATCTAAGTTTTGTACTTCAGAGTTCAGACTAGCTTAGCTTAGATCTACAAACAGTTTAGTGCCATGATCTCACACAACTTTTTAATAAAGAAGATACAACACAAATTAACTTCTGACATGTCACCGGCCGTTACTCTACTGCTCCGTTTTGTGAAAAGAAAAAAAAAACATAAGAGGCCTATCGTTACATACACAAAGTATGCATTAGCGCACAACAGCAGTGGGAACTGATAACTTTAAGATGCACACCACATCCAGAAGATAAAGTCGGGGGAAAGTGCAAGATTAAAACAGCTCCCTATGTCTCTAGAAATGCCATCAGTTCATCTTAGAATGGATGGGCAACTGAATGTTCGTCCCAAATAATTGTATGTATGTAATTCTTTGAACACACATGTAAGGTTTGTCTATCATTACACTGCATTGAATGGCATGAGTTGGTGCAGTACAGCAATTTTAAGATGCAAACCACATTCACAAGATAAAGTTGATAGGAACCACAAGATTTAAAACTACTTGGACACAAATATAAGGTATGCCTGTCTGCAGTTCTGCACTTGTGGACAAAAAAATAGAAGAACTTCCAATGATCCTGTCCAGAAGAGTGGCACCAATTTTTATCTTTGCAATGCCACAGTATGGACAGAAATAAGAATGAAGCTTTGAGGGGTAGATTAATTACCTTGCCAACATGTGGAGCAACAAACCATGCAAGAAGAACAAAACCCAGGGCGATAGCAACAAAAGCTCCACTACTCCCGAACTTCCGCCTCGCATGTGCTGCCCTCGCAGCCGTAACACTATAGTCTACAGAATTATTACTTGGGCTGACTGGCACTTCTTCGTTGTGCCTCTCAGAAAACACGAAATGTGTATTGTGAGGGTTGAACCATGATGATATCTCGCATAGCCGCTGTCTCCGTACTGCCGCGAGGGCGACCGGATCGACGAACGCGTCCGCCCGGTAGTGCAAGTAGGACAGATCCCCGGTGGACGTCCTTTCCCTCAGAGCTTCGTAGTCCTTCAAGGACGCAAGCACCATGTTGAAATCCTCGGGCCTCACGTTTGTGGCGACGTTTCCGCAAATCTCGCACACGGTGGACCCGTGGCTGATGAACCACTTGAGCGCGCACGCGTAGTGCGCGAGGGCCAGCTCGTTCTTGCAAGAGCATCCGAGGTTCACGATGTCGTCTTGCCGTTGCAAATGGCCTGATTCGATGTCGGTGGCGCACTTGAAGATTTCCCCCTCGGGGCTTATGAACTCAAGAAATGTGGGAGCATCCTTGCTGGTGGAAGTTTTGGTGGTGTCATTGCTTGGGTCCTTGTCGGCCGAGGTGTCTGGAGAAGGCGGTACGATGCCTAAGAAACCCAGTGCAGACTCGCCTCTCAGATCAGGCTCCACGCAGTGGCACACCCGGCAGAGAGCGAGGCCATCGTCCTTGTCAGTGCTGCAGGTTGATACACGGGGGTTGCTCGGTTTTTGCTGACCGTGTTCCGGAGTTGGTGACTTGGCGGCGGTATCAGGCTTTCCACCGCCGTCCGGTTGCTGCACATCTTGCTCCTCGACGCCCATCGAGCCAATGGGCTAGTGGTGACCTTCAACACTTGAAATTGTCCCTGATATAGCACTTGACTTGACCTGTAAAAAATGAAGAAGAAAAAAAACATAGGAAAAGTTGAGTAACTAAATGTTGTGCTAGTACAGACTAGAGATAGGTAGGTAATGAGAGAAAGAAACTCAAGCAAGATGTTTGTCAGTAAGTGAGGTAAAATGATTCAGTCAGGATTAGTAGTGACTAGTAAGTACGTAGTATAAGCAAATCTGCAGCTAGAGGAGGGAGCAGTGGGCAACCCACCCAAATGACCCAAATGATGGATGAGTAATTGGTGGAGCTGAGTTGAGAGCACAGGATTAGTAGTACAGTACGTAACTACTCCCTCCGTTGGGAATTACTTGTCGCAGAAATGAATGTATCTAGTAGTAGATGCAAATCACGGGCGTGTAGCGCAGCCAGCATAAGCGAGGCAAAATTGATGGGATCCGGGCTAGATAAGCAACAAGGGGATGGATTTTACTCCGGACTAGTGGTCAGGTCAGGGCAGAGAGGCTGTACGCAGATAAATCTGGGGGATGGGAGGGGATACCTGTCCTGGCCTGGCGTGGCGTGGCGTGGGTGAGGAAATCGAGCGGCGGAGCCCAGGAATGGCGCCTGCAGAAAGGGGAGGAGAAGAGAAATCCGGTGAGGGGATGAACAGGCGGCAGGGCAGGGGAAAGAAAGATGGATCCTTGGTTCCTTACCTAGCTTTCTTGGAGCCTTGGACGGACGGACGACGGACCGGAGCAAGGCAAGAAGCGAAGCACCTGGCGGCGCCGGAGCGGAATCGCCCGGCCGGAGGAGCAAGGCAAGGCCAGATTTTTCTTTCGTTTCCCCTCTCCGCTCCGCTCCGCTCCGGCGTTGTTTAATTTTAATTGGTGGTGAGGAAGACGGAAGAGTCAGTGGTCGCTCGCTCTTTGGTGGGGCCGCCGGCGATGTGGGCCCCGCTTCCAGCTTGCTCCGGTCCCGTACAGACCAGTCCACGACGGTGATGCCCATTTTCACGCGTTAAAAAATCTCCACCATAAATAATACTAGTACCAGCAGATATTGGGGCTGTTTGATTTTAGGACTAGCATTGCCATATTTTGTCACACATTTTTGTCAAACTTGACTAAGGTTAGTTCATCAAAATAAGAGCCACAAGTTGGCAAGCCTAAGAAAATCTTTTTGTGTGTATGCCATGTGGGGGTTCAAGTGTGGCTTGCTAAGGTGTGGCTTGAACCAAACACTCATCTAAGTTGGTCAAACTTGCCTAACCTTAGATGTGGCAATCTTTGGCAAAGTTAATCCTAAAACCAAACAGCCCCTTATGCACAAGATTTGCTCTTTTCCTTTTTTTAGGCGCACAAGATTTTTCTTGATTTGAAATCAGTGTATGCAATTTCGTTAAATAAAATCGGAGCAAACGTCTGGATCACCTGGTTTCAACGTGTTCTTCTCTGCCACCAACGCAGTTATGTATCGGTCCAATCAATAGTACAGACGCACTTTTTCTCGCAAACCGTCAAAAATCTAGACTGCAAGCAAGGGCAAGTCCGCCGCCGTCGACAACGGCCAAGGCGACCCTCGGCACCGCGCAACAAGAGGCGAAGTGGCTTCCCCGCGAACAGCAGGCAGCGCTGCCGCGTGATATCTCCTTCTTGCTTACTCCCTCCGTCCTTTAAAGAGTGTACTTCCAACTTTGTTGGAGGGTCAAATTATTTCAAAGTTTGACCAAGTTTGTGCAAAAATGTATCAATGTTTGTGAAATCAAATAGGTATATGATAAAAGTATATTTTATCATGAATCTAATGCTACTAATTTGATGGCATAAATGTTGATGTATTATTATATAAACACGGTCAAATATAAAAAAAATTAACTTTCCAAGAAAGTTGGAAGTATACTCTTTGAAGGACGGAGGGAGTATCTATTTGCCTAGAGTCACCTCTGGAAAAATGGGTGCAGAATACTCTTTTCTGAAGGCAGCCGCCGGTTATCAAGTGGCATGTTTTGATTGGATTAATGGGGTGTGAGGGATGAAAACCGGGGGGCATTGAGAGAATTTAAGGAAGGACCTATGAGTGTAGCATTTTTGTTCGGAACGTTAGTACGAGCCACTCGATCCACCGTTCTCCACCCGTTATCATCCTCCTACACGTTTTGAATGTTTTTTTCCTTCTGCTGAAAATCGCATGTGCCAACCCTAAACCGATTTTTTCGCTGCATTCCTTAAAGAATACGAAGAAGAAATAATTATGCTGAAAAGGGGAGTTGAACCTAGGTCTATTATGCAGCAAGTAAGCCCAATAACCAACTCAACCACCTTTACTTGTTGATTACTATACATAAACATCGGTATTTGCACTCTCTTGTCTCTATCGCATCATCAAAAACGTTAATTCTACGTCTGGTAATTTCCCCTCGCCTCCCACACTACCAAGCTCCTCTCCGGCCAGCTCTGGTGTTCTCCATGGCGGCGCCTGGATCCAACTCCAACATGTCCGAATCAAAGGACTAGGAGCTCATCCCTTGCAGCCAGCAGCCCCGATGAGCATATGGCCGTCCCTGCTACTCTCCACCGTTCCCAGGAGAAGTGCGCCCTCCCGTGGTCTTCCGTGAGCCGGCGGGAATTGTTGCCCAACTGGCAGTCGGATCAGGGGCTTGCGAATCTTGCAGCGCGTCGCCGACAGCTATCACGACGAACGTTTGGCGCAACCTCGCCATGCCAACAGAACCTTTTAGGTGGCACCTAGTCCCCGCGGCGTCGGGCGCCGAAACAGAGGCCATTTGAGCCTCCATGACCAACCGCGGATCTGTAAAGGAGGCTCGGTGTGGCCGCCACGCGAGGCTTTGGGCATGGCTTTAAGCGGAGGCGGCCACCGCCCTCGTGGTGCAGGCGGCCACGACAGGTCGTGACGCGGAGGTTGGACCGTGTCATGGTTGGACTGCTCCCCAGGTAGGACAAAGACGATGACGGCGGTGGATCAGACAGCTCCGATAGTGAGCAGATCCACCTCTCGATCCGCTCTGCGTCTTCGACCGCTAGTGCCACAAGGACGATGGGAAAGGCAAAGGCAAGGACAAGGCCGGCCGTGGATGAACTTCTTCGGTCATTGTTTCGTTCGTAATTAGTGGAGCATGTCAATTTTTGGTACTCCGATGACATGTGCTTAGGTACGTAAGACGTGGCATGAAGCTAGTATGTGTCTGAGTGTTCGGTTTAGATGCATCCCATTGTATTGTGTAGAAACAATTTTGTGTCATTGACCAAAATTTGGTACTTGCGGTGGTTGTAGATGCTCTCATCTCCACGTGCAACAACCTTGATGCTACTTATAACATGGCCAGCACGCGTGGGATTTAAAGCTAGACTTCCTGGCATCTCATGTGAGTTTATACACGTTGAAGCCACACACAAAACCGCTGGCTCACCCCTGCTGCCCGACACGAGCTCCGTTGGCTTGGGATTCCAGGCCGCTGCTGCTTTCGTTGCCCTGCTGCGTTGGCCCGCTCACTGTATGTATTGTCCGTACGAAGATATATTAGGTCCGCGACGACTATTTCTTGCATTCAGCGACACGAAAGAGATGTCTCCAGAAATATATCGCTCCCGCTGCTAGCCACTATGGTGAGGTCCAGGACGTGATTACTAGGCGGGGCAAGACGCACTTGAAGGAGCCAAGCCGGGTTTTCTCAAAAAAAAACAAAAAAAAAATGTATTCATTTGTTTTTTTTCTTCTGCGGGTTTTTTCATTTGTTTCTTTAGTTTTTTTATTTCCTTTTGCTTTGGTTTATTTTATTCTTTTTTGGTTTTTATTTTTTGGTTTTTCTTTGTGTTTTTTGTTTTTTATTCTAAATTCTTTATGTCTTTATGTTTTTGGATACGTATTGAACGTGAGAGCAATTAGCTAGAGTAGCTTCATGCAAAGTATTATAGACATAGAAATTTGCAAAATACAAACGGATCTGAATGTTGCAGACCTGTTGACTAAAAACATCTCTGACAAGCAAAACATGATCACAATCTAGTAAACTCTTTGAGTGTTAATCACATGGCGATTTAAACTAGATTATTGACTCTAGTAAACTCTTTGGGTGTTAGTCACATAACGATGTGAACTATGTGTGTTAATCACATGACGATGTGAACTAGATTATTGACTCTAGTGCAAGTGGGAGACAGAAAAAATATGCCCTAGAGGCAAGAATAAAATTATTATTTTATATTTCCTTATTCATAATAAAGATTTATTATTTATGCTAGAATTGTATTGATCGAAAACTTAAATACATGTGTGAATACATAAACAAATACAGTGTCCCTAGTAAGCCTCTACTAGACTAGCTCGTTGATCAAAGATGGTTAAGGTTTCCTAACCATAGACATGTGTTGTCATTTGATAACAGGATCACATCATTAGGAGAATAATGTGATGGACAAGACTCATCCATTAGCTTAGCATATTGATCGTTCAGTTTATTGCTACTACTTTCTTCATGTCAAATACATATTTCTTCGTTTATGAGATTATGCAACTCCCGGATACCGGAGGAATACCTTGTGTGCTATCAAACATGACATCATAACTGGGTGATCGTAAAGATGCTCTACAGTTATCTTCGAAGGTGTTAGTTGAGTTGGCATAGATCGAGATTAGGATTTGTCACTCCGGGTATTGAAGAGGTATCTCTGGGCCCTCTCGGTAATACACATCATAAGAAGCCTTGCAAGCAAATGACTAATAAGTTAGTTACGGGATGATGTATCACGGAATGAGTAAAGAGACTTGCCGGTAACGAGATTGAACTAGGTATGAAGATACCGACGATCGAATCTCGGACAGGTAACATACCGATGGACAAAGGGAATTACATATGTTGTCATAACGGTTCAAATAATAAAGATCTTCGTAGAATATGTAGGAACCAATATGGGCATCTATGTTCCGCTATTGGTTATTGACCAGAGAGGTGTTTTGGTCATGTCTACATAGTTCTTGAACCCGTAGGGTCCGCACGCTGTTTGTTGACGATGTAGTGTTTTATGAGTTATATGATTTGGTGAACGAATGTAGTTCAGAGTCCCGAGTGATATCACGGACATGACGAGGAGTCTCAAAATGATCGAGAGGTAAAGATTGATATATAGGACGATGATATTCATGTTGGGGAACGTAGTAATTTCAAAAAAATTCCTACGCACACGCAAGATCATGGTGATGCATAGCAACGAGAGGGGAGAGTGTGTTCACGTACCCTCGTAGACCGAAAGCGGAAGCGTTAGCACAATGCGATTGATGTGGTCGTACGTCTTCATGATCCGACCGATCAAGTGCCGAACACACGGCACCTCCGAGTTCAGCACACGTTCAGCTCGATGACGTCTCTCGAACTCTGATCCAGCCGAGTGTTGAGGGAGAGTTTCGTCAGCACGATGGCGTGGTGACGATGATGATTATCTACCGACGCAGGGTTTCGCCTAAGCACCGCTACGATATTATCGAGGTGGACTATGATGGATGGGGGCATCGCACACGGTTAAAAGATCAATGATCAATTGTTGTGTCTGTGGGGTGCCCCCTGCCCCCGTATATAAAGGAGCAATGGGGGAGAGGCGGCCGGCCAGGAGAAGGCGCGCCAGGAGGATTCCTACTCCCGCCAGGAGTAGGACTCCTCCTGGCCGGCCGCCTCTTCCATCGGGAGTAGGACTCCCTCCCTTCCTTGTTGGATTAGGAGAAGCTATCGTCCATATAGCACTTCTCGGCATTTTTTATGTAGATAATGCTCAAGGGCCCACCGCCAATGGGATGCCCTCGACAAGCAGAAGCACGGGATGGTTACAGCATCTACAGCCACCATGTACAAATCTTACCTCCTCTATTTTCCGACATATTGATGCATTTTACTTTTACTACTCTTTTATTCCACCACCAAACCATATATAAGATCCTCATCCTCACCATTCGATTTTGGGAGCGACTCTTAATCTTACTCCAGCTGGCTACGCTGGTATTGTTTACTGCTGCCAGCAGATTTTCATTTTGCTGAATGGGAGGGAGTAGTGAAAAGGATACATCTCAGTTTTCATATTCTTACAAATGTTTTGATGGGAATCTTCAAGGGAAAGATTCAGTTCATCTCTATTTCCTCAATGGTTCTAGTCTTTGGATTATTCGGGAGGCACTATAGTATCACTCATCTGCACGTAACACTGTTATTTAGTAACAAGCCAGAACGCCTGCAATCTTGGTTTATACCTGAACAATCTCACTTGTCTAGATTTACAGAAAAATGCTCAGCTTCATTACCTATTAGTACAATTTTCGATCCAAATATAAAAAAACTGTTTCGTTGGTAAGAGAAAACTCTTCAAACTGATGTTTGGGGAGCGTATGATCTATGTCTCCATGCTCACGTTTGCGCACCAGACGTAATTTGATTACTGCAAGTTAGAAGGTCATACATTCTGTTTTGTTTGAACTGTTAGGTGTTCCACACACGCACGGAGGGAGGTACTACTTTTACTTACGTTTGTCTTGCTAGGTAACACCACAAGCTTAAACTGCAATTATTCATCGTCCTACTTCACGCGAGTTGCTTAGCATCTGCCGCCAAAGACTTATGTAAAAATCTATAGATATCTCGATAAAGAAACTGATGAATTTAAAAGACAGTTCAAAGATTTCAACTCTACATTGACTCTTCAACGTTATTTAGATTTTTGTTTCATGGCACTTTGCTATGTTTTGCGACAACTCAATCTGAACGAAATTACCTGTGAATGTGCAATTTTGACTTTTCGTATCTTAGACATGCCCCTCCCCTAGCTGCTCCCATATACAATTCTCCACTTGTTCACCGTGTCACGCTCCGCCTGCCTTTTGCCAACGGCGGACAACATCACTCGGGCTGTCCAGATGAAGCGTCTACTGATCTACATGCTAGAGAGCAGTGGCGAATCTACGTACAAGGTTGTGGGGACGAATGCCCCCACTTGATTTGTCGGCCCACCTATACTAGGCCTAGAATATATATCGTTGCCCCCGCTCAGCCCAGGCTATTTGCCCCCACTCCTTAATTTTTCTGTTATATAAAGCCCATCTGCCATGTGTGAGATTAAGCTTAGGGTAGCCCAATACAATTGTAATTTTTCTTTCGAGAGGTTGTGGGGGTAAGCCAGGTTTTCTCTTACGAGAGGTCCGGGGCGCCACCTTTGGTTTGGCCATCCTCATGATCAAACTCGTATCCCACTTTCTGTGAACTTTGAATAAAGAACTGGCTTATCCCCTCAAAAAAAAAAAGAAAAACTATGCGCCGCCGCCTAGCTCCTGACTAATCTGCTGCTCATGCAACCGCCATGACGAGCCGAAGCTGTGGACGCCTGCAACTCTAAGCTACGTACATGCCGCCCCTCCGACGATCAGCCTTGATCTGCACCATGCACCCCGGCTGGCCGGCCGGGTCGCCGTCGGAGAAAAAAAATACGTGCGCTACTCATCAATCTTTCAATCAAGGTAAGCTCTAGGTTCAGTTCTCATTTTTTATCTTCTAATTTCCATATTTTCAGTCTATTCTGATTCTGTGTTTAAAAGGTACAAATTGGTAATTAGGTTGATTGAATCTTTCTTTATGTAATAATTTCATATGAATAAGTTTGAGCACATGGGAGTAGAATAAACTAGATAACACCCTGCGCGTTGCTGCGGAAAATTAGTGTACCAAGTTGTAAAGACTCATGTGGTGTATTCTTAGTTACAAATAAGAGATAAAAAGGAAATGAATTTTACCATTGAAGGGGTATGCTTGTGAGCCCACGCAAACCATATTTTAACTCTATGTTGTTTCAATCTTTCAAATTACAGAAAAGCTTTTCAAACGAATGCTACAATTGCAGTAAGGTATTCGTTCTTCAAAGCCTCATCACAAGGTTCCAATGATTATTAGATGTATGGTTTATGGACAGTAATAATTCACTTCATGGACCAAAACTATCTGGTCATGCAAGCACACTTACAACACAACCATGTGAAAAATCTAGCTAGATTTAAACATGCATATATAATTAATGAAATCAGAATAAGTAAAATTGATATATTGAACTTAGATAGATAAGATCTAACGTAACACATGGTGGCAAGATTTAAACAAACTGAATGGGGTAACTAAATTCCATTTTTTTTGAGCAACAAACAGTGGGGAAGACCCCACTGTAATTCTCATTTTCATTTATATAATGGGATAGTTACAGATGGATATACAAAGTGGAACATGAAGAAAAAATAAAAAGATCTACAAATGGTCTAGCCAGCTTTGCATGCCCTCCTTCAAACCAGGTTTTGCCTTCTTTATGATCATACTGAAGTGCTTCTTGAACTTCATTGAAGTAACTAAATTCCATTGATACATATCGATTTTCTTTGAAATTTATTGTTTATACAAATCAATTTCATATACATAATCTATTACGTGGTGTGATATATTGCTCCAAATCTTAAGATATAAGTGTATGTAGAACAAAGAACGTGACCAACAAAAAGAGTTGTACTGTCCTAACACAGTAGATAAGAAAAACCATGTTGGCAAATCCGGTTATGTTTGCGGTAGTTTGAGCTCAGCCTATATATATATAGGTAAGTTGAGACAAAAGATAAGATATGATAATAGATTATCAGGAATAAGACCGAGCATAAGACGATCAGTATATTTAGCATTGTGACCGTATGGTGCCTACTTTGAACGGTGCTGATCTACGAAATGGTGTAATCTAATGGATGATTTAATCCATCATTAAATTATCGCCTGAAAAGCTATCGTTCATATAGCACTTCTCATTAATTTTTTCATTAATTGATGGACGATACAAATTCATTATTTTTTCATTAATTGCTCGAGGGCATTTAAGAATTTTGTTACGTTATCATACGCCAGAGCAGGCCCATGAGTTATTCAATCTACGTTTCCTTTCAATTGGGGGGACTTTAAGGTATGAAATTTCTGAATATTCTAGAAAATATGAACAATTTTACAGATTCTGAACAGTTTTTTGAAAATTAATACACTTTTGGAAAACGCGAACAAAATATGAAAGAGAATATCTTTTAAAGTTCCAAAAAAATTTGGAAAAACTTTTTAAATACAAATATTAACATTATTTGAATTTATGAAGATTTTTTAAAACAGGAACATGTGTTGAAAATTCATAAGTTTTTAGAAAATGTGTATCTTTTATACATGAACATTATTTTTAATTATGAAAACTTCACAAAAACAAAAAAAAAATTCTAATTTGGAGCATTTTTTGAAACGCCATTTTCTTTTTAGAACTCTTGAACAATTTTGAAAAACAATAATTGTTTTTTGAAAAAAATGGGGAACTTTTGGCAAGTTCCGAATATTTTTCAAAATAGCAACGAAATTTTAGAATTTTGAACATTTTCGAAAATTTGTTTCTTTGAGTTCTAAATGTTTTTTGAATTTTGAATTTAAGAAATAAATTCTAAAAGAAAAATATACTTGGAAGGTAAAAAGGAGATAGGGAAAGGATAATAAAAATGGACCAGCACATTATTGTTTGTCTTGTGCGAAACTCAGACTCAAAAACATTAACATTATTTGAATTTGTGAACATTTTTTTGAAACTATATATGTTTGAATATGTGTTAAAAATTCATAAGATTTTTAGAAACTATGTATTTTTATACACAAACATTTTTCTAAATTTTGAAAAATTCAGTAAAACTAAAATATATTTTTTGAATTGGAGCATTTTTTGAAATGCCTTTTCTTTTTGGATTGTCGAATAATTTTGAAAAACAATTTTTTTTGAAAAAGGGAAACGTTTGCAAGTTGCAAATATTTTTCAAAATAGAAACAAAATTTTGGAATTCTGAACATTTTCTAAAAATTGTTTTTGAATTCTTAATGTTTTTTTAGTATCGGTAATTTATGAAATTAATTCGAAAATAAAAATAAACTTGGAGTGAAAAAAGAGATAGGGAAAGGAGAATAAAAATAGAAGTAAAACACAAAAACTAAGAAAAATGGGCCAGCCCATTATTGGTTGTCCTGTGCGAAACACCGACTATTGTTTGCCCAGTGCGGAAAATAGAATTTTCCGTGCTGCATAGGTAGAAAAACAAGTGGGCTGGCTTCGGTGGGCCACGACGCGCGGCCCTCTTACCAAAATTCGTTTTCTGGCAAACAAACGCATACGAATTTAGTACCACCTCGGATACGGAAAAAAAAATTCTTTCGACGGTGAACGGATGAAAAAATTGGCGAAACGCACCTTGCTTTATTAGTAGGTATAGATATAGATATACATATAGATATAGATATAGAGGTATAGATATAGATATGAATAAGTTTGAGCACATGGGATTAGAATAAATCTCTGGACTATAGTAATATTCTTCTTTCATATACTTCAATTTATTTAGAATGCTAATAGAGAGATTTTTTGCAAAATCCTTAACTGGTAGTATGCTTGAAATAGTCGACCTGAACAAGCTTACCCGGGATCCATATGAAAGGAAGATACTTACAGGATTTTAATATCACTCATCTAAATGGATGGTAATGTGCTCAAGCTTATATTTTTAGCAGTCAACGTTTACATTCTCTCTTTACATTTAAACACTTCTCTTCTGTAGCTTGAAGGCTAGAATTCATGGACGTACCAACGAAAAGGAACGTCATATTTATATTTCTCAGGTTATTTTGCCTAATGGTTAGTTTACTTTTATTTTGATTTGACAATGATTTTTTTTCATAATTGCGTGTGTGATCATATGATTTTTTTGCTTCTTCCACACTATATGTATGCTTTGTGTGGTTAGTTTCTTAAATGATCTAGCCATTAGTTTGTATACACATTTCTGAAGAAAAAAAATTATATTTCTCTTTGCCCCCTCTTGTGTTTCATCCTGGCTCCACCCCTGCTAGAGAGCATCTGCATCGCTGGATCTATGATCAACTTCTGCGTCATCTCTACAAACGTCCCAGCCAACTCATGGTTGGGTGCAGCATCACTGATCTCACAATGGCCTGAGATCAATGCAGCATCGCCGAAGATGCTTGCTGGTGATATGAGTGTCGGATGGCAATCCCACAGATTCGCCTCAAAAGTGGTGGTATCTTTGAATGACTCTGGGATATCATATTGGATTCTCATTGAGCCGATAGCCGCCAGCCTCGTGCCGCCACCTTTTTCATCTTCTCCAGCTACCTCGCTGGCGTTGAGGTTGTACAAGTAGGCACTACTGGCAAACTTGGCAAACAGGAGGCCACCTCCGCAGTCCCAGGCGGCTGACAAACGATGAGAGCTTTGCTTGACTAGGATGTAGTGGCGCTCCCACCGGTGATCTGGGGTGAGTAACCAGAGCACGGTGTCTTGGCCCTTGTCCTCGTAGATGCACGGGCGGCCACAAATCACCAACATATTGTAGAATGAGACTTGTGACTCCTTCTCCGGGAGATCAATGCTGGTGATGATCTCTTCATTGACGTCGAAAGCAAGCACCAACGTCGGGTAGTACTCGAACAAGTTCATGTTACCTATAAGGATGTAGATTTTGCCGTCGCCCATGTGTAGACATTTTGGCCTATTTGGCACCTCATTATACGTGAACAATGTCCTCGGCTCTTGCCGACATCCCAATGATACCACCATCAACCTTGTGCCATGGTCGCCCACCTCATAGATGAGAGCCTTGTAGACCTTGCTCGATGGTGCGTACCCAAACCCTAAGAAGAAGCGGTACATCTCACCCTCCGGCAACATCACGGAGAGGCGTACCTCCTCCTTGGTGGCCGGGTTGAAAACAACACCGTCAACGGAGGACTGTGTCCCTTCCCCTTGATCGGCGAGGAGGACTAGCCCGTTGCAGGTGTTGACGTATTCATAACACTGCTCAACGTTGACGGTGTGCTTCAAGGTGGCCAACGCGGGGCCAACAACATGGAAGTAGAAGGTACTATCAAGGAGCCCATGTTCGTAGAGGCAAGCAGCATGCGGGAGTTGTAGGCCTGGCGCGCCGAGACGCTGGTGGCGAAGCCAGAAGTGCGGGGTTCTGAGGAGTTGCCGGAAGCGCTTGGAAAGGACGACGCAGCGCACGGCGCAGCGGGACGGCAGACGGGCGAGGATCTCGTCAGCCACGAACTCGTCTCCGAAGACGGCCTCCTTGTCTGCCATGGAAGAATTTCCTTGATGATTTGTATATGACCAATGTCACTGCCTAGCGAGAACGACACCAACAACCCTCGGCTGTTTTCCACCGGTCTTCCTTAATAACGAGTACAAAGAAAAGAGACGTTGTCTTTGCGCTGCCCATATATAAAACCTAAATCCTAAAAAGGTATAATAATCCTATATAAAAAGGGGAACACCTCAATCAATCCGAGTCCTACCAAGCTAAGGTATAATAATTTCAGTACAACTCGGATTTGTCGGGCCACGATTCTATCAGTCCGACACGAATCCATCTGTTAAAGCCAGTTAACAGCCGCCTAAATAGCCGTCAGATTGTAGAGCTCGGTATATCGAATCGAAAAACACAGAGGCAAAATATGTTTTGCCTGTAGTGTCACTCGGCACGTACTATTACGGACATGTGAGCCGCTAGTGAGGTTCATGTATCACACTCGCACGTGGGTGAAAAATGGAACCTGCATGCGTATGCCATAGTTCCTCTGCCGAGTGCTCTATGAGAATCTGAATATGATGAGCGGTATCATTGACCTCAAAGCCACCGTCACCGTCTAATCACATGTGGTTTTCCAGCGCGCCCTTATGGATTGAGTATGGAACGCGATGAGATGCTAGCTGGATGCGCCTAAGCTGGACACTATCGCTTGGGCAGGGATCCCAACGGTCCAAGGAGTGGCGCGCTACAACTGTGCTCGAGCGTGGGCACCGGAGAAAGGCCGTATCCTCACTTATATTGCTTGTATCCTGGGAGGTTTGGAAAGAGAGAAATGCGAGGGTGTTCTAGAAGAAATCTTCACCGCCTAATCACATGTGTGGTTTTCCAGCGCGCCCTTATGGATCAAGTGACTACTGACATATGTCGTGGGTTGACGGATGGTAAAACCATCAGATATATGAAGATTTCCTTCGTTCATAGATGACCCATGTGTTAGTAACGTGGGTTAACTAGCTTTAGCATTGTTAATTGTAAATTAAAGTGCATTATATATAGCAGCTCTACCACCACTACCATACCTGAAGTTAAGCATGATGATGGTCCGAAGCCTTAATTAGTTTGGCTCCTTTTGGTAAAGGCCGAAGCTAAGCTTACCTGGCAAGTAACACCACCCTTTAAACATTCATTATATTATATTATCTCGCTTTAACCACGTGATAATACAGGGAGGAAGGGATGCTGATAAGATCGAAATCCGGTCTTGCTAGCTGTTCTTCCCCTGTACATATATATATACACGGGGATCGTAGCTAAGCTATGTTAGTTAAACAAGGATTGCAGACTGGCCAGGATGTCGTTGGTGGTGGACATGAAGAAGAAGCTCGAGGATGCTGAGCCGCTGGTGAAGGTGGAGAAATGGCCCAAGCACTGCATCTTCCGCGTCCCATCGCGCCTCAAGATGGTTGACGACAGGTAATTGATGAACTTACTTAAGAGGCATGCTTCACCACCCGCATCGTACGTATACCTCGTAGCTATAATCATGGGCATGGCCGCTGCTGGTGTGTTTTTATGGGCAAATTTGATTGGCAGCATCTACAAGCCGCAAACAGTGTCTTTGGGCCCATTCCACCATGGCGACGAGGAGCTGAGACCCATGGAGGAGCACAAGCCGAGGGCCGTCCGTCACCTCCTCTGCCGGGACAGCTGCAAGACCACCCTTGACGACATCGTCGCCACAGTTGAGGAGGTGACCGAGGAGCTGGAGGACGCCTACATGGACCTGGGAGACGAGTGGCGGGGTGAGGAGAACAGGGGTAAGTTCCTCGAGGTGATGATTACTGATGGCTGCTTCCTGCTGGAGGTGATGAGGACAGCCTTAGGGGGGATTTACATTCCCAAGGACTATGCGGTCGACGACCCCGTCCTCAACTCGCACGGCATCCAGCTATAGAGTTTAGGGTTACGATAGCTAAGGGATTCACACGCATCAAGGGTGCGGTGCGTAGCTCTTTATATATATGCAAAGGCTTAGTACAAGTACAAGTCATATACAGTATGTAAAGCCCTATTTGTATACAACACTAATTCTAACACCCTCCCTCAATCTTAACCGGTGTCAAGAAGGTTGAGATTGCGCCTACAGACTTCGAACAACGGAAGTGGCAGTGGCTTGGTAAAGACATCCGCAAGTTGATCTTTAGACGAGATAAACTTGATCTGTAATAGCTTTTGTTTCACACGTTCCCTCACAAAGTGAAAATCAACTTCGAAATGCTTTGTCCTGGCGTGGAAGACAGGATTAGATGAGAGATAAGTGGCTCCAATATTATCACACCAAAGAACCGGAGGCCTATCTTGAGAGATACCCAATTCTCGCAGCAAGGACTGTACCCAAATGAGCTCAGCAGTAGCATTCGCAACTGCCTTGTATTCTGCTTCTGTACTACTCCGAGAAACAGTGGCTTGCTTTCGAGCATTCCAAGCGATCAAATTTGAACCGAGAAACACGACATATCCCCCCGTGGATTGTCGATCATCCGGACTTCCTGCCCAGTCCGCATCAGAAAAGGCAGACAATAGCATAGAGGAAGCAGGCCGAAGATGTAGTCCAAATGAGGCAGTGAGACGAATGTAACGCAGAATGCGTTTAACTGCCGACCAATGAGCATCACGAGGCGCGTGAAGATACTGACAGACACGATTAACTGCAAAGGAAATGTCTGGTCGAGTGATATTGAGGTATTGTAGACCACCGACAATACTGCGATACCGAGTAGCATCCTCAGTAGCAAGAAGCATACCAGTGAGAGCAGAAAGTTTCTCGGTCACAGACATGGGTGTAGAAACAGGCTTACACTTCAGCATCCCAGCACGTCGAAGAAGATCCAAGGAATATTTCTTCTGAGTAAGCGAGAGACCATCAGCAGTATGTGTAACTTCCAGGCCCAAAAAATAGTGAAGCGGCCCAAGATCCTTAACAGCAAAGTCATGTCGAAGACTAAGGATCAGCCGATCAGCAGCAGTAGATGATGAACTGATGAGAATAATATCATCAACATAAACTAAAAGATACATCGTGACCTCAGGGCGTTGTAGGAGAAACAGGGACGTGCAGTAGATGAAACAAAGCCATGTGACCGAAGAGCAGAACCAAGACGGGCATGCCAAGCACGGGGGGCCTGTTTGAGACCATAAATCGCCTTGATCAGCCGACAAAGATGATGAGGCTGATCAGGATCAACGAAACCAGGAGGTTGCCTCATGTAAACTTCTTCCTCTAAGACACCATGAAGGAATGCATTTTGAACATCCAACTGTCTGAGAGACCATCCCCGAGTAACTGCCAATGAGAGAAGAAGTCGAATGGTGGTAGGTTTGATAACAGGACCGAAAGTGTCTTCGTAATCAAGACCATAACGTTGTTTAAATCCTCTGGCAACCAAGCGTGCTTTATAGCGCTCAACAGATCCATCGGCATACGTCTTGACTTTGAAGACCCACTTGGAGTCAATCACATTAACCCCTGAGAAAGGAGGAATGAGTGTCCACGTCTCATTTTTCTGCAGTGCAAAAAAATCCTGTTCCATAGCAGCTCTCCAGTGAGGTATGCTCATAGCCACTTGAAAATGACGAGGTTCAGAAGTCGGATCAGAAACCGTGTGTGCCATACAGGCAGCTAGCCATGCAACGGTGCCATCCGTCCGTTGTTTAGGTTGAAAAATTCCACTCTGACTACGTGTGTGCACACGACGAGGAGCAACCGGAGCTTGTGGCGGAGTTGGAGACGGAATAGGTGCAGACGACGCTGAGCAAGGAGATGCCAACCCAGGCGATATTGACCCAGGGATATCCTGGGCCTCCGCTGCATGGCGCACTTGTAACAGCGTGGAAGGCATTGAAGCTGCCAGCTCAGACGTATCACGAGCCGTGGAGGGCGGCTCGGTAGTGCGCACCACAGCTGACTCCAAGGTTGGCTCAGTGGTACAGCCATGCACCTGAGTAATAGCGGAGGACGTCGGCTCGGCTGACTCCGAGTCAGCGGGCTCCAGCTCGTGTGGGTCTGCCGCTGCATGGCGTCCCTCGGGCTGCACACGATCGACGTCCGAGCCATGCAAGGCTTGGCGATCGACGTGAGGCGTACTAGGACCCCCTGCATCATCTAGAAGCTCAAGATGAACACCACGCCCTGTACCTGCACCATGACGAGGAAGCAAAATAGGAGAGTACGCAGCATCTACAAATTGGTCAGATGAAACAGGTGATGATGGAATATATTTGGAGGATGCTTGTGACTCGGGAAGATTCATGAAGGGGTAGTGATTCTCATCAAAGACAACATCACGAGAAATATAAACACGATTGGTCGGAACATGGAGACACTTGTACCCTTTATGAAGAGAGCTATACCCGAGAAAGACACATTTTTTAGACCGGAACTCAAGTTTGCGATTGTTATATGGTCGAAAATGGGGCCAGCAGGCACAACCAAACACCTTGAAAAACGTATAATCAGGTGTTTCTTGAAGCAAACATTCAATGGGAGTTTTCATACCTAGCACTCGTGTAGGGAGGCGATTGATGAGAAAACAAGCTGTAGAAAAAGCATCAGTCCAAAAACGAAACGGTACAGAAGCATGTGCCAAAAGAGTTGACCCAGTTTCTACCACGTGACGATGCTTACGTTCAGCGGCGCCATTCTGTTGATGTGTATGAGGACATGACACTCGGTGTGTAATCCCAAGTTTTCCAAAAAACGTGTTAAGGTTGCGATACTCCCCTCCCCAATCAGATTGAACATGTAGTATTTTATGATTAAGAAGACGCTCAACATGAGTTTGAAACTGAAGAAAGACATTGAACACATCTGCCTTGCGCTTAAGAAAGTAAAGCCAAGTAAAGCGACTGTAAGCATCAATGAAACTGACATAGTAATCGTGACCACTAACTGAGGTTTGAGCAGGGCCCCATACATCTGAAAACACAATTTCTATAGGAGTTTTAACTACACGAGTGGACAGAGAAAACGGAAGTTGGTGACTTTTGCCTTGTTGGCAAGCATCACAAACAGAGACATCTTTATTGCTGGACACAACTGGTAGTTGATGACGATGAAGGACATGGCGCACAATGGGAGAAGCTGGATGACCAAGACGCGAATGCCATTGAGATGACTTGACACGAACAGCGTTGAAGACTTTGGAAGCCGCGGGTGCATCAAGCGGATAGAGACCATGTTGGTAACAACCTCTAAGAAGAACGCCCCTCGTTGCGCGATCCTTAACAAAGACATCAAAAGGGTGAAATTCAACAAAGACATCATTGTCACGGGTAAGCTTAGGAACAGACAGAAGATTGCGTGTAACAGTGGGAATATGAAGAACATCACGAAGTTGAAGTTGCCTAGAGGTACTAGTGGAAAGAGAGGTTTGACCAATATGTTCGATGCGCATACCTGACCCATTGGCAGTGTGAACCTTGTCCTGACCATGGTAGGGCTCGCGGGAGTGAAGCTTGTCAAGTTCATTCGTCAGATGATCCGTGGCTGCTGTGTCCATGTACCAGCTTGCATCAATGGGATAAGAAGGAGTGTGGCCTTGAGGGACACCAACAGGACCATGAGTAGCCATAGCAGCCTGGAGCTCATTATTATGTCCATCATTGCCAATGCCCAAAAAATCACGCTTAAAGCGCTTGTGGCAACGAGATGCAACATGGCCCTGAAAACCGCAAAGCTGGCATGTGGGGCGCCCGCCATCGGGACGGCCGCAAGTAGGGCAAGACGAACTGTCAGCAGAGGACGAGCTTCCCCCTGAGCGTTTGTTGTTGTTGTTGTTGTAGGTCTGCTGCTGTGGTGGTGAGGGAAGGATCGCCTTGCCACCAGAGGAACCAGCACCACCACGGTAGGGCGGCCGCGAGCCACCACGAGTCACGGCGTTTGCTGAAGAGAAGCCACCATGAATTTCAACCGACCGACGGGACTCGATGCGCTGTTCCGTTTGAAGGAGTCGAGCATAGAGGTCTCGTGGGGGCATAGGTGTATCACGGCCTTGTACCACCTCGACCAAAGAATCATAGTCACCATCAAGTCCACCAAGGATGAAACCAGTGAACTCCTCATCCGTGAGAGGTTTCCCAATAGCAGCTAACGTGTCAGCAAGATTCTTTACTTTGTTGAAGTAGACAGTGGCCGAGAGATCGAGTTTCTTCATGTCTTGAAGTTGACGATGAAGCGCCATGAATCGGGCCGTGGACTGAGAGGAAAAGCTACCCTCGAGCGTTGTCCAGGCATCCTGGGAAGTAGCTGCAAATAGGATCATACCGGCCACCCCCTCGGTTAGCGACGATTGAATCGCCGATAGTATGGCCTGATCCTGCTGAACCCAGGTTGTGTGTGCATGGTTGGGTACCATGTACTGCGCACCATCCACCGTGGTGGCGACAACAGTTGACGGTGGGCACGGCAGTGACCCATCAACGTAGCCGAGAAGGTTATGGCTGCGAAGAAGAGGAAGGACCTGCGCACGCCAATAGAGAAAGTTGTCCGCCGACAGCTTGATGGTGAGGAGGTGCGCAAAGTGGAAGTGGAACGGCGTGGGCGAAGGAACGTCAACCACCGCGGGCTGGCGTATGGGAGCAGGCCGCACCGCGGCGGCCACGGAAGAACTCGGAGGAGGGGCGGGAGTCATAACCCCGGCCATGAAGGAGCCGAGAGTGTTGCCGGTAATGGATGAACCGGCGGCAGTGCTCACCACCATGGCGTTGCCGTGGTTGGAGAGGAGGGAGGCGAGGCTGGTGGAGAAGATCCCGCTGGCGGTGGAGGAGCCGGAGGAGGCAGCGGAAGACATTATTAGATCGATCTAGTCTGATACCATATAGAGTTTAGGGTTACGATAGCTGAGGGATTCGCACGCATCAAGGGTGCGGTGCGTAGCTCTTTATATATATGCAAAGGCTTAGTACAAGTACAAGTCATATACGGTATGTAAAGCCCTATTTGTATACAACACTAATTCTAACACCAGCAATTCAAGCCATTCATCCAGCGTGACATGCTCCTGGTCGAAAACCAGCTGCCACTCAGGTTGCTTGAGAAGATAGTCGCCGCAGAGAGCGGCACATCTCCGGTATGTAGGTTACTGACTGCTAGGGTATAGTATCATTGTAACTCTGTAGATACGATAGACACCTGGTCTGACAGGCCGTTTAATTTGCCTGATGGTCTGTATGAACATTGATGATGATAGATGAACATGCATGCAGAACGCGGCTTTGATAAACTCCATGGTGTTCAAGTTCCTGGAAGGGGAAGATGTCCCGAAAGGGACCGCTCTGGGACTCCACCCGCTCGAGGTCTATCGGATGAGCATCCTGAAAACAAAATCCAGAGGCGTGGAGATGCAGGAGGTGGTTTTCCCCCTTGCTCGTCTGCAGAGAGTCGTGCGCCGATCGGCATGCAAGTTGTGGGAGGCAGGAATGTGGTTCATGCCCAGCAACACGAGCTGCCTCAACGACATCAGCGTGGACAACAACAGGATGCTCCACATGCCCAGGGTTCAACTTGACGACTCCACCGCTTGTAGGATCCACAACATGATGGCGTCCGAGGCGATGCACGTGGGCACCGGCGATGATGTGAAGGCATATGTGTGGTTCATCAAGTACCTCGTCGACTCCGCCAATGACGTGCATCTGCTGGCGAAGACTGGGATCCTAGAGCATGACCTCACCGCCGACGCCGTGGTGAGTCTCTTCGACGGCCTCGCCAGGGACACGTCCCCCCCCAGCTATTGGAAGTTGGCTGTGGGGCGTGTGTTCAGCCGTGGAGTGCGCCTACGACATGGAATACAAAAACCGCGTGTGCGCGTTCCTGTGTGTATTGTATGCGTACGTCAGGAGAAGGAGGTACTTCAGCCTTGGCCTCCTCACCGCCACCTTGCTCCTCATCGCAGACATTCTGCAGACTGTATATGCAGTCATATCCTACCATGAACCTAACAAGGGTAAACAAGGGTAATTAAGCCCAAAATGCATATCAGAGAATGCTTTTATTTGTTCTGTGTAATTTGGTTGATCGTTGTTTTGATTGCCTTGGGATTTTTCCTCGCTTAGGCAAAGCTTTGGTCTTGTATGGCAATGTTATTTGCCGGCGTGTTTTCTTTTGGTGTGTCTTGTGTTGGCTGTGTGCATCGTAGTTATACAGAGATTGGGTGCACGTAATGCTTCACTTTGAGTCAATAAAATTCACCCTATGTCAAGAAAAGTCAAGCTCGAGAACATGGCTTTCACGAGCCTCCGCTGAATATATCCAGTCGCATATGTTTATTTTGTTGCATATATGTTTTATGTGTTCCTTCTGTTCGTCAAGTAAATATCATCCAGATGAGATAGGGTATATTCAGCCGAAAAAGTGATGTCTTGCATGGCTTTCATGAGCCTCTGCTCAATATATATATATTGTAGCTGGGCCAGGCATATTGCAGCTGCCAGGCCAAGAAAACGATTGAAGGGTACACAAAATCGTTCCAAGTGAGGCATGGGCTCGAGGCTGATCCGATCCAGCATCTTCTTGATCCAATAGACGGCATGCAGGCAGGAGAAGGGAAGAATAATCGCCACCAGTATCTCTTCGATGGCACAGTCTCCACGTCCTCCACTTCCAAGCTATCTAAGATCCGGGCATAGAGCAAAAGCTCATGTGCTTCCATGCGAAGCTGCCTAAAGCCCGGTGTTTCCATACGAAGCTGCCAAAATCCTGGTGCGTCTATAAACCCTAAACCCATGTCTTTACATTCTTGCATTGCAAACTTTACATGTATGAAGGTTTGCATTAGAGGCTTTCAAACAACATGGTTTGGATGGGGGAGGGCGGCATATCGTTTTAGAGCATACCAACACCATCGGCAGTGAACTTTATGGAACCAAAACTAAAGCTCTAGACTGGCATGAACTCGTCGGGCATGGTTACAGATCGATCTGGACTCAGTCTCCGTCCGGCACAACCCCTGACTGGTGCGCCAAATGGCGATTCCAAAAACTATCAGTAGCCTCGGTAGGGTGGAGAGCGCAACCGGGTGTTCTAGAGGGGATCACACACGGGGTTTTCACATAGGTTCGGACCCTCATGGTCGAGGTAATTCCTTACTCCTGCTTTGCTTTGATTAATGGTGGAACCGCCTCGTGTGAGGGGTATTACAACTATGAGGTGATGATTGCTACCGAGACAATGACTATGAGTCAGATCGATTGAACTACCCCCTAGCGTCACCTTATAAAGGGAGAGGACACCTAGAGTTATAAGAGACCTAACCAACCTAAAACCCCAATCAGTTGAGGAGTGCTTTACTTGCGCGCCAAGATATACTCCCTCCGTTCCTAAATATAAGTCTTTTTCGAGATTTCAATAAAACTACATATGGATGTATAAAGACCTATTTTAGAGTATAGATTCACTCATTTTGCTCCGTATGCAGTTTATATTGAAATCTCTAAAAATGACTTATATTTAGGAACGGAGGGAGTCGAAGTCTTCAGGGGAGGGCTCCCTTCGCAAGCCGGAGGCCCTCAGAAGCGCCCATGCCTGCTGAGTCCGGAGGAAGGCCCAACATCTGGCTTGCCATCCGACGGCCAAAATATGCACTCAAGATGCGCCTAAAAATATTGTGTGTTTTGCTTTCACCGGTTCTCATATATGTCAGACACAACTTTTTATTTTTCTAATTGTTACTTCTTGGTGTCTTGTTTTACTTTTCAAGTTATTTTTGTAGGGTCTCTAGGTGTTTTATTTGTCCATTAGCACACCAAGATCATCTTCACCTTGTTCGGAAAAGTGAACGAAAAATGGTCGCCACATTTTGATATGGAACACTGTGGTCTGAAATGAAGAACTCGTTCACATTAGAGTTGTTGGTTCCGTCTAGTCTAATGGAATGGTGTTTGGGTCATCTCAGTCTGATATTGTGTGCAAAAAGTGAAACGTTGGCCTGGTAGAGATTTATGTTGCACATGTAGCGAAAGGCATGATGAGAGAATGAAAATTGCCATATTTTTGCAGTTTGAACTTCAAAGTTAGCTCCATTTAATACATCATCAACACATTTTCATAGTTATATGGGGCTCTAGGATTTAAATATAGCAAGGTGAAGGGTGAAAATGACACAAAATCCAGAGGTGTAGAGATGCAGGAGGTGGGTTTTCCCCGTTGCTCGTCCGGAGAGAGTCGTGCGCCGATAGGCGTGCAAGCTGTTGGAGGCAGGAATCTGGTTCCGTCCCAGAAGCACGAGCTGCCTCGACGACATCAGCATGGACAACAACAGGAGGCTATACATGCCCAGGGTTCAGCTTGACGACTCCACCGCCTGCAGGATCCACAACATGATGGCGTTCGAGGCGATCCACGTCAGCACCGGTGACGACGTGAAGGCATACGTGCGGTTTGTCAAGTACCTCGTCGACTCCGCCAATGACGTGCATCTGCTGGCGAGGAACGGGATCCTGAAGCATGACCTCACCGCCGACGTCGTGGCGAGTTTGTTCGACGGCCTCGCCAGGGAGACGTCGCCCCCAGCTGTTGGGAGTTGGCTGTGGGGCGTGCGTTCAGCCGTGGAGTACGCCTACCAAGTACCAACTGGAACACAAAAACCGCGTGTGCACGTTCCTGTGTGAATCGTGCGCGCACCTCAGGAATAGGACGTACTTCAACCTTGGCCTCCTCACCGCCACCTTGTTCCTCGTACGCAGACATCGAGCAGACTGTATATGCAGTCGTATCGTACCATGAACCTAACAAGGGTAAACAAGCTCAAAATGCATACCAGAGAATGCTTTTTTTTGGTCCTGTGTAATTCGGTTGATCGTTGTTTTGATCGCCTTGGCTTTTTTCCTCGCTTACGCAATGCTTTGGTCTTGTATGACTGTTATTTGCCGGCGTGTTTTCTTTTGGTGTTTGTCTTGTGTTGGTTGTGTGCATCGAGTCCTAGTTATACAAAGATTGGATGCGTGTAATGCTTCACTTTGAGTCAATAAAATTCACCATCTATCAAGAAAAGTCAAGCTCGAGAACATGACCTTCACGAGCCTCCGCTGAATATATCCAGTCGCCGTATGTTTGTTTTGTTGCATATACTTTCTCCGAAAATACTTGTTGGAGAAATGAATATATCTAGACATATTTTAGTTTAGGATGTATGTTTTATGTGTTCTTTCTGTTCGTCAAGTAAGTACCATCCAGACGAGATAGGGTATATTCAACCGAAAAAGCGATGTCTTGCATGGCTTTCACGAGCCTCTGCTCAATATATTGTATTTGTACCTGGGCCATGCATATTGCAGCTGCCAGGCCAAGAAAATGATTGAGGGGTACACAAAATCGTTCCAAGTGAGGCATGGGCTCGAGGCTGATCCGATCCGGCATCTCCTTTATCCGATGGAGGTCATGCTGGCAGGAGAAGGGTAGAATATATAATCGCCACCAATATCTCTGCGATGGCACAATCTCCACGTGCTCCACTCCCAAGCTATCTAAGATCCAGGCATAGAGCACAAGCTCAAGTGCTTCCATACGAAGTTGCCAAAAGCCTGGTGCGTCTATAAACCCTAAACCCATGTCTTTACATTCTTGCATTGCAAACTTTACATGTATAAAGGTTTATGAGGGAGTCCTCGATTAGGGAGTGTTCGGATAGCCGGACTATACCTTCAGCCGGACTCCCGGACTATGAAGATACAAGATTGAAGACTTCGTCCCGTGTCCGAAAGGGACTTTTCTTGGCGTGGAAGGCAAGCTTGGCGATACGGATATGTAGATCTCCTACCATTGTAACCGACTTTGTGTAACCCTAACCCTCTCCGGTGTCTATATAAACCGGAGGGTTTTAGTCCGTAGGACAACATATACAACAACAATCATACCATAGGCTAGCTTCTAGGGTTTAGCCTCTCCGATCTCGTGGTAGATCTACTCTTGTACTACCCATATCATCAATATTAATCAAGCAGGACGTAGGGTTTTACCTCCATCGAGAGGGCCCGAACCTGGGTAAAACTTCGTGTCCTTTGCCTTCTGTTACCATCCGGCCTAGACGCACAGTTCGGGACCCCCTACCCGAGATCCGCCGGTTTTGACACCGACATTGGTGCTTTCATTGAGAGTTCCTCTGTGTCATCGCCGTCAGGCTCGATGGCTCTAATGATCATCAATAGCGATGCAGTCCAGGATGAGACCTTCCTCCCCGGACAGATCTTCGCCTTCGGCGGCTTCGCACTGCGGGCCAATTCACTTGGCCATCTAGAGCAGATCGAAAGCTATGCCCCTGGCCGCAGGTCAGATTTGGAAGCTTAAACTACACGGCTGACATCCGCGGGGACTTGATCTTCGACGGATTCGAGCCACTGCCGAGCGCGCCGCACTGTCACGATGAGCATGATATAGCTCTGCCGCCGAACAGTGCCCTGGAGGCTGCACCCGCATCGGCTTCGACCCTTAATTCAGAGCCAACTGCGCCGATCGATGTGACGCCCGGGTAATCAAGCTACAGTAACTCTCGGGTAATTATGCCACGTCACCTCGATTATTGTCGATAATCTCGTGTTAGTTCAGAACCGATTCAAATTCAAATTCAAAATCAAATCAAACGGTAAAAGTTTCCAAACTTTAAAACTAAAATGTTCGGAGTGATCCAACTGATGCATAGGTAATTATGGTGGAGAAACCTAACTTTAATAAAATGTTTAAGTGTCCAAAATAATTAAAATTGTAGGTTAAATAATAAGATAAATGCCTTTTGAATTTTATAAAATATTAAACTATTTTAGTTGGGATAAGAATTAATGTGGCGGTAGATTATTTAAAAGTACCAATTTAGGTGTTAGTGATAATTTTTACTAAAACTAAAATAAAACAGAAAAGAGATAAGATAAAAAAAAGGGAGAAAAGGAAGAAGATAAAAATAGAAGACTAAAGAAAATAAAATGATTCCCCCCGGCCCCTCGGCCCACTAGGCCACCAGGCTGCCAGGCAGCCCACGACCCACCCCACTCTCCCTGGCCTAAAAGGCCACTCCCCCGACCCCAAACCCTAAATCACCCCCACTCCCCCACGATCCCCTCGTCTTCCTCCCAGCGCCGCCACACGCAACACAAACACACACACGCATCGTCCCAGGGAGATGGGCGCCCCTATTCGATTCCCTCCTCCTGCACGCCCGCGGCTGATGCAAGGCGCCGCCGGCGCCC
>NC_041382.1:787980260-788024878 GCF_002162155.2 Triticum dicoccoides
GCACGCCCGCGGCCGATGCAAGGCGCCGCCGGCGCCCCTCCTCCCGGACTCGTCCGCGCCCCTCCTCTCCCTTGCGCGGCGCCCACCTGAAGCCGTGCCCTCGTCCCCGTCGCCTCAACCACGCCTCCCTCGCCGGACCACCTCAACGGCCTGCCTCCTCGCCGCCCCGTCATCGCCGCCTCCACCCCGACTCCGTCGCCCGAAGCCGTCCCGGAGCGCCTTCGCTGGACCTCCCCGCCGGAATGCCTCCCCACCGTCGCTCGTCCCCATCCTCCTCCTCGCCGGACGCCATCGAGCCACGCCGCCCCTTCCCTGCATCGAACGTGAGCACCGCCCCGTGCTCCCTCTCCCCCCGTACTGAACGCGTCGCACTTGTCGTGGCCCTACTCGGCGTCCTTGCCTCCACCCACGCCCACGAGCGCTCGCGCTCGTCGCGCTCACCGCGGCCTTGTCCCGCCCGCGCCCATACATCGCGCCTACACGCCGCTCACCCGCGTGTGCGCGGCCTCGCCTCACCGGCGATGCAGCCTCGCTGGTCCGCGCCCCCTGACCACCAGTCGCGCCGGCCCCCTTCCTTCCCCACTGGCCGCGTCGGGCGCCGGCGCCCACGCGCCCGCTCCGGCCCCATTCCGGCCTTGCCTCGTTACCGGGCAGGGCTGCGGCTTCGCCCGCACCCGCCTGCCTGTATGCCCGTTAAGGCCCTGTGCCTATGACCAGTGGGCCCCATGCCCATAACGTTTTAAAAAAAGAAAAAAAATAAAATTATTAAATAAAAATAAAAATGATTAATAAAATTAATTAATGAACTAATGAATTGATTAAGATAATTAATCCGGTTTAATTAATTTAATTAACCAGTTAAGTTTAATTAAACTGTAATTAGATTAACCTAAACCCTAATTAACCTAATTAGAGGTTGACAGGGCCCCCCCTGGACCCACATGTCAGGTTGACCAAGTCAACTCTGTTGACTGCTGATGTCGGCATGACATCATGCTGACGTCATAAATCCATTTTTTTCGAATTAATTAATTAATTAATTAAATTCCAGAAATTAATAAAATCTTTAGAAAATCGTATCTTTTAATCCGTAACTCGGATTAAAATACTTTCTACATGAAAGTTGCTCAGAACGACGAGACGAATTCGGATACGCAGCCCGTTCGTCCACCACACCCCCCTAACCTATCAAACACGCAACTTTTCCCCTCCGATTCATCTGTCCGAAAACACGAAACACCGGGGATACTTCCCGGATGTTTCCCCCTTTCGCCGGTATCACATAATACCGCGTTAGGACATACCTAGCACCGCATATTGCCGCGTCTTGCTTTGTGTTACATTTGATTGCTCTGTTATTTATTGTGTTCCCCCTTGGTTACTTCTTTCCGGTAGACTCTGAGACCGATGCCGGTGTCCGTGTGTTCGACTACACCGAAGATGACCCCTCCTTGCCAGAGCAACCAGGCAAGCCCCCCCTTTGATCACCAGATATCGCCTACTCTTCTCTATACTGCTTGCATTAGAGTAGTGTAGCATGTTACTGCTTTCCGTTAATCCTATTCTGATGCATAGCCTGTCATTGCTGCTACAGTCATTGATACCTTACCCGCAATCCTAAATGCTTAGTATAGGATGCTAGTGTTCCATCAGTGGCCCTACACTCTTGTCCGTCTGCCATGCTATACTACTGGGCTGTGATCACTTTGGGAGGTGATCACGGGCATATACTATATACTTTACACTGTTACATTACCTGTGATACTGTTCGGAGTTGGGGGCTGAAGGGGCAGGTGGCTCCATCCCGGTAGAGGTGGGCCTGGGTTCCCGACGGCCCCCGACTGTTACTTGGTGGCGGAGCGACAGGGCAGGTTGAGACCACCTAGGAGACAGGTGGGCCTGGCCCTGTTCGGCGTTCGCGGATATTTAACACGCTTAACGAGATCTTGGTATTTGATCTAAGTTGGCTACGAGCCTATACGCACTAACCATCTACGCGGGAGTAGTTATGGGTATCCCGACGTCGTGGTATCAGCCGAAGCACTTCGTGACGTCAACGACTGAGCGGCGCGCGCCGGGTTGGACTGCGTTAACGCAACTTCCTTTGTAATGGAGGTTGCTAGGTCTGCTCACCGGCCGCGTACGCAACGTGCAGGTGTGCTCAGGGCTATGGGCCCAGACCCCTGCGCGCTTAGGTTTAGACCGGCGTGCTGGCCTCTCCGTTGAGCCTAGGTGGGGCTGCGACGTGTTGATCTTCCGCGGCCAGGCATGACCCAGGAAAGTGTGTCCGGCCAAATGGGATCAAGCGTGTTGGGCTATGTGGTGCACCCCTGCAGGGAAGTTAATCTATTCGAATAGCCGTGATCTTCGGTAACAGGACGACTTGGAGTTGTACCTTGACCTTATGACAACTAGAACTGGATACTTAATAAAACACACCCTTCCAAGTGCCAGATACAACCGGTGGTCGCTCTCCCTCAGGGATATGAGGAGGGGATCGGGTAGGATTATGCTATGCGATGCTACTGGAGATGCTACTTGGAGATGCTATTTGGAGATGCTACTTGGAGGACTTCAATCTACTATCTTCTACGTGCTGCGAGACGAAGGCTGCCAGAAGCGTAGTCTTCGATAGGACTAGCTATCCCCCTTTTATTCTGGCATTCTGCAGTTCAGTCCACCGATATGGCCTCCTTACACATATACCCATGCATATGTAGTGTAGTTCCTTGCTTGCGAGTACTTTGGATGAGTACTCACGGTTGCTTTCTCCCCCCTTTCCCCCCTTTCCTTTCTTTCTGGTTGTCGCAACCAGATGCTGGAGTCCAGGAGCCAGACGCCACCGTCGACGATGACCCCTACTACACCGGAGGTGCCTACTACTACGTGCAGCCCGCTGACGACGACCAGGAGTAGTTAGGAGGATCCCAGGCAGGAGGCCTGCGCCTCTTTCGATCTGTATCCCAGTTTGTGCTAGCCTTCTTAAGGCAAACTTGTTTAACTTATGTCTGCACTCAGATATTGTTGCTTCCGCTGACTCGTCTATGATCGAGCACTTGTATTCGAGCCCTCGAGGCCCCTGGCTTGTATTATGTCGCTTGTATGACTTATTTATGTTTTAGAGTTGTGTTGTGATATCTTCCCGTGAGTCCCTGATCTTGATCGTACACGTTTGCGTGCATGATTAGTGTACGATTAAATCGGGGCGTCACAAGTTGGTATCAGAGCCGACTGCCTGTAGGAATCCCCCTTCCAACTCCTTGGCCGAAGTCGAGTCTAGACTTTACAAAACTTTTACTAACATGGCTGTGCGGCCCATGGGCCCACGTCGCCATTGGGTGGTACTAGGATCTTTTACTCCTCGACCTTTACTCTGGGACTCTGATCTCTCCTCTATTCGGGTTAAATAAAGTTTACTAAGTCTAACATTAGGATCTCGTTATCACTTTCACCCGGAGAGCCCCTTATTACTAATGATCGTCTGCTGCACCAGAAGACCCTGAAGATACTCTCCACTGTTAACCCGAGGACTTGTGTTCATCGCGTTTGCAATTCACCTTCCACCGCAAACCCTTATGGATAACTACTTGCATTTGTTATTCTTACATTCATCCCCAGTGGTCTTGTTATTACAAGATACCCTGAAAAACTCGTCGTTGTTTCAATAATCCCTTGAGCTTACTGCCTTGCTGTTCTTTGTCACTTGAATACCCCTACGGTTAATTCTCGCACTTATCGAGTATCCGCTCATCCCCCAGTTGTTCATGTGTTACACAAAAGTCTTCGAAATACCACCCGATATTCCAAAAATCCTCAGCAACCTATTGCTCTGGAATTTCTTGTTTGCTTTCATTATGATTAATCCCATAAGTATAGAAATCTTATTGACATTCCTTGTCATTATCATTTTGAGTCTGTTGACTCAATATGCTGCGAATACACGCAATCATCATTGATCCTTATAAATTACCTTTCCGGCTGAGCTTCCATTCTTTTAACTAGAATTGGTTCTCGACCAATCCAATTGTCGTTGATTGTACCCTAAGGCTATTCAACTTATCCATCCCTAATCAGAGCATTGCTTCTGATCCCTTTATTTGGAAATCATAATTCCTTTGCATTTGACAATTGAGTTAGTCAATTGTTTCTATAATCTGATCTCCTTGCATTCTTCTTCCTCTAGTTGAGTACCGATACTCGTATCAGATCCTTTGTGGACCATCAAGTCCTTTGTTGGATTGTTATCCGACAGTGTCCTTCACATTTGATCACTTTATGAGTTCTTCCCCTGATACATAATGCCTTTGTTAAGTTGTATCCTCTGCTTGGCCAACCATGCTCTGCTTTCGGGCTTGTGTTAATTACTCTTGAAACTTGTGGTATATGTTTCTAAGAAGCCCCTATGGGTTGAACATATGCCTTCTCTAAACCGTGTGAACCCGAAAGTTTTCACGAGTCATACTCTTCTGGTGCTTCACCAGATAAAATTTCAACACTGCAACTTCATCGAACGTGAGAAGTGAATGAAAGGTTATGCATTGGAGAAGTGGGAGTCGACCTTGAACTTGTGTTCATGCCCATGGACACGATGTAGATCTTATCATTAAAGCTGCTCTTAAATGAATTATTCCTTTGGTATAAGTTCATCTTATATCTAGGATCTGGCCTTTTGCAATCGTGGTTCCGACCATGATTGTTCTTCTTTGATCTCATTTCTCGGACAAGTTAAAACAATTGTCTTCTATGGATCAATACACCAGACCAACCTTTACTTTGATCTTGTGTCGAATATTACCCCCTGGTATCTCGAGATTATCATGGAACTGCATAACTTTTTATGAGTTCTTCATCAAGTGCTACCTTCCCACTGATTCCAATTTTTCGCGGGCTCTGAGTTATTGAACACTCAAAGACACCGATAACTGAACCGAGTCCGCTCTTCGGTTCAACAACTCTTCAGTAAGCTTCTATAAGTACGAGTTTGTACCCGATCACGCCATTCCTAGCCTGTTTGGCTATATCATTGTCGTGACGATTCTAACTGTGCTACCTGGTCCTTATTCTCGGAGCACCAATTTTCGACGATGAACTAACCTTACGTCGATCCTCATCGTCATATCATTTCGCCTTGAACAACAAGCTTGGTTTCGAGTTTGTGTCGTACCCTTGGTTCCAATAACCTTTCACTTCATCATTACTTGACTTGATGTCGTTACCGATCGATTACATCTTCATGAACTCTCGCGACAAAGGTGTCGTGATCATCAACATTCTGAGCTCATCCAGGTTATCAATTGAATTCATGATGAGACATACCATCCTTGCCCTTGATGAATTGTATTATCGTCGACCACCTTATTGCCCTCCCACCAACACAAGCTTGTTCATGTTTGGCGTTATACCTTGAGTTCCTTGCTATCCAGCAATTATTCTTCTTTACCTTGGAGTATTACCATCCTTTATGTCAAGAATGTTCTGAGATTTGTTCCACCTCTTGAGAATTCTTGACATAGAAATACTTCTCAACATCACCATTCTTTCTTGGTCCCCGTGTTAATTCCAACAAGTGAACGGTGTTGTTTGGATTCTTTCCTTCTAGCAACCCTAATTTTTTTTGAAGTTAATGGTCGGAAGTTCATTCTTAGGCTATTGACTATTGAATCACCATTCTGACGTTGGTCGTGCAACCCAACCCATATTTCGGGCGCACCTTTCAACCAATGTTTAATTATGTATGTTTTCCTCGAGCATATTTCCTTATATCATTTGATCTGACCAATGTTATCTCCTTGTTCACTTAATTGTGGACATCCATCTTTTGGGAATCTTGGTGAATTGCCGTTGAGTTCACCAGACACCTCCTTGTCCTCTCCTTGGGTTAATGATGGACTCCTGATAACGGAAATCAGTACATAGTTCATTTCCCCGAGAATCTTACAATGTCATCTCGTCAACTTGCGTTACACCTTTTCTTCCCAGATATCCTAAGTCCGAGGTATCCTGACACCAATCGGATCTGAATCTCGGTCAGATATGATGGTTGGAACATATTTCCAAGAGTTATAAGAATGGTATTTATGTGACCCGGTAAGGTGCTGTCGTGCCTAGCACACCTGGCCGGAGGCCATGTTGTTATAGATTCCTTTCCAACAAGGTTATCCATTCTTCCATGAGGAAACTGTAAGACTTATTCTACAAGTTATTCCTGATGAATCCTTCGTGTTTCCAAAGTCTGATCTTCACCTGATGACCATGTCAATACTATCTCGAAGCATGTCTATGGTACTCCAATTTTCAACAAGAACATTTGAAGCCCAATGATAAATGTTTCCTGCTCAATTATCCAAACACCGTTGTGTGGGTAATATCATGAAATTTCTCTCCCCTACCTAAGGAGTTTTCTACATAATATCCTGTCATGGATATCATGCTCTGCTTGTCCTTGGGAAGGATATACCCCTGATATACGTGTTTAAGCACATTTTCCTTCCCGTTGTTTTGTTCAAACTTACTTGTAAACTACTTAACCGAGCAGTGGTAATCCCCTGCTTAGGTAAACACCACGGTGTACCTTCCTGTCTGGTGTAACCCTGTTTCTACTGTTGATGACTTCCGGTAACTGCCGATGGACGAGAACTTTGCCTATTGGTCCGCCTCGTTCAACGAGCAGGAAAATGGTTCTCTTCGTCCCTCGCCCTTGGTACCGACATTGTTGACAACAAAACCCACAAGCTATCCTCTGACATACCTTGTTATCTTGACCGTGCAAATATTATCGCCTTCCCGCTTTTAACCCACATGGTGGGCCCATAACCCACGGTTCCACAGGATCGAAACCTGACTCTCCTGTAGAACCCTGTTTCCAATGGTTATTCCCCACACTTGGCTTCGTATTTAATTCATGGGCCACCTTCCTAGTGCCCTATTATGGTATCTGACGCAATACCTACTCTCGCTACTCTGAGCCCCTTTCTCACTCTGGTTCAGGCCTCGAGCAACTATCTATCCGCTTGGAACCTCTTATTGTACCTTCGTACCTTACTCTCGATGTATTTTATATGTTCAACTCGAGAGATACTCTTATGCTGATTCTTGGGTTAACCCCCAGATTGTTCCCTCATAAGCCTCTTTGTCGTAGCCGAGCTTCTCCTTATTGATTCGTTAGTACGTTGGAGATCCCGAAGAAAGGATGCTGACTTCATCATGATGACTGGAAGAAGAGTAATGAAGACATCAATGTAATGGATCAATCTCTTCGAGAAGAGCAACCAAGACCGAGAAGATTCGTTAGAGTTTCGTAACCAGATCTCCCCCTTACTCTCCCTCTTAAATCTCGGGACGAGATTTCTTGTAGTAGAGGAGAATTGTGACGCCCGGGTAATCAAGCTACAGTAACTCTCGGGTAATTATGCCACGTCACCTCGATTATTGTCGATAATCTCGTGTTAGTTCAGAACTGATTCAAATTCAAATTCAAAATCAAATCAAACGGTAAAAGTTTCCAAACTTTAAAACTAAAATGTTCGGAGTGATCCAACTGATGCATAGGTAATTATGGTGGAGAAACCTAACTTTAATAAAATGTTTAAGTGTCCAAAATAATTAAAATTGTAGGTTAAATAATAAGATAAATGCCTTTTGAATTTTATAAAATATTAAACTATTTTAGTTGGGATAAGAATTAATGTGGCGGTAGATTATTTAAAAGTACCAATTTAGGTGTTAGTGATAATTTTTACTAAAACTAAAATAAAACAGAAAAGAGATAAGATAAAAAAAAGGGGGAAAAGGAAGAAGATAAAAACAGAAGACTAAAGAAAAGAAAAGGATTCCCCCCGGCCCCTCGGCCCACTAGGCCACCAGGCTGCCAGGCAGCCCACGACCCACCCCACTCTCCCTGGCCTAAAAGGCCACTCCCCCGACCCCAAACCCTAAATCACCCCCACTCCCCCCACGATCCCCTCGTCTCCCTCCCAGCGCCGCCACACGCAACACAAACACACACACGCATCGTCCCAGGGAGATGGGCGCCCCTATTCGATTCCCTCCTCCTGCACGCCCGCGGCCGATGCAAGGCGCCGCCGGCGCCCCTCCTCCCGGACTCGTCCGCGCCCCTCCTCTCCCTTGCGCGGCGCCCACCTGAAGCCGTGCCCTCGTCCCCGTCGCCTCAACCACGCCTCCCTCGCCGGACCACCTCAACGGCCTGCCTCCTCGCCGCCCCGTCATCGCCGCCTCCACCCCGACTCCGTCGCCCGAAGCCGTCCCGGAGCGCCTTCGCTGGACCTCCCCGCCGGAATGCCTCCCCACCATCGCTCGTCCCCATCCTCCTCCTCGCCGGACGCCATCGAGCCACGCCGCCCCTTCCCTGCATCGAACGTGAGCACCGCCCCGTGCTCCCTCTCCCCCCGTACTGAACGCGTCGCACTCGTCGTGGCCCTACTCGGCGTCCTTGCCTCCACCCACGCCCACGAGCGCTCGCGCTCGTCGCGCTCACCGCGGCCTTGTCCCGCCCGCGCCCATACATCGCGCCTACACGCTGCTCACCCGCGTGTGCGCGGCCTCGCCTCACCGGCGATGCAGCCTCGCTGGTCCGCGCCCCCTGACCACCAGTCGCGCCGGCCCCCTTCCTTCCCCACTGGCCGCGTCGGGCGCCGGCGCCCACGCGCCCGCTCCGGCCCCATTCCGGCCTTGCCTCGTTACCGGGCAGGGCTGCGGCTTCGCCTGCACCCGCCTGCCTGTATGCCCGTTAAGGCCCTGTGCCTATGACCAGTGGGCCCCATGCCCATAACGTTTAAAAAAAAGAAAAAAAATTATTAAATAAAAATAAAAATGATTAATAAAATTAATTATTAATTAATTAATTAACTAATGAATTAATTAAGATAATTAATCCGGTTTAATTAATTTAATTAACCAGTTAAGTTTAATTAAACTGTAATTAGATTAACCTAAACCCTAATTAACCTAATTAGAGGATGACAGGGCCCCCCCCCTGGACCCACATGTCAGGTTGACCAAGTCAACTCTGTTGACTGCTGATGTCGGCATGACATCATGCTGACGTCATAAATCCATTTTTTTCGAATTAATTAATTAATTAATTAAATTCCAGAAATTAATAAAATCTTTAGAAAATCGTATCTTTTAATCCGTAACTCCGATTAAAATACTTTCTACATGAAAGTTGCTCAGAACGATGAGACGAATTCGGATACGCAGCCCGTTCATCCACCACACCCCCCTAACCTATCAAACACGCAACTTTTCCCCTCCGGTTCATCTGTCCGAAAACGCGAAACACCGGGGATACTTCCCGGATGTTTCCCCCTTTCGCCGGTATCACATAATACCGCGTTAGGACATACCTAGCACCGCATATTGCCGCGTCTTGCTTTGTGTTACATTTGATTGCTCTGTTATTTATTGTGTTCCCCCTTCGTTACTTCTTTCCGGTAGACTCTGAGACCGATGCCGGTGTCCGTGTGTTCGACTACACCGAAGATGACCCCTCCTTGCCAGAGCAACCAGGCAAGCCCCCCCTTTGATCACCAGATATCGCCTACTCTTCTCTATACTGCTTGCATTAGAGTAGTGTAGCATGTTACTGCTTTCCGTTAATCCTATTCTGATGCATAGCCTGTCATTGCTGCTACAGTCATTGATACCTTACCCGCAATCCTAAATGCTTAGTATAGGATGCTAGTGTTCCATCAGTGGCCCTACACTCTTGTCCGTCTGCCATGCTATACTACTGGGCTGTGATCACTTTGGGAGGTGATCACGGGCATATACTATATACTTTACACTATTACATTACCTGTGATACTGTTCGGAGTTGGGGGCTGAAGGGGCAGGTGGCTCCATCCCGGTAGAGGTGGGCCTGGGTTCCCGACGGCCCCCGACTGTTACTTGGTGGCGGAGCGACAGGGCAGGTTGAGACCACCTAGGAGACAGGTGGGCCTGGCCCTGTTCGGCGTTCGCGGATATTTAACACGCTTAACGAGATCTTGGTATTTGATCTGAGTTGGCTACGAGCCTATACGCACTAACCATCTACGCGGGAGTAGTTATGGGTATCCCGACGTCGTGGTATCAGCCGAAGCACTTCGTGACGTCAGCGACTGAGCGGCGCGCGCCGGGTTGGACTGCGTTAACGCAACTTCCTTTGTAATGGAGGTTGCTAGGTCTGCTCACCGGCCGCGTACGCAACGTGCAGGTGTGCTCAGGGCGATGGGCCCAGACCCCTGCGCGCTTAGGTTTAGACCGGCGTGCTCGCCTCTCCGTTGAGCCTAGGTGGGGCTGCGACGTGTTGATCTTCCGCGGCCGGGCATGACCCAGGAAAGTGTGTCCGGCCAAATGGGATCAAGCATGTTGGGCTATGTGGTGCACCCCTGCAGGGAAGTTAATCTATTCGAATAGCCGTGATCTTCGGTAACAGGACGACTTGGAGTTGTACCTTGACCTTATGACAACTAGAACCGGATACTTAATAAAACACACCCTTCGAAGTGCCAGATAGAACCGGTGGTCGCTCTCTCTCAGGGATATGAGGAGGGGATCGCCGGGTAGGATTATGCTATGCGATGCTACTGGAGATGCTACTTGGAGATGCTATTTGGAGATGCTACTTGGAGGACTTCAATCTACTATCTTCTACGTGCTGCAAGACGAAGGCTGCCAGAAGCGTAGTCTTCGATAGGACTAGCTATCCCCCTTTTATTCTGGCATTCTGCAGTTCAGTCCACCGATATGGCCTCCTTACACATATACCCATGCATATGTAGTGTAGTTCCTTGCTTGCGAGTACTTTGGATGAGTACTCACGGTTGCTTTCTCCCCCCCTTTCCCCCCTTTCCTTTCTTTCTGGTTGTCGCAACCAGATGCTGGAGTCCAGGAGCCAGACGCCACCGTCGACGACGACCCCTACTACACCGGAGGTGCCTACTACTACGTGCAGCCCGCTGACGACGACCAGGAGTAGTTAGGAGGATCCCAGGCAGGAGGCCTGCGCCTCTTTCGATCTGTATCCCAGTTTGTGCTAGCCTTCTTAAGGCAAACTTGTTTAACTTATGTCTGTACTCAGATATTGTTGCTTCCGCTGACTCGTCTATGATCGAGCACTTGTATTCGAGCCCTCGAGGCCCCTGGCTTGTATTATGTCGCTTGTATGACTTATTTATGTTTTAGAGTTGTGTTGTGATATCTTCCCGTGAGTCCCTGATCTTGATCGTACACGTTTGCGTGCATGATTAGTGTACGATTAAATCGGGGCGTCACAATCGAGGATGAGTGGTTGGACGCCGCCTCGGGGGCTGCGATCCCAACGGCGATCGAGCCAAATACCAGCCCCGCACTCTGCGAGACTCGTGACTCCAAGCAGCCGGACTCCTCTCCGGACTCCGAACCCTCGCGCCCCTGCCGATCGAATCCGATTGGGCGCCGATCATGGAGTTTACTGCCGCGGACATCTTTCAGCACTCGCCTTTCGGCGATATTCTGAAGACACTGAAGTCTCTCTCTTTATCAGAAGAGCCCTGGCCGGACTACGGTCAGCAAGGTTGGGATACAGACGATGAAGAAATTCAAAGCCCACCCACCACCCACTTTGTAGCCACTGTCGACGATTTAATCGACATGCTCGACTTCGACTCCGAAGACATCGACGGTATGGACGCCGATGAAGGAGACGATGAAGAACCAACACCTATCAGGCCCTGGAAAGCCACCTCGTCATATGACATATACATGGTGGACACCCCAAAAGAAGGAGATGGCGATGGAACAGTGGAGGATGACCCCTCCAAGAAACAGCCTAAGCACCGACGTCAGCGGCGCCGCTCAAAATCCCGCCAAAACAAATACGGTGATTCCAGCACGGGAGATAATAATACTCCGGAAAGTGCCGAAGAAAACCCCCTCCAGCAAGATTTAGCACAGGAGGATGGAGAAACCAGCCCTCATGAGAGAGCAGCAGACAGAGAGGTCGGGGACGATAATTATATGCCTCCCTCCGAAGACGAGGCAAGCCTCGACGACGACGAATTCGTCGTGCCAGAGGATCCCGTCGAGCAAGAGCATTTTCAACGCAGGCTTATGGCCACGGCAAGAAGCCTCAAGAAAAAACAGCAACAACTTATAGCTGATCAAGATTTGCTAGTCGACAGATGGACTGAAGTCCTTGCGGCCGAAGCACATAAACTCGGATGCCCCTCCAAGAGTTACCCAAAGCGCAGGTTGCTACCCCGATTAGAGGAGGAAGCACTTAAACCTACATCACCCGCACTCGATACGGCCGATCAGCCACCTCGTGGCCGCTATAGAGAGGCCTCTCGGCCCTCCACTCAAGCCGCACCCCGTACCAAGGCACGGGAAAATGCGCCGGACTTGCGAGATATGTTGGAGGACAAGGCAAGGCAAACAAGATCGATCTACGGATCGCGTGGGCGCCCCACGACTCGAGACGGTAACCGTCACGCCGGCCACAAATTCGGCAGGGCCGAACACAGTAGACAAAGCTCATTGGAGCTACGTCGTGATATAGCCTAGTACAGAGGCGCCGCACACCCAATATGCTTCACAGACGAAATAATGGATCATCAAATCCCCGAGGGTTTCAAACCCGTAAATATCGAATCATATGACGGCACAACAGATCATGCGGTATGGATCGAGGATTATCTCCTTCATATCCACATGGCCCGCAGCGATGATTTCCACGCCATCAAATACCTCCCACTCAAGCTTAAAGGACCAGCTCGGCATTGGCTTAACAACTTGCCAACAGGATAATTCAGTTGTTGGGAGGACCTGGAAGCCGCATTCCTCGACAATTTCCAGGGCACTTATGTGCGACCCCCAAACGCCGATGACCTAAGTCACGTAATTCAGCAGCCAGAGGAATCGGCCAGGCAATTCTGGACACGGTTCCTAACAAAGAAAAATCAAATAGTCGACTGTCCGGACGCTGAGGTCCTAGCAGCCTTCAAGCACAATATCCGTGACGAGTGGCTTGCCCGGCACCTTGGACAGGAAAAGCCGAAGTCTATGGCAGCACTCACGACACTTATGACCCGCTTTTGCGCGGGAGAAGATAGGTGGCTTGCTCGTAGCAACAATATGACCAAGAACCCTGGTAATTCGGATACCAGGGAAAGTAGTGGCAGGTCGCGTTGCAACAAGCAGAAGCGCCGCATTAACGGCGACAATGCTGAGGATACGGCAGTTAATGCCGGATTCAGAGGCTCTAAATCCGATCAGCGGAAAAAGCCATTCAAAAGGAAACCTAGGGGCCCGTCCAGTTTGGACCGAATATTCGATCGCTTGTGCCAGATACATGGCACCCCCGAAAAGCCAGCCAATCACACCAACAGGGATTGTTGGGTGTTCAAGCAGGCAGGCAAGTTAAATGCAGAAAACGAAGACAAGGGGTTGCATAGCGATGACGACGAAGAGCCCCGGCCGCCGAACAACATTAGACAGAAGGGTTTTCCCCCACAAGTGCGGATGGTGAACATGATATACGCAACACACGTCCCCAAGAGGGAGCGGAAGCGCGCGTTAAGGGACGTATACGCAGTAGAGCCAATCGCCCCAAAGTTCAACCCATGGTCCTCCTGCCCGATCACCTTTGATCGAAGGGACCACCCCACTAGCATCCGTCATGGCGGATTCGCCGCATTGGTTCTAGACCCAATTATTGACGAATTTTATCTCACTAGAGTCCTTATGGACGGCGGCAGCATCCTGAACCTGCTTTACCAGGATACTGTGCGGAAAATGGGCATAGATCCCTCGAGGATTAAGCCCACCAAAATGACCTTTAAAGGCGTAATACCAGGTCTAGAGGCCAACTGTACAGGCTCAGTCACACTTGAAGTGGTCTTTGGATCTCCGGATAATTTCCGAAGCGAGGAGTTAATCTTCGACATAGTCCCATTCCGCAGTGGCTATCACGCACTGCTTGGGCGAACCGCATTTTCCAAGTTCAATGCGGTACCGCACTACGCATACCTTAAGCTCAAGATGCCAGGCCCTCGAGGAGTAATTACGGTCAATGAAAACACCGAACGCTCCCTCCAAACGGAGGAGCACACGGCGGCCCTTGCAGCGGAAGTACAAAGCAGCCTCTCCAGGCAGTGCTCCAGTCCGGCCACTAAACGACCGGACACCGTCAAGCGCGCCCGGAGTAACCCACAACAAGACCGCCTGGCACGATCCGAGCAGGCGTAGCAATGCGGCCCCAACCCCAGCCCTAGCAAAAAGGCGACGCCAGTGCTTCGCATACATAACTACGCTCTAGAAATACCATGGGTACAGGGGGAGGGGCACCATCATGGCACGCCCGAAGCACGGCTTAAACCGCGCTAGGGGCTACCGATTTTTTAATTTTCTCTTACTTTCAGGACTCCATTCTTCGGAAGGCCTGTTCGGCAGTTCAATTGCCACACAAACGATGCAAGAACCGGGGAAGCAGACAAGCCATGCCGCATTACGGAACTCCCAGGTGGTCTCTATCACGAGCAGTATCCCTGTTTCGCATACTATTCCGCAGCTTGCCCTGGAACGAACATGTTAAATAGTTCAACCTTTTGCTTATCGCATTATTTGTATTGTTCTGCTTTGATCGCAGCCCTCTTTAATAAACAATGCATAACTTTTGTCTATTTTTGCATTACTTTCTTATATATGTTCCTTAACGACATGTTGCACCCGTACACTTTGGTATGACCGAAATACGCCAGGGGCTTCAGTACCCCTCAACATGGTGTGAGAAGTCCGAACACATTAACAAGTGCAGCACCCCGAACTTATAGCATTATATGCATTGGCTCCGAATCATGTCTTGGGTCAATAGTTGGGTTTGTCCGGCTCCTATGTTTTGGTGCCTTAGGTTCTGCTATATCGACTAAGGTAGCACTAGGAGAACCACTGCGATTGTGCCCCAGTTGAGCTGGGTCGAGCACCTCAGTGGAGAAAGTTAAAACTGACTGTCATGATGAAGCGAGAGCTAGTCGCTGTTCGAGAGGTTTTTTGAGTCCCTAAAGACTTATGCCGCTTAGAGCGAGGAGTCGGCTCTGTCCGGCCAAGGCGTGGATAGCGCCCCGAACTCGGTCTTCCGAATACCAGGGGCTTTGCCGAAATTTAAAATTATAGAATTCTATGGCTAAGTGAGAGTGTTCACGCATTATAGTCCGATTGACTTGTTTGTTGGGCTGAGCGCCTCCCTCGAAGGATCCAAACATGGGAAAAAGAGCGCTCAGGTTTATCCCCGAACACCCCAGCACTAGCGGCACGGGGGCAGAAGCCGACGACTCGCCATCTCTAAGAATTGATAAACAGCCGCACAGAAGGTAATATTTTAAATTCCAACAGCATTGCTTAGCGCATATGAACAAGTTTTTAGCGCACAGGACAAAATGAGCAAGTTTCACTCAAAAATTACATCCCTAGAACATTCATCCGCCGCAAGGCAGGCACCCTTCAGAACATCCTTATAATAATTCTCGGGCTTGCGATGCTCTTTCCCCGGCGGCGGGCCGTCCTTCACAAGCTTCTCAGCATCCAGCTTGCCCCAGTGCACCTTCGCACGGGCAAGGGCCCTACGGGCACCTTCAATGCAGACGGAGCGCTTGGTGACTTTGAGCCTTGGACAGGCCTCCATCAGCCGCTGCACCAGCCCGAAATAGCTCCCAGGCAGAGCCTCTCCAGGCCACAGCCGAACTATGAGGCCCTTCATGGCCTGTTCGGCCGCCTTGTGGAGCTCGACCAGTTGCTTCAGCTGGTCGCTCAGGGGCACGGGGTGTCCGGCCTCAGCATACTGAGACCAGAACACCTTCTCTGTCAAGCTGCCCTCCTCGGCTCGGTAGAATGCGGCGGCATCAGACACACTCCAGGGAAGATCTGCGAACGCTCCTGGAGAGCTCCGGATTCGGGTAAGTAACAAGTAACTCACGTTTATGTGCTTCCTTTGCATAAAGAATGCCTTACCCGCCACTATCTTCTTCACCTCATCCAACTCCTGGAGGGTCTTCTGGGATTCGGCCTTGGCAGACTTGGCATTTTCAATAGCCGCCGCGAGCTCGGACGCTCGCGTCTTTGAGTCAAGCTCCGAACTCCCATGTTTTTTCATGAGAACCTGGAGCTCTTGCTGCACCTTGCCAACCTGGGCCTCGTACTTCTCCCGCTCGGTGTGCTCCGTGGCCGCCCTCTTCTCGGCCTCGACCAGCGCTTGCTTAAGGGTCGCCACCTTAGACGTGGCCCCCTACAATAGCCACGATAATCCTGTCATTTTTTGCAATTGCACCTTTTTATATATATTTAAACAAGGTATTTCTTACCTTCATTGTCCTCGAGCTGCTTCTTGGCACGCCCGAGCTCTTGCTCGGACCGCTCGAGGTTCTGCTTTAGCGTGTCCACTTCCGCAGTCAGTGCGGCGGACGCAAGCAGAGAAGCCTGCATACGCATATTGACTCCTTTTTGTTAGACTCCTGCGAATTTTATTTGATCCTCTATTCGGCTTTTCTTCCCGAACGCCAAACAGAGCATCAGGGACTACTGTCTATGCGGTAATATTATTTACACATTCTTTACTTATCTCAAAACCTGTTAAAAGGCTAGTACAAACTTCAGTTAGTCCGCTCTTGGCAGACTGAACCTTCTGGACCACCGCACTCATAATGGTGCGGTGCTCCTCGTCGATGGAGGCGCCTTGGACCGCCTCCAATAGATTGTCCGGCACCTCCGGTTGGACGGAGGTCACCGGCACGGTGGGCTTGCTCCTCTTGGAAGGAGGTCCCCCGCCGGACTCTGGAACCTTTGAAGGTTCCGGAGCGGTGTCCGGCCTAGGGCCGGACTTGGAGCCCTGGGGGGTTTCATTCCCTTTACTCCTGGAGTCCGGGAGGTCGCCTCGCGGCGCCTCCAGGACCACCTCCTCCCGGCTTGGAACCTGTTGGGACAACACTTCGGTGTCGTCCGTAGGGCGGGGGGAGGAAGCCGTCGGAAGCGAGTTCACATCCGACGAGTCCAGTGAGCCGCTCGACAACGCGTCGAGCCGGTCTTTGGGTGGGCTGCATAAACATATTCGACATAAGGGAAAGTTGTGCAATAAACGAATACTATGAATTACTCTGGTATCCGGATACTTATGATCTGGCCAGGGGCTTGGCCCTAGGCGGGCACTCCTCTCCGCCGTCGTCGGCGTCGGTGGAGTAGTCCGGAGGAAGGGTTTTCCCCTTCTTGGATCCTTCGGCCTCCCCAGCTGGGGTGGCCTTCCTTTTCTTCTCTCCTCCCGCTAGAGGGGGAGAGGTCTCTTCTTCTTCCTCCTCGTCTTCACGGGAGGAATGCGCCTCAGAACCGTCGGATAATGGATCCGACACCTCCTGACGCTGGGCACTCTTTCGAGTCCCCGTGGCCTTCTTCGTGGCCTTCTTCTACGGCACCACATAGGGTGCCGGAACCAGCAGCTTCGCCAAGTGGGCATCGGCTGGGTCTTCGGGCAAGGGAGCCGGACAGTCGATCTATCCGGACTTCGCCTTCCAACTCTGTCAAAGGTAAGGGAGCTTAGATCCCACATTGAGTTAAACTATGGAAAACTAATACCCTGTAAAAGGAAAAAATAGCTTACCGCATGAGCGTGACGCTGCGTACTGAATCCATGATCCTCGGTAGCGGATGCAGGGGCCTCGGCGCCCTTGAAAAGCACCTTCCAGGCATCTTCGTATGTCGTGTCGAAGAGCCTGATCAGAGTTCGATACCGCGCCGGGTCGAACTCCCATAGGTTGAAAGCCCGTTGTTGACACGGGAGGATCAGGCGGATGAGCATAACCTGGACTACGTTGACAAGTCTGAGATTCTTGTCCACCAGGGTATGGATGCATGTTTGCAGTCCAGTCACCTCTCCTTTGTTGCCCCACGACAGGCCCGTCTCTTTCCAGGACGTGAGCCGTGTTGGGGGTCCGGACCGGAACTCGGGGGCTGCGACCCACTCAGGGTCGCATGGCTCGGTGATGTAAAACCACCTCGATTGCCACCCCTTTAGGGTCTCCACAAAGGAGCCCTCGAGCCATAAGACGTTGGGCATCTTGCCCACCATGGCGCCTCCGCACTCCGCCTGGTTGCCGCGCACCACCTTCGACTTGACATTGAAAGTCTTGAGCCAAAGGCCAAAATGGGGGCGGATGCAGAGGAAAGCCTCGCACACGAGGATAAACGCCGAGATGTTGAGGACAAAGTTCGGGGCCAGATCGTGGAAATCCAGGCCATAGTAGAACATGACCCCCGGACAAATGGGTGAAGAGGGAAGCCCAGTCCGCGAAGGAAATGGGGGAGGAACACCACCCTCTCATGGGGCCTAGGGGTGGGGATGAGCTGCCCCTTTTTGGGAAGCCAGTACGCGATGTCGTTAGACAAGTATCCGGCCTTCCTCAGTTTTTTGATGTGTCCCTCCGTGACGGAGGAGACCATCCACTTGCCTCCCGCTCTGGACATGGCTGGAGAAGGTTGAGATGGGGAGTGCGGACTTGGGCGCTGGAGCTCGAGTGCGTGAGAATGGATAAGCAAGGGAGGAAGAAGGCGTAGGTGAAAAGGTGGATCCTTATCCCCTTATATGGGTGGACGCAACTACGTGTCCCCACCAGCCTAGTAAAACTCGCTTATCTTCAAGCGCCGTAATCAATGGCGTGGTTGGGTTACCCACGCCCGTATTAATGAGAATCCCGGAATAAGGGGACACGATCTCTACTTTAATAAGACGTGCCAAGGAAACCGCCTCGCATGACGCGCTGAGGTGGGATAATGAAACGACTCGGATAAAGGCTTGGCCGTGGTGTGTCACACTACGGAATACGTCAGCAGATTAGATTTGTGTAAACATTATTCTCTCTATGGCAATATGTGGAAACTTGTTTTGCAGAGCCGGACACTATATTTGTGTTCAAAATCTTCTATGAAGTACTTGGAGGAGGAACCCGCCTTGCAATGCCGAAGACAATCTGTGCGCCGGACTCGTCGTCATTGAAGCCTGGTTCAGGGGCTACTGAGGGAGTCCTGGATTAGGGGGTGTTCGGATAGCCAGACTATACCTTCAGCCGGACTCCCGGACTATGGAGATACAAGATTGAAGACTTCGTCCCGTGTCCGGAAGAGACTTTCCTTGGCGTGGAAGGCAAGCTTGGCGATACGGATATGTAGATCTCCTACCATTGTAACCGACTTTGTGTAACCCTAACCCTCTCCGGTGTCTATATAAACCGGAGGGTTTTAGTCCGTAGGACAACATATACAACAACAATCATACCATAGGCTAGCTTCTAGGGTTTAGCCTCTCCGATCTCGTGGTAGATCTACTCTTGTACTACCCATATCATCAATATTAATCAAGCAGGACGTAGGGTTTTACCTCCATCGAGAGGGCCCGAACCTGGGTAAAACTTCATGTCCCTTGCCTCCTGTTACCATCTGGCCTAGACGCACAGTTCAGGACCCCCTACCCGAGATCCGCCGGTTTTGACACCGACAGTTTGCATTGGAGGCTTTTGAACAAGGAAAAAAATAGTATGCATACAAAATAGTGCCGCCACTGAAATATGCTATTTACGTGCTATTAGCCAGATATGGTACATTGATCAATTTAGCGAGATAATTCTCTATACGCTATAGCATGTTGTTTTTTTCCAGTGCTTTTGAACAACACGGTTTGTATGGGGGAGGGCAGCATATCGTTGTAGAGCTTACCAACCCCATCGGTAGTGAACTTTATGGAACCAAAACTGAAGCTCTAGCCTGGCATGAACTCGCTGGGCATGGTTACAGATTGATCTGGATTCAGTCTCCGGCCGGTGCAATCCTTGACTAGTACGCCAAATGGGGTTCCAAAAACCATCACTAGCCTCAGTAGGGTGGAAAGTGCACCCGGATGTTCCAGAGGGGATCACACACGTTTTTTTACATAGGTTCGGATCCTCATGGTCAAGGTAATTCCCTACTCCTGCTTTGCTTTGATTAATGGTGGGAAACGCCTTGTGTGAGGAGTGTTACAACTATGACGTGATGATTGCTACCGAGAGAATGACTATGAGTCAGATCTAGTGAACTACCCCCTAGCCTCACCTTATAAAGGGAGAGGACGCCTAGAGTTACAAGAGTCATAACCGAGCTAAAACCACAATCAATCGACCGGTACTTTACTTGCACGCCAAGATATACTCCATTAGTTCCTAAATATAAGTCTTTTTAGAGATTTCAATGCAAAGTACATATGGAAGCGCCCTCGGAAGTGCCAACACCTGGCAATATGCACTCAAGATGCGCCCAAAAATATTGTGTGTTTCAACCGCTTTTATGCATGTCTTTTACCGGTTATCATATGTGTCAGACACAACTTTTTATTTTTATAATTGTTGCTTCTTGGTGTCTTGTTTTACTTTTCAAGTTATTTTTGTAGGGTCTCTAGGTGTTTTCTTTTTCCATTAGCACACAAAGATCATCTGCACCTTGTTCGGAGAAGTGAATGAAAAATGGTCGTCGCATTTTGATATGGAACACTGTGGTCTGAAATGAAGAACTCGTTGACATTAGAGTTGTCGGTTCCGTCTAGTCTAATGGAATGGTGTTTGGGTCATCTCAGTCTGATATTGTGTGCAAAAAGTGAAATGTTGGCCTGGTAGAGATTTATGGTGCACATGTAGCGCAAGGCATGATGAAAGGAATGAAAATGGCCATATTTTCGCAGTCTGAGCTTTAAAGTTAGCTCCATTTAATGCATCAACAACACATTTTCATAGTTATATCTTATATGGGGCTCTAGGATTTAAATATAGCAAGATGAAAGATGAAAATGACAGGCATGGCCACGTAATCTTTACGGCTACTAAGTTCCCTAGAAATGGGATACCCTGAGCTCTCAAGACTGTTCTTGTGGTGGTCCTGGTTGTCAATCGGCCATCATCATTTCTCCTGCCCTATTCCCACATGGTTGTGCACTTGTCCTGTGCTTGCTTCATATGGATCCGCTAGTTACCTCCTAAACCTAGCGGTCAACATCAACCAAAGGGCCTATTGTTAGAGATATAATATTTGATAGTTAGAGATAAATATGTATTAGAGATAGAATAGGTATAAACAACATTGCCTTGTACTTCAAGCCTATCCCTCCCTCATGTACTCTATATAATCCCTCATGAGGGTCAGATCAATTCAACACAATATTCGATCATTGTATAGCTTCTGTACCTAGCCTAGCTCAATTGGATGTACAAACCCAATATCCGAGTTCGAATCTTCACGGAGGCGAATTTAGATTCCTATTTATTATTGAGGACCAGGCTTACCTGGTACTCATGCAATTTATCTAGAGGACCAGGCTTGGTTATTAATCAAGATAAAAATCCTGGTACTCATGCTTAATGGCTGTATGCATCCTTACTTGGTGGAGAGGTCGGGGAAGTGAAATTCGCCTCCATTTTTAAAGACGACTTTGCTTTGCCTCGCGGTTGGCCATACACTGAGGAGGTTATTTAGCTCATGAGACGTGCGATGAAGCCGCCCGAGGACTCGCGGGCACCCACCATCACGGATGCCGCCGATGAGGCCGGCGCCGATGCGGCTTCCGGATCATCACCGGAGTCTAATGCGGCGGATTTGTCCACTACTCGTACGGCGGCGCCGTCTAGGGAAGGGGCGAATCAAGCGGCAGCGGCGGGAGTGCATCCCGACGGCAAGTCGGATGGTGAGATCGCGGGTGGGCTGCCGAAGTTGCAGCAGTGGCAAGTTCAATTTGCTGATGAGACAGATCCTGATAATTGGATCGTGGGGCGTCTCCGGTTCACTTCATCCTCACGGTGGGTGGCCTTGTTGGATTTGGATAACGACGTGATGGCCGGAGACTACCTCCCGGACGGAGATCAGATCGAGGTAGGGATTCGATTTTCTTTAGATAACTATGATGTTGTTGTTGGTCAGCGTGTGCAGGTTTATCAGTTCACGGCGGCGGACTTGGTTGATCTGACGAACACAACAAGTCGGGATCGACTGGGAGGACGTTTCTGGGTTCTAATCGAGAGCGATAAAGAAGATGAGGGCGAGATCAAGCATGCCAAGAAGAATTCTTCGGCGGTTTTTACTCCGGGACCGGAGAGATTGCCGGAATTGAAAATTTCAACTGATAGCCCTCGATCCAAAGCTCTGACTTTGAAGAAAATTGTTAAACCTTGGATCGGTCCGATCCCTAAGGTATCTCGTGCTCCCATTACATTGTCAGATTTTATTCCGGAGTCGTGGACGTTAGTCACTAGAAAGAAGAAGGGCAAGAAAGGGCAGCCATTGAGGCCGGCACCGCCGCGACCGCCGGTGGTGACGTCGGCTAGCGTGATTCAAGCGGCCAGGAAGACGCGTTTGAATTCGTTGTTGGGCCTCGATGTGGAATCGGAATCGATGCTGGTCGTGGGCTCTCTGCACTTGGGGCATGCGGCCCAACCAGAAGCCCAAGCCAAGTCTTCCGCTCCTACGTGCATGCATGAGACGATGAGGCCCGAGTCGACTCGCGTTGTTTCGGCTAGGGTTTCTCGTTTGCCTGGGTTCCCATCACTCGGAGCGGGGAGAGCGACCAGGATCTCCATCACCGGCACGATGGCCGGACGCGGAGGCCCGCCTCCCGCCGCTGGGGCCGGCCGTGGTGCTCATCCGCCTCCCGCGAGGCAGCCGCCGCCCGCCAAGCAAGGCCCGACGCCCGCAGCTGGGGCCGGCCGTGGTGCTCCTCCTCTCGTTGCGAGACAACCGCCACGAGCCGCTCTGCCACCACCCGTCGCTGGAGCCGGTCGGGGCGCCTCTGCTGCTGGCCGGGTGAATGCTCTGCACCCGGACGAGTCGGTGCAGCCGCCGGCGGCCAAAGCGCGGGCGTTGGGACGTGGTGGCGGGGCGAATCAGTTGGGATGGCCAGGGATACGGCGTATACGACAGAGATGGTCCTCGGTACAATTGATATGGGCAGTGGGGCGACGATGGATATGATGTGTACGGCGATGGTCAGCACTATGGGTCATCCTCGGGTGGTGGTCGAGATAACAATTGGCATAATGGAGGCGGATACTTTCAGGGACCGCCCGGAAATTTTGTTGAGGGAGTTGCCGGACCTACTGACCATTACCGGGGAGGTTATCGCCAAGGGAGAGGGGGTGGGAAGTAAGGATGGCAATTTTACCCATGGACATGGATATTCATGGATATCCAACCCGAATGGACAGGGTCTGGATATGCTTTTGTGTCCATGGACGTCGCCCAAACCCGACCCGATTGCTCATGGGTAGGGCATGGATATAATCTTGTACCCATGGATATATCTGAACCCGACCCGATAGTATGACTTAATGGGTCAAAATCTGCTATCCCTACCCCACAGTCACATGTCCCACTACAATTTTACACTTTGTTATCTAAAACATGTAAAAGAAATTGCACAATATCTGTCATCACTTTTATTAGTTGACATTCAATCCTCCGTAACATACTCCAACGCCCCTTCCCTTATTTTTATCTTCTTGTTAAATGACTCGTCATTCACAACTATTAGAAAAATACTAAATGATCTTAGCTTGTTAGTGGACGATGATTTACCATAAGTTGATGTTTAACATAAGTGAGGCCTAGCTTGCACAAGGTGAAGAATGGAGGAGCTTATGTTAACATTGTGTTATGTGTTATTTATATGTCTTGAGAGGACCCAATGGATATCCAGTAGGTATGGATATCCATCGGGTTTGGACATGGACACAGTTTATCACCCATGAATTTTTTCGTGGATGGACAAAGACTGTCTTCATGGATATGGATATGGATTTAATATTGTTCAACCCGATTCAAACCTGAGCATTGCCATCCTTAGTGGGAAGCGCCCACCTCCACTGCGCCACCCTCCACCGCCACCTCCGCCGGCGGACACGGCTTATGCGCCCCCAGGGGCGGTGACAGACCCCGTACCTTCGACGGTGGCAGCTTCACCGACTCTTCCCACTGTGGCTGTGGAAACAGTTCGGGCCCTGGCAGCAGTTTCTATTCCGATGGCCACTAGGGCTGCTAAGATTAGTAATGGTGGACCGGGCAAGAACACAGATAAACCGGAGGGCGAAAAACATTCGAAGTGGGCAATTAAAAATAAGAAGTCGCCTTGCTATAGATGTGGTGAACCGGGTCACTTTGTGGCAGAGTGTACTAATGAGCTTTGCGATTATTGCAACAGATCGCAGCATGTGACCGGGGATTGCCCACTCCTTTCTGGTCCCAAACCTGGCATCAACATTTATGGTGTGTACTGCAAGGAGCTCATATTCTTTGAGACACCGGAGGTGGATCCCCTTCTGCAGATGGTTGACAGTTCTTTCCCTGCAGTGGTCTGGGTTACTAATGGGTAGTTGGCCGAAGCTCAGATTGTGAGGTAGCTGTGTGACCTGGTACCGGGTAATTATCAGTGGCATTTGGAAAAGCTGGATGGACAGGCTTATAAGGTGGATTTTCCCACTAAAAAGGATCAGATGCATTTTCTTAAGTGGGATTTATGTAGAGTTCCAAGTACCAATGTTATTATTGCTTTTGATGAGTGGAAACAGGATGAACCAGAGGATACACCTTTAGAGGAGGTGTGGGTTCGTTTCTTTGGCGCACCACCAAAACTGATGAAGCACTTTTTGATTGCTTGGAGCTTGGGTTCTATGATTGGCAAGACAGAAAAGGTGGACATGCCATTCACTCGGTCACAAGGGGCTGCGAAGTTGCTTGTCAGTGTGGTGAGTGTCGAGTTCATACCAGATGTGGTTCGATGGACACATGCCGGAATCACATACGTTTTAGAGCTTGAGATTGAGGATACTCCGGTCTCCCAGGATGGGGATGAGATTCAGGATATGGACACCACTGAGGGGGGGGGGGGCGGAGCCCCAGGGGATCAGGATAAGGGGTCTAATAACTCTTGACGGGATCCGGTCAAGGGGCCTAATGAGCAGTCAGATAAGGCAGATAACTCTGCCAAAGAGGCACCCCCGACCAGAACTTCGATGAACACTCTTTGTTTTGGTTCGTTTGGAGCAAGGTCTGCCCCTAGTCGGTTATGGAGCACCAGAGTTGAGGCGGACGATCCGGTGGAACTTGAGCTACCACCGGTGTTGGTTCCAGCCTACAAGGAGACGACGGTAATTGAGGCTTCAGATTCTCATCAGACACCACGGGGCCTTCGACGGTCTGAGAGTGGCCCAGTCACACCTGGTGGGTGCATGGATTCTGGCGAGATGCTCACGAGTGGGGGGTCGTGGGCAGGTGGCTCACTGCGCCCTCTTACACCCATCCGACTCGAGCTCGTTGGGAGGGGCGCCTGGACAGGAGGTCCAAGGTGCCCTTTATATCTCGGCGGTCCCGGGAGATCTGGGAGTGAGGTGCGGGAAGGAGGTGAAGGAAATATGCCCTAGAGGCAATAATAATGTTATTATTTTTATTTCCTTATATCATGATAAATGTTTATTATTCATGCTAGAATTGTATTATCCGGAAACATAATACTTGTGTGAATACATAGACAAACCAAACGTCACTAGTATGCCTCTACTTGACTATCTCATTAATCAAAGATGGTTATGTTTCCTAACCATAGACATGTGTTGTCATTTGATTAACGGGATCACATTATTAGGAGAATGATGTGATTGACATGACCCATTCCATTAGCTTAGCACCCGATCGTTTAGTATGTTGCTATTGCTTTCTTCATGACTTATACATGTTCCTATGACTATGAGATTATGGAACTCCCGTTTGCCGGAGGAACACTTTGTGTGCTACCAAACGTCACAACGTAACTGGGTGATTATAAAGGAGCTCTACAGGTGTCTCCAAAGGTACATGTTGGGTTGGCGTATTTCGAGATTATGATTTGTCACTCCGATTGTCGAAGAGGTATCTCTGGGCCCTCTCGGTAATGCACATCACATAAGCATTGCAAGCATTGCAACTAATGAGTTAGTTGCGAGATGATGTATTACGAAACGAGTAAAGAGACTTGCCGGTAACGAGATTGAACTAGGTATTGAGATACCGACGATCGAATCTCAGGCAAGTAACATACCGATGACAAAGGGAACAACGTATGTTGTTATGCGGTCTGACCGATAAAGATCTTCGTAGAATATGTAGGAGCCAATATGAGCATCCAGGTTCCGCTATTGGTTATTTACCAGAGATGTGTCTCGGTCATGTCTACATTGTTCTTGAACCCGTAGGGTCCGCACGCTTAAGGTTTCGATGACAGTTATATTATGAGTTTATGAGTTTTGATGTACCGAAGTTAGTTCGGAGTCTCGGATGTGATCATGGACATAACGAGGGGTCTCGAAATGGTCGAGACATAAAGATTGATATATTGGACGGCTATATTCGGACACCGGAAGTGTTCCGGGTGATTTCAAAGAAAACCGGAGAGCCGAAGGGTTACCGGAACCCTACCGAGAGAAGTAATGGGCCATATGGGCCTTAGTGGAGAGAGAGAGAGAGGGGCAGAAAGTGTGGGCCGCGCGCCTCCTCCCCCACTGGTCCGAATTGGACTAGGAGAGGGGGGGCGACGCCCCCCTTTCCTTCTCCTTCCCCACTTCCTTCCCCCTCCTAGTAGGAGTCCTACTCCTACTAGTAGGAGTCCTACTCCTACTAGGAGGAGGACTCCTCCTTGGCGCGCCTATAGGGCCGGCCGGCCTCCTCCCCTTGCTCCTTTATATACAGGGCAGGGGGCACCCCTAGACACACAAGTTGATCCACGTGATCATATTCTTAGCCGTGTGCGGTGCCCCCTTCCACCATAATCCTCGATAATATTGTAGCGGTGCTTAGGCGAAGCCCTGCGACGGTAGTACATCAAGATCGTCACCACGCCGTCGTGCTGACGGAACTCTTCCCCGACACTTTGCTGGATCAGAGTCCAGGGATCTTCATCGAGCTGAACGTGTGATAAAACTCGGAGGTGCCGTAGTTTCGGTGCTTGATCGGTCGGGCCGTGAAGACGTACGACTACATCAACCGCGTCGTGCTAACGCTTCCGCTGTCGGTCTACAAGGGTACGTAGATCACACTCTTCCCTCTCGTTGCTATGCATCACCATGATCTTGCGTGTGTGTAGATTTTTTTTTGAAATTACTACGTTACCCAACAGTGGCATCCGAGCCTAGGTTTTATGTGTTGATGTTATATGCACGAGTAGAACACAAGTGAGTTGTGGGCGATATAATTCATACTGCTTACCAACATGTCATACTTTGGTTCGGCGGTATTGTTGGACGAAGCGGCCCAGACCGACATTACGCGTACGCTTATGCGAGACCGGTTTTCCCGACGTGCTTTGCACAAAGGTGGCTAGCGGGTGACAGTTTCTCCAACTTTAGTTGAACCGAGTGTGGCTACACCCGGTCCTTGCGAAGGTTAAAACAGCACCAACTTGACAAACTATCGTTGTGGTTTTGATGCGTAGGTAAGATTGGTTCTTGCTTAAGCCCGTAGCAGCCACGTAAAACTTGCAACAACAAAGTAGAGGACGTCTAACTTGTTTTTGCAGGGCATGTTGTGATGTTATATGGTCAAGACATGATGCTAAATTTTATTGTATGAGATGATCATGTTTTGTAACCGAGTTATCGGCAACTGGCAGGAGCCATATGGTTGTCGCTTTATTGTATGCAATGCAATTGCGCTGTAATGCTTTACTTTATCACTAAGCAGTAGCGATAGTCGTGGAAGCATAAGATTGGTGAGACGACAACGATGCTATGATGGTGATCAAGGTGTCGCGCCGGTGACGATGGTGATCATGAAGGTGCTTCGAAGATGGATATCACAAGCACAAGATGATGATGGCCATATCATATCACTTATATTGATTGCATGTGATGTTTATCATTTATGCATCTTATCTTGCTTTGTTTGACGGTAGCATTTTAAGATGATCTCTCACTAATTATCAAGAAGTGTTCTCCCTGAGTATGCACCATTGCGAAAGTTCTTCGTGCTGAGACACCACGTGATGATCGGGTGTGATAGGCTCTACGTTCAAATACAACGGGTGCAAAACAGTTGCACACGCGGAATACTCAGGTTATACTTGTCGAGCCAAGCATATACAGATATGGCCTCGGAACATGGAGACCGAAAGGTCGAGCGTGAATCATATAGTAGATATGATCAACATAGTGATGTTCACCAATGAAACTACTCCATCTCACGTGATGATCGGACATGGTTTAGTTGATTTGGATCACGTAATCACTTAGAGGATTGGAGGGATGTCTATCTAAGTGGGAGTTCTTTAGTAATATGATTAATTGAACCTAAATTTATCATGAACTTAGTACCTGATAGTATCTTGCTTGTTTATGTTTGATTGTAGATAGATGGCCCGTGCTGTTGTTCCGTTGAATTTTAATGCGTTCCTTGAGAAAGCAAAGTTGAAAGATTATGGTAGCAATTACACGGACTGGGTTCGTAACTTAAGGATTATCCTCATTGCTGCACAGAAGAATTACGTCCTGGAAGCACCGCTGGGTGCCAGGCCTGCTGCTGGAGCAACACCAGATGTTATGAACGTCTGGCAGAGCAAATCTGATGACTACTCGATAGTTCAGTGTGCCATGCTTTACAACTTAGAATCGGGACTTCAACGATGTTTTGAACGTCATGGAGCATATGAGATGTTCCAGGAGTTGAAGTTAATATTTCAAGCAAATGCCCGGATTGAGAGATATGAAGTCTCCAATAAGTTCTATAGCTGCAAGATGGAGGAGAACAGTTCTGTCAGTGAGCATATACTCAAAATGTCTGGGTATAATAATCACTTGATTCAATTGGGAGTTAATCTTCCAGATGATTGCATCATTGACAGAATTCTCCAATCACTGCCACCAAGCTACAAGAGCTTCGTGATGAACTATAATATGCAAGGGATGAATAAGACTATTCCCGAGCTCTTCGCAATGCTGAAAGCTGCGGAGGTAGAAATCAAGAAGGAGCATCAAGTGTTGATGGTCAACAAGACCACTAGATTCAAGAAAAAGGGCAAAGGGAAGAAGAAGGGGAACTTCAAAAAGAACAGCAAGCAAGTTGCTACTCAAGAGAAGAAACCCAAACCTGGACCTAATCCTGAAACTGAGTGCTTCTACTGCAAGCAGACTGGTCACTAGAAGCAGAACTGCCCCAAGTATTTGGCGGATAAGAAGGATGGCAAGGTGAACAAAGGTATATGTGATATACATGTTATTGATGTGTACCTTACTAATGCTCGCAGTAGCACCTGGGTATTTGATACTGGTTCTGTTGCTAACATTTGCAACTTGAAACAGGGACTACGGATTAAGCGAAGATTGGCTAAGGACGAGGTGACGATGCGCGTGGGAAATGGTTCCAAAGTCGATGTGATCGCGGTCGGCACGCTACCTCTACATCTACCTTCGGGATTAGTATTAGACCTAAATAATTGTTATTTGGTGCCAGCGTTAAGCATGAACATTATATCTGGATCTTGTTTGATGCGAGACGGTTATTCATTTAAATCAGAGAATAATGGTTGGTCTATTTATATGAGTAATATCTTTTATGGTCATGCACCCTTAAAGAGTGGTCTATTCTTATTAAATCTCGATAGTAGTGACACACATATTCATAATGTTGAAGCCAAAAGATGCAGAGTTGATAATGATAGTGCAACTTATTTGTGGCACTGTCGTTTGGGAAATATCGGTGTAAAGCGCATGAAGAAACTCCATACTGATGGGCTTTTGGAACCACTTGATTATGAATCACTTGGTACTTGCGAACCGTGCCTTATGGGTAAGATGACAAAAACACCGTTCTCCGGTACTATGGAGAGAGCAACAGATTTGTTGGAAATCATACATACAAATGTATGTGGTCCGATGAATGTTGAGGCTCGTGGCGGATATCGTTATTTTCTCACCTTCACAGATGACTTAAGCAGATATGGGTATATCTACTTAATGAAACATAAGTCTGAAACATTTGAAAAATTCAAAGAATTTCAGAGTGAAGTTGAAAATCATCGTAACAAGAAAATAAAATTCCTACGATCTGATCGTGGAGGAGAATATTTGAGTTACGAGTTTGGTGTACATTTGAAACAATGCGGAATAGTTTCGCAACTCACGCCACCCGGAACACCACAACGTAATGCTGTGTCCGAACATCATAATCGTACTTTACTTGATATGGTGCGATCTATGATGTCTCTTACTGATTTACCGCTATCGTTTTGGGGTTATGCTCTAGAGACGGCCGCATTCACGTTAAATAGGGCACCATCAAAATCCGTTGAGACGACGCCTTATGAACTATGGTTTGGCAAGAAACCAAAGTTGTCGTTTCTGAAAGTTTGGGGTTGCGATGCTTATGTGAAAAAGCCTCAACCTGATAAGCTCAAACCCAAATCGGAGAAATGTGTCTTCATAGGATATCCAAAGGAAACTATTGGATACACCTTCTATCACAGATCCGAAGGCAAAACTTTTGTTGCTAAATTCGGAAACTTTCTAGAGAAGGAGTTTCTCTCGAAAGAAGTGAGTGGGAGGAAAGTAGAACTTGATGAGGTAACTATACCTGCTCCCTTATTGGAAAGTAGTACATCACAGAAACCAGTTTCTGTGACACCTACACCAATTAGTGAGGAAGCTAATGATGATGATCATGAAGCTTCAGAACAAGATACTACTGAACCTCATAGATCAACCAGAGTAAGATCCGCACCAGAGTGGTACGGTAATCCTGTTCTGGAAGTCATGCTACTAGATCATGATGAACCTACGAACTATGGATAAGCGATGGTGAGCCCAGATTCCGCAAAATGGCTTGAAGCCATGAAATCTAAGATGGGATCCATGTATGAGAACAAAGTATGGACTTTGGTTGACTTGCCCAATGATCGGCAAGCAATTGAGAATAAATGGATCTTTAAGAAGAAGACTGACGCTGACGGTAATGTTACTGTCTACAAAGCTCGACTTATCAAAAAAGGTTTTCGACAAGTTCAAGGGATTGACTACGATGAGACCTTCTCACCCGTAGCGATGCTTAAGTCTGTCCGAATCATGTTAGCAATTGCCGCATTTTATGATTATGAAATTTGGCAGATGGATGTCAAAACTGCATTCCTGAATGGATTTCTTCAAGAAGAGTTGTATATGATGCAACCGGAAGGTTTTGTCGATCCAAAGGGAGCTAACAAAGTGTGCAAGCTCCAGCGATCCATTTATGGACTGGTGCAAGCCTCTCGGAGTTGGAATAAACGCTTTGATAGTGTGATCAAAGCATTTGGTTTTGTATAGACTTTTGGAGAAGCCTGTATTTACAAGAAAGTGAGTGGGAGCTCTGTAGCATTTTTGATATTATATGTAGATGCCATATTACTAATCGGAAATAATATAGAATTTCTGGATAGCATAAAGGGATACTTGAATAAGAGTTTTTCAATGAAAGACCACGGTGAAGCTGCTTACATATTGGGCATTAAGATCTATAGAGACAGATCAAGACGCCTAATTGGAATTTCACAAAGCACATACCTTGACAAAGTTTTGAAAAAGTTCAAAATGGATCAAGCAAAGAAAGGATTCTTGCCTGTGTTACAAGGTGTGAAATTGAGTAAGACTCAATGCCCGACCAATGCAGAAGATAGAGAGAAAATGAAAGATGTTCCCTATGCTTCAGCTATAGGCTCTATCATGTATGCAATGCTGTGTACGAGACCTGATGTGTGTCTTGATATAAGTCTAGCAGGCAGGTACCAAAGTAATCCAGGAGTGGATCACTGGACAGCAGTCAAGAACATCCTGAAATACCTAAAAAGGACTAAGGATATGTTTCTCATATATGGAGGTGACAAAGAGCTCATCGTAAATGGTTACGTTGATGCAAGCTTTGACACTGATCCGGACGATTCTAAATCGCAAACCGGATACGTGTTTACATTAAACGGTGGAGCTGTCAGTTGGAGCAGTTCTAAACAAAGCGTTGTGGCGGGATCTACATGTGAAGCGGAGTACATAGCTGCTTTGGAAGCAGCAAACGAAGGAGTCTGGATGAAGGAGTTCATATCCGATCTAGGTGTCATACCTAGTGCATCGGGTCCAATGAAAATCTTTTGTGACAATACTGGTGCAATTGCCTTGGCAAAGGAATCCAGATTTCACAAGAGAACCAAGCACATCAAGATATGCTTCAATTCCATCCGAGATCTAGTCCAGGTGGGAGACATAGAGATTTGCAAGATACATACGGATCTGAATATTGCAGACCCGTTGACTAAGCCTCTGCCACGAGCAAAACATGATCAGCACCAAAGCTCCATGGGTGTTAGAATCATTACTGTGTAATCTAGATTATTGACTCTAGTGCAAGTGGGAGACTGAAGGGAATATGCCCTAGAGGCAATAATAATGTTATTATTTTTATTTCCTTATATCATGATAAATGTTTATTATTCATGCTAGAATTGTATTATCCGGAAACATAATACTTGTGTGAATACATAGACAAACCAAACGTCACTAGTATGCCTCTACTTGACTAGCTCATTAATCAAAGATGGTTATGTTTCCTAACCATAGACATGTGTTGTCATTTGATTAACGGGATCACATTATTAGGAGAATGATGTGATTGACATGACCCATTCCATTAGCTTAGCACCCGATCGTTTAGTATGTTGCTATTGCTTTCTTCAAGGCTTATACATGTTCCTATGACTATGAGATTATGCAACTCCCATTTGCCGGAGGAACACTTTGTGTGCTACCAAACGTCACAACGTAACTGGGTGATTATAAAGGAGCTCTACAGGTGTCTCCAAAGGTACATGTTGGGTTGGCGTATTTCGAGATTAGGATTTGTCACTCCGATTGTCGGAGAGGTATCTCTGGGCCCTCTCGGTAATGCACATCACATAAGCCTTGCAAGCATTGCAACTAATGAGTTAGTTGCGAGATGATGTATTACAAAACGAGTAAAGAGACTTGCCGGTAACGAGATTGAACTAGGTATTGAGATACCGACGATCGAATCTCAGGCAAGTAACATACCGATGACAAAGGGAACAATGTATGTTGTTATGCGGTCTGACCAATAAAGATCTTCATAGAATATGTAGGAGCCAATATGAGCATCCAGGTTCCGCTATTGGTTATTGACCGGAGATGTGTCTCGGTCATGTCTACATTTTTCTCGAACCCGTAGGGTCCGCTCGCTTAAGCTTTCGATGACAGTTATATTATGAGTTTATGAGTTTTGATGTACCGAAGTTAGTTCGGAGTCCCGGATGTGATCGCGGACATGACGAGGAGTCTCGAAATGGTCGAGACATAAAGATTGATATATTGGACGGCTATATTCGGACACCGAAGTGTTTCGGGTGATTTCGGAGAAAACCGGAGAGCCGAAGGGTTACCGGAACCCTACCGAGAGAAGTAATGGGCCCTATGGGCCTTAGTGGAGAGAGAGAGGGGCAGCAAGTGTGGGCCGCGCGGCTCCTCCCCCACTAGTCCGAATTGGACTAGGAGAGGGGGGGCGGCGCCCCCCTTTCCTTCTCCTTCCTCCTCCTAGTAGGAGTCCTACTCCTACTAGGAGGAGGACTCCTCCTTGGCGCGCCTATAGGGCCGGCCGGCCTCCTCCCCTTGCTCCTTCTTATACGGGGCAGGGGGCACCCCTAGACACACAAGTTGATCCACGTGATCATATTCTTAGCCGTGTGCGGTGCCCCCTTCCACCATAATCCTCGATAATATTGTAGCGGTGCTTAGGCGAAGCCCTGCGACGGTAATACATCAAGATCGTCACAACGCCGTCGTGCTGACGGAACTCTTCCCCGACACTTTGCTGGATCGGAGTCCGGGGATCGTCATCGAGCTGAACGTGTGCTAAAACTCGGAGGTGCCGTAGTTTCGGTGCCTGATCGGTCGGGTCGTGAAGACGTATGACTACATCAACCGCGTTGTGCTAACGCTTCCGCTGTCGGTCTACAAGGGTAAGTAGATCACACTCTCCCCTCTCGTTGCTATGCATTACCATGATCTTGCGTGTGCGTAGGATTTTTTTTTGAAATTACTACGTTACCCAACAGGAGGCCCGTGTCCTAACTTCTCTACTGGACCACGCCGTCCGGGATGGACAGGGGCCGCGCAACTCTATTGGTGAGGGGGGAGCGGGACTACTGAGCAGGTGGTTCCACGGTCCTCTCCCCCCTTGACCACTATGGCCGATGTCCGCTCGACCACGCCTTACCCTTCTTCACCTATGATAGGGGAAGGGCATGGGACTCGGGAGCACTCCCCTCGGGTGAGGACGACAGAGGAGCTTATCGCTTTCGGCAGGATCGCGGATCCGGTGACGGCTGGCAGGCATGTCAGCAACCAGATCCAGGATCAGCCTGATGCGGACAACCTGAAGCTAGCGCGTGCCAAGAGGGAAGCCATGCTTCGTCATGTCGAGGCTGTTGGGGAACGTAGCAGAATTTTAAAATTTTCTATGCATCACCAAGATCAATCTATGGAGTCATCTAGCAACGAGGGAGAGAGGAGTGCATCTACATACCCTTGTAGATCGCGAGCGGAAGCGTTCAAGAGAACGGGGTTGATGGAGTCGTACTCGTCGTGATCCAAATCACCGATGACCTAGTGCCGAACGGACGGCACCTCCGCGTTCAACACACGTACGATTGGGAAGACATCTCCTCCAACTTGATCCAGCAAGGGGGAAGGAGAGGTTGATGGAGATCCAGCAGCACGACGGCGTGGTGGTGGAAACTACGACGGTCTCGGCAGGGCTTCGCCGAGCACTGCGAGAAGGAGAGGTGTCACGGGAGGGAGAGGGAGGCGCCAGGGGTTAGGGTGCGGCTGCCCTCCCACCCCCCACTATTTATAGGACCCCTAGGGGGGCGCCGGCCCTAGGAGATGTCATCTCCAAGGGGGAGGGGGGCGGCGGCGGCCAAGGGGGGTGGAGTGCCCCCCAAGCCAAGTGGGGCGCCCCCACCCCTACGGTTTCCAACCCTAGGCGCAGGGGAGGCCCATGGGGGGGCGCACCAGCCCATCTGGGGCTGGTTCCCCTCCCACTTCAGCCCATGGGGCCCTCCGGGATAGGTGTCCCCACCCGATGGACCCCCGGGACCCTTCTGGTGGTCCCGGTACAATACCGATTACCCTGAAAACCTTCCCGATGGCCGAAACTTGACTTCCTATATATAAATCTTCACCTCCGGACCATTCCGGAACTCCTTGTGACGTCCGGGATCTCATCCGGGACTCCGAACAACTTTTGGGTTACCGTATACTAATATCTTAACAACCCTAGCGTCACCGAACCTTAAGTGTGTAGACCCTACGGGTTCGGGAGACACGCAGACATGACCGAGACGACTCTCCGGTCAATAACCAACGGCGGGATCTGGATACCCATGTTGGCTCCCACATGCTCCTCGATGATCTCATCGGATGAACCACGATGTCAAGGATTCGATCAATCCCGTATGCAATTCCCTTTGTCAATCGGTACATTACTTGCCCGAGACTCGATCGTCGGTATCCTAATACCTCGTTCAGTCTCGTTACCGGCAAGTCACTTTACTCGTACCGTAATGCATGATCCCGTGATCAACCACTTGGTCACATTGAGGTCATTATGATGATGCATTACCGAGTGGGCCCAGAGATACCTCTCCGTCATACGGAGTGACAAATCCCAGTCTCGATTCGTGCCAACCCAACAGACACTTTCAGAGATACCCGTAGTGCACCTTTATAGTCACCCAGTTACATTGTGACGTTTGGCACACCCAAAGCACTCCTACAGTATCCGGGAGTTGCACAATCTCATGGTCTAAGGAAATGATACTTGACATTCAGAAAAGCTCTAGCTAACGAACTACACGATCTTTGAGCTATGCTTAGGATTGGGTCTTGTCCATCACATCATTCTCCTAATGATGTGATCCCGTTATCAATGACATCCAACGTCCATAGTCAGGAAACCAAATCTTTTGATCAACAAGCTAGTCAACTAGAGGCTCACTAGGGACGTGTTGTGGTCTATGTATTCACACATGTATTACGATTTCCGGATAACACAATTATAGCATGAATAATAGATAATTATCATGAACAAAGAAATATAATAATAACCATTTTATTATTGCCTCTAGGGCATATTTACAACAGTCTCCCACTTGCACTAGAGTCAATAGTCTAGTTACATTGTGATGAATCGAACACCCATAGAATCCTGGTGTTGATCATGTTTTGCTCTAGGGAGCGGTTTAGTCAACGGATCTGTCACATTTAGGTCCGTATGTACTTTACAAATATCTATGTCTCCATTTTGAAAACTTTCACGAATGAAGTTGAAGCGACGCTTGATATGCCTGGTCTTCCTGTGAAACCTGGGCTCCTTGGCAAGGGCAATAGCTCCAGTGTTGTCACAGAAGAGAGTCATCGGGCCCGACGCATTGGGAATGACTCCTAGGTTGGTGATGAACTCCTTCACCCAGATTGCTTCTTGTGCTGCCTCTGAGGCTGCCATGTACTCCGCTTCACATGTAGATCCCGCCACAACGCTTTGCTTGCAACTGCACCAGCTTACTGCCCCACCATTCAAAATATACACGTATCCGGTTTGTGACTTAGTGTCATCCAGATCTGTGTCGAAGCTAGCATCGACGTAACCCTTTACGACGAGCTCTTCGTCACCTCCATAAACGAGAAACATATCCTTAGTCCTCTTCAGGTACTTCAGGATATTCTTGACCGCTGTCCAGTGTTCCATGCCGGGATTACTTTAGTACCTTCCTACCAAACTTACGGCAAGGTTTACATCCGGTTTGGTACACAGCATATCATACATGATAGACCCTATGGCCGAGGCATAGGGGACGACACTCATCTTTTCTCTATCTTCTGCCGTGGTCGGGCATTGAGCCGTGCTCAATCTCGTACCTTGCAATACAGTAAAGAACCCCTTCTTTGACTGATCCATATTGAACTTCTTCAATATCTTGTCAAGGTACGTACTCTGTGAAAGACCAATGAGGCGTCTCGATCTATCTCTATAGATCTTGATGCCTAATATGTAAGCAACTTCTCCAAGATCCTTCATTGAAAAACACTTGTTCAAGTAGGCCTTTATGCTTTCCAAGAATTCTATATCATTTCCCATCAACAGTATGTCATCCACATACAATATGAGAAATGCTACAGAGCTCCCACTCACTTTCTTGTAAATGCGGGCTTCTCCATAAGTCTGTGTAAACCCAAACACTTTGATCATCTCATCAAAACGAATGTTCCAACTCCGAGATGCTTGCACCAGCCCATAGATCGAGCGTTGGAGTTTGCACACTTTGTCAGCATTCTTAGGATTGACAAAACCTTCCGGCTGCATCATATACAATTCTTCCTTAAGGAAACCATTAAGGAATGTCGTTTTGACGTCCATTTGCCATATCTCATAATCATAGAATGCGACAATTGCTAACATGATTCGGACGGACTTCAGCTTCGCTACGGGTGAGAAAGTCTCATCGTAGTCAACCCCTTGAACTTGTCGATAACCGTTAGCGACAAGCCGAGCCTTATAGATGGTCACATTACCATCCGCGTCTGTCTTCTTCTTAAAGATCCATTTATTTTCTATGGCTCGCTGATCATCAGGCAAGTTAGTCAAAGTCCATACTTCGTTTTCATACATGGATCCTATCTCGCATTTCATGGCTTCCGGCCATTTGTCGGAATCTGGGCCCGCCATCGCTTCTTCATAGTTCAAAGGTTCACCATTGTCTAACAACATGATTTCCAGGACAGGGTTGCCATACCACTCTGGTGCGGAACGTGTCCTTGTGGACCTACGAAGTTCAGTAGCAACTTGATCCGAAGTTTCATGATCATCATCATTAACTTCCTCTCTAGTCGGTGCATGCACCTCAGGAACACTTTCCTGAGTCGCGCCACTTACCGGTTCAAGAGGTAATACTTCATCAAGTTCTACTTTCCTCCCACTTACTTCTTTCGAGAGAAACTCTTTCTCTAGAAAGGATCCATTCTTGGCAACAAAGATCTTGCCTTCAGATCTGAGGTAGAAGGTATACCCAATGGTTTCTTTCGGGTATCCTATGAAGACGCATTTTTCTGATTTGGGTTTGAGCTTTTCAGGTTGAAGTTTCTTGACATAAGCATCGCACCCCCAAACTTTCAGAAACGACAACTTAGGTTTCTTCCCAAACCATAATTCATACGGTGTTGTCTCAACGGATTTCGACGGAGCCCTATTTAAAGTGAATGCGGCAGTCTCAAAAGCATAGCCCCAAAATGACAGCGGTAGATCGGTAAGAGACATCATAGATCGCACCATATCCAATAGAGTGTGATTACGACGTTCGGACACACCATTACGCTGAGGTGTTCCAGGCGGCGTGAGTTGTGAAACTATTCCACATTTCCTTAAGTGTGTGCCAAATTCGGGACTCAAGTATTCTCCCCCATGATCTGATCGCAAGAACTTGATTTTTCTATCACGTTGATTCTCAACGTCACTCTGAAATTCTTGAACTTTTCAAAGGTCTCAGACTTGTGTTTCATTAAGTAGACATACCCATATCTACTCAAGTCATCAGTGAGGGTGAGAACATAACGATAGCCACCGCAAGCCTCAACGCTCATTGGACCGCACACATCAGTATGTATGATTTCCAATAAGTTGGTTGCTCGCTCCATTATTCCTCAGAACGGAGTCTTGGTCATTTTACCCATGAGGCATGGTTCGCACGTGTCAAATGATTCGTAATCAAGAGACTCCAAAAGTCCATCTGCATGGAGCTTCTTCGTGCGTTTGACACCTATGTGACCAAGGCGGCAGTGCCACAAGTATGTGGGACTATCATTATCAACCTTACATCTTTTGTTATTCACACTATGAATATGTGTAACATTATGCTTGAGATTCATTAAGAATAAACCATTCACCAGCGGAGCATGACCATAAAACATATCTCTCATATAAATAGAACAACCATTATTCTCGGATTTATATGAGTAGCCATCTTGAATTAAACGAGATCCTAATACAATGTTCATGCACAAAGCTGGCACTAAATAACAATTATTGAGGTTTAAAACTAATCCCGTAGGTAAATGTAGAGGTAGCGTGCCGACGGCGATCACATCGACCTTGGAACCATTCCCGACGCGCATCGTCACCTCGTCCTTCGCCAGTCTCCGCTTATTCCGCAGCTCCTGCTTTGAGTTACAAATGTGAGCAACCACACCGGTGTCAAATACCCAGGAGCTACTACGAGTACTGGTAAGGTACACATCAATTACATGTATATCACATATACCTTTAGTGTTGCCGGCCTTCTTGTCCGCTAAGTATTTGGGGCAGTTCCGCTTCCAGTGACCACTTCCCTTGCAATTAAAAACACTCAGTCTCAGGCTTGGGTCCATTCTTTGACTTCTTCCCGGTAGCTTGCTTACCGGGCGCGGCAACTCCCTTGTCGTCCTTCTTGAAGTTATTCTTACCCTTGCCTTTCTTAAACTTAGTGATTTCCACCTCCGCTGATTTCAGTATTGAATATACCTCAGGAATGGTCTTTTCCATCCCCTGCATATTGAAGTTCATCACAAAGTTCTTGTAGCTCGGTGGGAGCGACTGAAGGATTCTGTCAATGACCGCATCATCCGGGAGATTAACTCCCAGCTGAGTCAAGCGGTTATGCAACCCAGACATTTTGAGTATGTGATCACTGACAGAACTATTTTCCTCCATCTTACAACTGAAGAACTTGTCGGAGACTTCATATCTCTCGACCCGGGCATGAGCTTGGAAAACCATTTTCAGCTCTTCGAACATCTCATATGCTCCGTGTTGCTCAAAACACTTTTGGAGCCCCGGTTCTAAGCTATAAAGCATGCCGCACTGAACGAGGGAGTAATCATCAGCACGTGACTGCCAAGCGTTCATAACGTCTTGGTTCTCTGGGATGGGTGCGTCACCTAGCGGTGCTTCTAGGACATAATCTTTCTTGGCAGCTATGAGGATGATCCTCAGGTTCCGGACCCAGTCCGTATAGTTGCTGCCATCATCTTTCAGCTTGGTTTTCTCTAGGAACATGTTGAAGTTGAGGACAACGTGGGCCATTTGATCTACAGGACATATTGTAAAGATTTTAGACTAAGTTCATGATAATTAAGTTCATCTAATCAAATTATTCAATGAACTCCCACTCAGATAGACATCCCTCCAGTCATCTAAGTGAAACATGACCCGAGTCAACTAGGCCGTGTTCGATCATCACGTGAGACGGACTAGTCAACATCGGTGAACATCTTCATGTTGATCGTATCTTCTATACGACTCATGCTCGACCTTTCGATCTTCCGTGTTCCGAGGCCATGTCTGTACATGCTAGGCTCGTCAAGTCAACCTAAGTGTATTGCGTGTGTAAATCTGGCTTACACCCATTGTATTCGAACGTTAGAATCTATCACACCCGATCATCACGTGGTGCTTCGAAACAACGAACCTTCGCAACGGTGCACAGTTAGGGGGAACACTTTCTTGAAATTATCACAAGGGGTCATCTTATTTAAGCTACCGTCGTTCTAAGCAGATAAGATGTAAAACATGATAAACATCACATGCAATCAAATAGTGACATGATATGGCCAATATCATTTGCTCCTTTTGATCTCCATCTTCGGGGCTCCATGATCATCGTTGTCACCGGCATGACACCATGATCTCCATCATCGTGTCTTCTTGAAGTTGTCTCGTCATCTATCACTTCTACTACTATGGCTAACGCTTTAGCAACAAAGTAAAGTAATTACATGATGTTTATGTTGACACGCAGGTCATAAATAAATTAAGACAACTCCTATGGCTCATGCCGGTTGTCATACTCACCGACATGCAAGTCATGATTCCTATTACAAGAACATGATCAATCTCATACATCACATATATCATTCATCACATCCTTTTGGCCATATCACATCACACGACACATGTTGCAAAAACAAGTTAGACGTCCTCTAATTGTTGTTGCAAGTTTTTACGTGGCTGCTATAGGTTTCTAGCAAGAACGTTTCTTACCTACGCCAAAACCACAACGTGATATGCCAATTTCTATTTACCCTTCATAAGGACCCTTTTCATCGAATCCAATCTGACTAAAGTGGGAGAGATAGACACCCGCTAGCCACCTTATGCAACTAGTGCATGTCAGTCGGTGGAACCAGTCTCACGTAAGCGTACGTGTAAGGTCGGTCTGGGCCACTTCATCCCATGATGCCGCTGAATCAAGATAATACTAGTAACGACAAGTAAATTGACAATATCGACGCCCACAACTGCTTTGTGTTCTACTCATGCATAGAAACTACGCATAGACCTGGCTCTGATACCACTGTTGGGGAACGTAGAAGAATTTTAAAATTTTCTACGCATCACCAAGATCAATCTATGGAGTCATCTAGCAACGAGGGAGAGAGGAGTGCATCTACATACCCTTGTAGATCGCGAGCGGAAGCGTTCAAGAGAACGGGGTTGATGGAGTCGTACTCGTCGTGATCCAAATGACCGATGACCTAGTGTCGAACGGACGGCACCTCCGCGTTCAACACATGTACGGTTGGGAAGACGTCTCCTCCAACTTGATCTAGCAAGGGGGAAGGAGAGGTTGATGGAGATCCAGCAGCACGACGGCGTGGTGGTGGAAACTACGGCGATCTCGGCAGGGCTTCGCCGAGCACTGCGGGAAGGAGAGGTGTCACGGGAGGGAGAGGGAGGCGCCAGGGGTTAGGGTGCGGCTGCCCTCCCTCCCCCCCCCACTATTTATAGGACCCCTAGGGGGGCGCCGGCCCTAGGAGATGCCATCTCCAAGGGGGGGGGCGCCGGCCAAGGGGGGTGGAGTGCCCCCTAAGCCAAGTGGGGCGCCCCCACCCCTAGGGTTTCCATCCCTAGGCATAGGGGAGGCCCATGGGGGCGCACCAGCCCATCTGGGGCTGGTTCCCCTCCCACTTCAGCCCATGGGGCCCTCCGGGATAGGTGGCCCCACCGGGTGGACCCCCAGGACCCTTCCGGTGGTCCCGGTACAATACCGATTACCCCGAAAACCTTCCCGATGGCCGAAACTTGACTTCCTATATATAAATCTTCACCTCCGGACCATTCCGGAACTCCTCGTGACGTCCGGGATCTCATCCGGGACTCTGAAAAACTTTTGGGTTACCGTATACTAATATCTCAACAACCCTAGCGTCACCGAATCTTAAGTGTGTAGACCCTACGGGTTCGGGAGACACACAGACTTGACCGAGACGACTCTCCGGTCAATAACCAAAAGCGGGATTTGGATACCCATGTTGGCTCCCACATGCTCCTCGATGATCTCATCGGATGAACCACGATGTCGAGGATTTGATCAATCCCGTATGCAATTCCCTTTGTCAATCGGTACGTTACTTGCCTGAGACTCGATCGTCGGTATCCCAATACCTCGTTCAGTCTCGTTACCAGCAAGTCACTTTACTCGTACCGTAATGCATGATCCCGTGATGAACCACTTGGTCACATTGAGCTCATTATGATGATGCATTATCGAGTGGGCCCAGAGATACCTCTCCGTCATACGGAGTGACAAATCCCAGTCTCGATTCGTGCCAACCCAACAGACACTTTCGGAGATACCCGTAGTGCACCTTTACAGTCACCCAGTTACGTTGTGACGTTGGCACACCCAAAGCACTCCTACGGTATCCGGGAGTTGCACAATCTCATGGTCTAAGGAAATGATACTGGACATTCAAAAAAGCTCTAGCTAACGAACTACACGATCTTTGAGCTATGCTTAGGATTGGGTCTTGTCCATCACATCATTCTCCTAATGATGTGATCCCATTATCAATGACATCCAATGTCCATAGTCAGGAAACCATGACTATCTTTTGATCAACGAGCTAGTCAACTAGAGGCTCACTAGGGACGTGTTGTTGTCTATGTATTCACACATGTATTACAATTTCCGGATAACACAATTATAGCATGAATAATAGACAATTATCATGAACGAAGAAATATAATAATAACCATTTTATTATTGCCTCTAGGGCATATTTCCAACAGAGGCTACTACAGGTACGTCTTTTGATAAAAGTTGTTCAATTTTGCACTTCACAGAGAATGAAATAGTGGATAAGGAAAATGACTTAGGGGTATATTTGGGATCAAATAAACACGAGGTCATTAAATCCGTCAACGATCTTTTAGACTTGGAAGCGGAGAGGGCTTCCGAAATTATTCGTAATCTTGCATCTATCAAACCCATGAATGATACTGAAGTGAACATCTAGGTATGGTTGATCTAGCAAATATATGCAACAATCTTTTACCTAGTGCAGAGGCCGAGGATGAGGAAGGATCGGAGAATGCAGACACGGCAGAACCGCTCCTGATGGAGGGCGCAGGTTCTATCGTCGATAATCCTATCTTTTCGTAGGGTGTTGGGGAGAAGCCCAAACGACCCTGGAAGCGGAAAGTTTATCCTACTTCGGCAATACGCAGAAGTTCTAGAGTTAAACTTAAGAATAAATTTCATGATGATTTATGAAAGGAATCTTTTGGAATAGCAGAGGTCTAGCTGACTTGGCTAAACGGAGGTTCTTAGCGGAGACAAAGATAGAATAGCACTTAGACTTTATAGCACTTTTGGAAACAGGTCGAGACAATTTCACATCCCAATTTCTCCAAACTCTTTCTACTGGTATTGATTTTGACTGGCACATTTTACCTCCTAGAGAAAGGTCCGGTGGGATTTTACTAGGAGTACAGTGTGAGACGCTAGAGGTGCTTAATGTGGTTCAGGGAGACTTTTCGGTTAAATTCAGGGTGAGATGAAAATTGGATGGGTTCTGGTGGTCTCTTGTGTTGGGTTTCGTAGTAATTTCAAAAAATTTCCTACGCACACGCAAGATCATGTGATGCATAGCAACGAGAGGGGAGAGTGTTGTCTACGTACCCACGCAGACCGACTGCGGAAGCGTTGACACGACGTAAAGGAAGTAGTCGTACGTCTTCACGATCCAACCGATCAAGCACCGAAACTACGACACCTCCGAGTTCGAGCACACGTTCAGCTCGATGACGATCCCCGGACTCCGATCCAGCAAAGTGTCGGGGAAGAGTTCCATCAGCACGACGGTGTGGTGACGATCTTGATGTACTACAGCAGCAGGGCTTCGCCTAAACTCCGCTACAGTATTATCGAGGAATATGGTGGCTGGGGGCACCACACACGGCTAAGGAATAGATCACGTGGATCAACTTGTGTGTTCTAGGGTGCCTCTACCTCAGTATATAAAGGACCAAAGGGGGGGGAGGCTGGCCGGCCACAAGGGGTGCGCCAGGAGAGTCCTACTCCCTCTGGGAGTAGGATTCCCCCCCCCCCCCAATCCTAGTTGGAATAGGATTCGCGGAGGGGGAAAAGAGAGAGAGGGGGCCGGCCACCTCTCCTAGTCCTAATAGGACTAGGGGAAGGGGGAGGCGCACAGCCCATGTAGGGC
>NC_041382.1:788025124-788035009 GCF_002162155.2 Triticum dicoccoides
GGGGGAGGCTGGCCGGCCATAGGAGGCGCGCCAGGAGAGTCCTACTCCCTCTGGGAGTAGGATTCCCCCCCCCCCCCCAATCCTAGTTGGAATAGGATTCGCGGAGGGGGAAAAGAGAGAGAGGGGGCCGGCCACCTCTCCTAGTCCTAATAGGACTAGGGGAAGGGGGAGGCGCACAGCCCATGTAGGGCTGCCTCTTCTCTTTTCCACTAAGGCCCATCATGGCCCATTTAGCTCCCGGGGGGTTCCGGTAACCTTCCCGGTACTCTGGTAAAATCGCGATTTCACCCGGAACACTTCCGATATCCAAACATAGGCTTCCAATATATCAATCTTTACGTCTCGACCATTTCGAGACTCCTCGTCATGTCTGTGATCACATCCGGGACTCCGAACAACCTTCGGTACATCAAAATGCATAAACTCATAATATAACTGTCATCGTAACTTTAAGCGTGCGGACCCTACGGGTTCGAGAACAATGTAGACATGACCGAGACACGTATCCGGTCAATAACCAATAGCAGGACCTGGATGTCCATATTGGCTCCTACATATTCTACGAAGATCTTTATCGGTCAGACCGCATAACAACATACGTTGTTCCCTTTGTCATCGGTATGTTACTTGCCCGAGATTCGATCGTCGGTATCCAATACCTAGTTCAATCTCGTTACCGGCAAGTCTCTTTACTCGTTCCGTAATACATCATCTCACAACTAACATATTAGTTGTAATGCTTGCAAGGCTTATGTGATGTGCATTACCGAGAGGGCCCAGAGATACCTCTCCGACAATCGGAGTGACAAAACCTAATCTCGAAATACGCCAACCCAACATGTACCTTTGGAGACACCTGTAGTACTCCTTTATAATCACCCAGTTACGTTGTGACGTTTGGTAGTACCCAAAGTGTTCCTCCGGTAAACGGGAGTTGCATAATCTCATAGTTATAGGCACATGTATAAGTCATGAAGAAAAGCAATAGCAACATACTAAATGATCGGGTGCTAAGCTAATGAAATGGGTCATGTCAATCAGATCATTCAACTAATGATGTGACCTCGTTAATCAAATAACAACTCTTTGTTCATGGTTAGGAAACATAACCATCTTTGATTAACGAGCTAGTCAAGTAGAGGTATACTAGTGACACTCTGTTTGTCTATGTATTCACACATGTATTATGTTTCCGGTTAATACAATTCTAGCATGAATAATAAACATTTATCATGATATAAGGAAATAAATAATAACTTTATTATTGCCTCTAGGGCATATTTCCTTCATCTTGTAGCTGTATATGGGGCAGCACAGCCTGAATTCAAACCAGATTTTTTGGCCAACCTAGTGCGGATTTGTGGAAATGAAAATCTGCCACTACTTGTCGGGGGAGATTTTAATATTATCAGGAGGAGAGATGAAAAGAAAAATGACAATTTTGATGGTCGTTGTTCTATGATGTTTAACATGATTATCGAGAGCCTCAATTTGAGATAAATAGAACTCACCGGTAGACAATTTACATGGGCCAACTCGCTACCCATTCCAACTTATGAAAAGCTAGATAGGGTACTTGCCAGTGTTGAGTGGGAACAAAAATATCCGTTGGTGCCAGTCCATGCGATGCAGAGAGCGATATCGGACCACACACCACTATTATTAGACTCGGGTGAGGCTACCCATGTGTCAAATAAAGATACCTTCTCTTTTGAACAAAGCTAGTTCAAGAAAGAAGGATTTTTGGAGCTTATTGCACGTGAGTGGGCCAAGCCTGTTAGTGGGAGGACGCATGTTGAGAGATGGAAAAATAAAATTAGACATCTCAGACAGTTTTTGAGAGGGTGAGCCAGAAATGAGAGTGGGATTTACAAACAGGAAAAAGAATGTCTTATTCAATTAATTGAGGAATTAGAGTTAAAGGCCGAAGACGCTCTTCTTTCTATTAATGAACAAAGAACCAAGTCCGAGGCTGAGCACGGTCTACGAGCTCTCTTGAGAGAGGAGGAGCTCAAGTGGACATTGCAAGCTAAAATGCTTAAGGTTGTCCAATGGGACGACAATACACAATTTTTCTATATGGTTGCAAATGGCAAACATAGGAAGAAGAAGATCATACAGCTTGAATAGGACGAGGGGACCATAGTGGGACACGAAAATCTGAAAGCATATATTTCAAATTATTATAAGCAACTCTTTGGACCCCCGAATACAAGCACGGTGACGCTCGATGAATCTGTCATTGAGGATATTCCTCAATTGCAGACAGCGGACAATGATATTCTCTCTGCACCGTTTACTGAAAAAGAGGTTCTTGAGGCAATATCACAAATGAAGCTGAATAAAGCACCGGGACTAGATGAGTTTCCAGCTCAATTCTATAAGAAATGTTGGCATATTATTAAAGATGATCTTATTGTTGGGTTTCGTAGTAATTTCAAAAAATTTCCTACGCACACGCAAGATCATGTGATGCATAGCAACGAGAGGGAAGAGTGTTGTCTATGTACCCACGCAGACCGACTGCGGAAGCGTTGACACGACGTAGAGGAAGTAGTCGTACGTCTTCACAATCCAACCGATCAAGCACCGAAACTACGGCATCTCCGAGTTCGAGCACACGTTCAGCTCGATGACGATCCCCGGACTCCGATCCAGCAAAGTGCCGGGGAAGAGTTCCGTCAGCACGACGGCGTGGTGACGATCTTGATGTACTACAGCAGCAGGGCTTCGCCTAAACTCCGCTACAGTATTATCGAGGAATATGGTGGCTGGGGGCACCGTACACGGCGAAGGAATAGATCACGTGGATCAACTTGTTTGTTCTAGGGTGCCTCTACCTCAGTATATAAAGGACCAAAGGGGGGAGGCTGGCCAGCCACAAGGGGTGCGCCAGGAGAGTCCTACTCCCTCTGGGAGTAGGATTCCCCCCCCCCCCAATCCTAGTTGGAATAGGATTCGCGGAGGGGGGAAAGAGAGAGAGGGGGCCGGCCACCTCTCCTAGTCCTAATAGGACTAGGGGAAGGGGAGGCGCACAGCCCATGTAGGGCTGCCTCTTCTCTTTTCCACTAAGGCCCATCATGGCCCATTTAGCTCCCGGGGGGTTCCGGTAACCTTCCCGGTACTCCGGTAAAATCCCGATTTCACCCGGAACACTTCCGATATCCAAACATAGGCTTCCAATATATCAATCTTTACATCTAGACCATTTCGAGACTCCTCGTCATGTCCGTGATCACATCCGGGACTCCGAACAACCTTCGGTACATCAAAATGCATAAACTCATAATATAACTGTCATCGTAACCTTAAGCGTGCGGACCCTACGGGTTCGAGAACAATGTAGACATGACCGAGACACGTCTCCGGTCAATAACCAATAGCGGGACCTGGATGTCCATATTGGCTCCTACATATTCTATGAAGATCTTTATCGGTCAGACCGCATAACAACATACGTTGTTCCCTTTGTCATCGGTATGTTACTTGCCCGAGATTCGATCGTCGGTATCCAATACCTAGTTCAATCTCGTTACCGGCAAGTCTCTTTACTCGTTCCATAATACATCATCTCACAACTAACATATTAGTTGTAATGCTTGCAAGGCTTATGTGATGTGCATTACCGAGAGGGCCCAGAGATACCTCTCCGACAATCGGAGTGACAAAACCTAATCTCGAAATACGCCAACCCAACATGTACCTTTGGAGACACCTGTAGTACTCCTTTATAATCACCCAGTTACGTTGTGACGTTTGGTAGTACCCAAAGTGTTCCTCCGATAAACAGGAGTTGCATAATCTCATAGTTATAGGAACATGTATAAGTCATGAAGAAAAGCAATAGCAACATACTAAACGATCGGGTGCTAAGCTAATGAAATGGGTCATGTCAATCAGATCATTCAACTAATGATGTGACCTCGTTAATCAAATAACAACTCTTTGTTCATGGTTAGGAAACATAAACATCTTTGATTAACGAGCTAGTCAAGTAGAGGCATACTAGTGACACTCTGTTTGTCTATGTATTCACACATGTATTATGTTTCCGATTAATACAATTCTAGCATGAATAATAAACATTTATCATGATATAAGGAAATAAATAATAACTTTATTATTGCCTCTAGGGCATATTTCCTTCACTTATGCCCATGGTTCACGATTTTTTCAACAGTCATTTGGAGTTGTTTCATCTTAACTTTGGTATGATAACGATGTTACCTAAGAAAGATGAGGCAGTTCGGATCGAACAATTCCGACCCATATGTCTGTTGAATGTGAGCTTCAAAATTTTCATAAAGGTTGGAACCAATAGATTGACACAAATTGCCCATTCCGTGATCCAACCAAGCCAGACATCATTCATGCCGGGGTGACACATACTGGAAGGGGTGGTCGTGCTGCATGAAACGCTTCATGAGATCCACTCGAAGAAACTGGATGGGGTTATCTTTAAAGTGGATTTTGAGAAGGCGTATGATAAAGTAAAGTGGCCTTTTCTTCAGTAGGCAATGCGCATGAAGGGTTTTAGTGAAGCTTGGAGGAACCAAGTGGATACCCAAGTCCAGAAGGGCAGTGTCGGAATCAAGGTGAACGATGATATCAGACACTATTTTCAGACGCATAAGGGGTTGAGATATGGGGATTCCATGTCTCCTCTTCTGTTCAATATTGTGGCAGATATGTTGGTCGTCATTATTGGCAGGGCCAAGCAGCATGGCCATGTAGAGGGTTTAGTTCCTCATCTAGTCGATGGAGAAGTCTCCATTCTACAATATGCCGATGACACTATCTTATTCATGGAACATGACTTGGCAAAGGCTCATAATATGAAAGTTATCTTATGCCTCTTCGAACAATTGTCTGGCTTAAAATAAACTTTCATAAGAGCGAGTTGTTCTGCTTTGGAAAGGCCAAAGACGAGGAACAAACTTACAGACAATTGTTCGGATGTGAATTAGGTGCTTTACCCTTCAGTTACTTGGTTATTCCGATCCATCATCGTAAATTATTCAATAAAGAATGGAAGTGCATTGAAGAACGAATTGAAAAAAAACTTAGCTGCTGGAAGGGCAAGCTTATGTCGTATGGAGGTCGGCTAGTTTTGATTAACTCAGTACTGACTAGTATGCCGATTCTCTTACCTTCGTTCTTCGAAATTCTGAAAGGGGTTCGGAAGCGACTTGATTTCTTTAGATCTCGTTTCTTCTGGCAGTCTGATGAGGCCAAGAGGAAATACCGCCTCGCGAGATGGGACATCCTTTGCCGACCTAAAGACCAAGGAGGTCTCTGTATTGAGAACTTCGAAATTAAGAATAAGTGTCTTATGAGTAAGTGGTTATACAGGCTAGAGAATGAGCCGGAGGGTATGTGGTCACAAATCCTGCGCAATAAGTATTTACACTCGAAGACACTAGCTCAGGTTACCATGCGACCGACTGATTCTCCATTCTGGAAGGGACTTATGAGAACGAAGGACTTGTTCTTTCGTAGAGTCAAATTCTTGGTGGGCAATGGGATGTCAACAAGATTTTGGGAGGATACATGGTTAGGAGAGACGCCCCTGGCCATTCAATACCCCATCCTATATAATATCGTGCAACGTAAGGAGGATTACGTAGGCACAGTACTTCAAACCATTCCCTTGAACATCCAGTTCAGACGGGTGTTAGTTGGTGAGAGATGGACCGCCTGGATGCATTTGGTTCGGAGACTGATAGACGTTCAACTCTTCGATCAACCGGATGCGTCTCAATGGATTTTAACTAAAAATGGGATTTTTACGGTGAAATCTTTCTATACGGATTTGATTAATTCTGGCCCACTCTCAAGGTCGTTGCACATTTGGAAGATCAAGGGTCCTTTGCGTATTAATTTTTTTATGTGGTTTGTCCACAAACAAGTGATACTCACAAAAGACAACTTAATTAGAAGGCGATGGGTAGAAAGTTCACGAAGTTGTTTTTGTGATCATGATGAAACAATACAACACTTATTTCTTGATTGCCCACTTGCCAAGTTACTTTGGAAAACGATTCATATAGCCTTCAACATTAACCCTCCAGCTGATATTGCGTCATTGTTTGGGACGTGGTTAGCTGGGGTTGAGCAGACTACTGCGGCCCGTATTCGGATTGGAATATGTGCACTATTATGGGCTGTATGGAACTGCAGGAATGATATGATTTTAACAGACAACACACTTTAACTTTCTTGCAGGTCATCTTCAGGGCTACAGTTTGGATCCGTACGTGGTCCTTACTCACTCCTATGGACTCTAGGGAGCCTTTGGTTACTGGGTGCAACCAATGGGAGATGGTGGCTCGGGCTATATTCAACCGGTTCGGATGACACTCGCATAATAGGATAGGAGTCTAGGGAGCTTATCCTTCTTATTACCGTATCGGTTGCCTTTGTCAGCATGTAATTTCCTTTTTCTTCACTTTATTCGGCTCCGTTTGCGAGTTGTAAGACCTCTTCGACGATACTTCCCAGATTTTTAATAATATGGCTGCATGCATCTTCATGATGCAGAGGCCGGGGGCATATGCCTCCATTTCAAAAAAAAAGAGTAGTTGACTACTCATCATAACAGTCCTACCACCAAGAACTAATCTCCTGGCCAAAAAAAAACTGTATTTCATACCCACCATATGGTCTAAGCAAAAGGAAGGAAAATAGGCAAAGATTTACGGTTTCCCTTTTGCTTGGCTCTCTCGTGGATCTTATGTTTCCAAGGCAGTTTTTATACATAAACAACCTCGGGTAGTTGCCAATCTGAGGTGGTATGAAAACCAGCTCTGGAAGGCACGAGTTTTCACAACCTTTGGCGGCGACGATCGCCCGAACCGCATCGAATGATGATTTAGTGACCACTTGAGAAAGAACATTATGTACTAGTGGAATCCCATATCACTGGGCACATATTACCCACAAGTAGACCCAGTTCCTCTGCCGAGTGCTTTTTGAATATCTGCATATGATGAGCGGCATCATTGACCTCAAAGCCACTGTCTCCACCTAACTCACATGTGGTTTCCAGCGCGCCCTTATGGATCGAGCGATTACCGGCATATGTCATTGTTTGATGGATGGTAAAATCGTTATGAAGATTTCCGTCTTTCATAGATGACGTATGTGTTATAAACGTGTATTAACTAGCTTTTGCATTGTTAATTGTAAATAAAAGTGGAGTAGCAACTCTGCTACCACCAAAACTGAAGTTAAGCATGATGGTACGTAGCGTTTGTTAGGTGGGCTCCTTTTGGTAAAGCCTAAAGTGATACTAGTAGAGCGGCCAATGCTTTGTGCAAAAGCACGCTATGTTAGAGTTAATCTTGTTGTATAGGTCTATATCATGTTTATTTTGTACTGCATGGGATCGTTTGCCGTAGACTTGCATTAGTAGTGAGCTAAGTACTAGTGTTTGCATAGAGTTGGCAACATGGCCCAACATGGCCCAGAGGCGAGTGCACGCGAGCAAATCGGCAAGCCAGGAGATGTGTGCACATGCACTACTAGATCACTCAGTATGTGTGTTAGTCAGTTGATAGCTAGCCAGTGCATGCAGCTGATAGAGCGGGAGGACCTGCACGTTGGTGGACATGGAGAAGAAGCTCCACGACGCGGAGCTGCCGACGAAGGTGGAGAGATGGCCGAAGCACTGCATCTTCCGTGTCCCGCTGCGCTTCAAGGTGGTCGACGGCAGCGTATACAAGCCCAAGACAGCGTCTCTGGGCCTGTTCTTCCACCACGGCGATGAGGACCTGAGACACATGGAGGAGCACAAGCTGAGGGCCGTCTGTCACCTCCTCCGCGGGGGCAGCTGCAAGACCAACCTTGCCGAGCTTGTTGCCTCCGTGGAGGAGGTAGCTGAGGAGAACAGAGGAAAGTTCCTCGAGATGATGATCACGCAGTGACCACGGCTGCTTCCTGCTGGAGGTGATGAGGACGGCCGTGACCCTAGAGAAGAAGGACTCCATTCCCACATCAAGCCGTTCGCCCAGCGTGACATGCTCATGGTCGAGAACCAAGCTGCCACTGATGCTCGAGAAAATCGTCGCCATGGAGAGCGGGTACGTATAGGAATAGCATCATATATTCAGCTTTTCCATGGAGACAACTTGGCTCACGGGCGTGTCCCATGTGTGTGCCTCCTCGATAATGATGATGGATATATACGCTTCCATAAATTCCATGGTGCTCAAGTTCATGTGCTGAAAAGATTCCCCGGAAGGGGTCGACCTGGGACTCCACCCGCTCGACATCTACCGGACGAGCCTGCTCATGTCCTCCCATATGCATTTTGACAGTCAGACAAGCGCGGAGACGGCATATGCCTTTGATGGCGGATAGCATTGTGCCCCGATCGGCGTGGAAGCTGACTATGGCAGGGTTCTGGTTCGGGCCCAGCGAGATGAGCTGCCTCGACAACAAGGACCTCAACAGCGACCAGAGACTCCGGATGCCTAGGGTCCAGCTGGACGACTCAACGTCTACAGGTTCTGCAACATGATGGCGTTCGAAGTGATGCACGTCGGCACCGGCAGCGACCACGCCCTTGCGGACGAGGACATCGTAGTGAGGCTCTTCAACGGCCTCACCAAGGACATGGCTTACAATTGGGAGCATAATATGTGGCACCTGCGTCAGCACGTGGAGTACTACTGCAGGAGGAGGACCACCATGTTCAGAAGCTGTGTGCGCCTCTTCCTTTTATGAATGAGAGCTGCTATACGCACGACACTGTCCGGCCGATATTTGGACGATGCTATGGATCCAACCATGCATGAGTAGGAGCAAGTGTCACACAGCCGCTGGATCAGACATCGTCGCAAAATCGGCCACCGTGTGTCGGCCGCATAGTAGTTCGTTTATGAATCGTGGGCCTACCTCATGACCAAGTACTTGAGGAACCCCTGGACGTTCCTTGCCCTCGTCACCGCCACCTTGATCCTCGTCGCAGATACCGTGCATGCCATGTATGCAGTCAAATCGTACAAGGGCGTCCCCTAAATGCATTGATCAAAGGTAAAGTTTCATACATGTACTATTTTTACTCAATTGTTTTGAATTATTTCAGGCAGATTTCATTCTTTCAAGAAATTTAGTAAAATCCTTCGTATTTTAATCAAAAACACTGTTGCACTAATCCACGCAAATCAGCAACATCCTTCACAAACTATTTAAATGGGAGTTACCGTTGGTACGTTGCTATTTTTCATGAGTCCTCCCTTCGTATATGTCCTACACTCTGCCTTGTTTTTTCCCTCACCTTTACCTTGTCGCGGGTTTTCTCTTCTTCTCTTGCATCCCCTGTGTTCACTTATGAACCTAGTCCGAGCAATGCGTCTCTGACGCCTCTCCCCCCGACACTTCCCTGGCAGGTGTCCTTCTCCCTTGAAGTTATGCACTTCTGAATTCTCCTGTACTTTTTTTTGGCTTCGCAAGGTCCTGTATTAAGGACACTAAAATATGCAACTGTCCCAGTTGGCAGGTTAGTACAAATATAGTATGCATGAATTGTTAAGGAAGTGTCATGAAAGATGCAAAATTTATTGTTATGTTTGAGACGTCCCGTTCATAATTATGTAAGGTGCTCATATGATCTAAACACTGAATCCGACAGAAATATATTGCTACATCGCTACTACAACAAACACATAATCCAATGGTTGGACTATGCACACCTCATCGGGGAGTAGCTCAATGATGATATTGGATGGCATTGTATTTCCCTTCCGGCAGGGTGCTGGAGAAACGATCTAGAAGGGCCGCTACGGATCGTCGTAGTGGTAGTGAAAAAAAATGATATAAATAGTCTGGAGTTCAGGGGGTATATATAACTGATTAGTGATGTGACCAAAGGGCAAGGAGGAG
>NC_041382.1:788035254-788036030 GCF_002162155.2 Triticum dicoccoides
TGGCGTTCCCCGGCCTTTGTCCATGCCCCAGGGTTGCCCTAACCCTTGATGGGCCCCATTGCTTCCCCCTTTTGCAAGACGGAAGTTATCTTCGACTTTTTTTAGTTCTAGAAGATTCCTAAAAACACTGCACAGAAAAAAGGAATTATGTTTGCTGGCATTTTATTGGTAATACACATGATTAAACTTCAAAATAAATTGATACGTTTAGGACGTACCATTCGTCAACCGCTATCAAAAGGTATATAACTCTTCAATAACAGCTCTACCATGAACTAATCTCCTGACTCCAAAGATAATTCATCTCCAATACCCACCACTTGTTCTAAGCAAGAGGAAGGAAACCAGGCAAAGATCTGGATTGACCTTTTTGGTGGATTCTCTCATGGATTTTGATTGTATCTTGGATTTGTGTAAGCATTGGTTCTCACACTTTGTTCTTCGTAAACCTCTCTTGATAATACGGCTTCCATATAACTCAATCATAAAGAAAAGATACCCGACCACTTTTACTTCATTTCTATTGGACTAAAAACATGTTCATATACCCATGAATATGGTTAGCCGAGGCCAGATGTTACTCATCATGATTTGTATCCACTTGATGCTATAATTCGATTTAATAAAAGTGCCCTTTATCAAAAAATGAATATCATACCTTTATTAAATTCTCTTGTGGCCACCTTGCAGCCACTTGTATCCTCTGTAGTCTCTGTGTACCTCACCCCTACTCTCCTGCTTCTGTACTTGCTCTAGCTACTACACCTTTTCTTCCA
>NC_041382.1:788036137-788088447 GCF_002162155.2 Triticum dicoccoides
TCTTTTTACATATGTAATTGTACTGAACTCTGATACTTAATATAAAGTCAGTGGGAGCCTCTCCCACTGTCCGCAGTTTTCAAAAAAAAATCATTAGCCTCCTAGTTACATGTCACGAACACCAAATCCCACATGGCTGGTGGCAAAGCTGTTGTTTCAAAATGTTGTAAGACATCTATAATACCTAAATAGCTCATCCCCACTAACCTATTTAACTAAACATGTAAGCTATCCACATCAGCATCCATTCTCCTATGGCCACATCAGCACTAACTCTCCACTTCACTAATCCTTCCACTCCTGCATGCATGGATTTTTTTTGTCCTCACAGTCGACCAAGTGACCATAAAATCCTACAGTCTTTTGATTAGCCACGGGGTAGCTCAAGAGTTGGTCTCCTGTAATACATGCTTTCAAGTTCTGAGAGTTTTACTCCGGAGAGAACTCCGTCCCCAAACGTTCTGCCGCGTGCCGATGCTTGACCTTCAATCTTTCAATATATGGCGGCTCAGATTCTGGAACTGACGCAGGTATGCGAATAGACATCATCAAACACCTTTATTTATCTTCTCTGGCATCACTAACTTTCAATCGCAAGTTTCCAACCTAACCAGCGCCTCTACGTTGCATCATCACCCCCTTCAAATCTCGGTTGATGTGTCGGGATTATGAAATAGGAGGGGTAGAGATGGAGCGGTGGCGTGCGGTGCGGGGGTTGGTTGGACTGCATCTTCGAGCTCCCCAACCTGCCGTTTGCAGAGTCTAGCCTACTTCCCTCAAGAAGGCCATCCACACCAGGGAGCTATCCTCACAGCGGGGTGACCTAGGTGAGCGGCGGCGGCTCATGTCCTCCACTCCTCCTCACTCCACCTTCGATTCCCACCGGCCGGCGCATCAAGGACGGCGGGGACGGGGGATCAGCTCGCGATCATCGACATGTGAGGGATTTTCGGTACGACTGGATCATACTTTGGAGCCACTATTACGATGAACTTTGGCTTTAGTATGAAGCTACAGAGCAACTTGCAAACCCAGAATAAGTATGCAGGTACATTCTGCTTTATACACTAACAGCGACCTAATACCAAAATTTTAAAGAGTTTGTGTTGCGGTCATTTGTTCTAATTTTATCGACACGTCGTGTCTTTCAAGAAGCTACTACCTATTTTGCATGACAAAACTACAGGGAACGCACATCCCCATATTACAAAAAACAGAATCTATAAGGGTTTACCCTTTTGTCCATTCTGACAATGTTTCCTTGCAGAAAGCCTCTAACTTATTACTCCATAGTCCATACACAGCCTAACTCAAGAACAAATTGGTGATTTTCTTGACATCGGTGAAATCTTCTTGCTGCACCTGCTTCTTACCACTTGCACATGCAGGCAACTCGATCAAGGTTCTGGTAAGAGCTGTCTACGTGCAGTTTTGCAGTCTATATCATTGAAGAGCAACAGTATCTTCCTGGTGCCATCACCAACAGGTTTTGTTAGTTCTGTCACCTCCAATCTCAGTAGTAGTGATCTCTCTGCATCTCAAATATTATGCTTTCTACTTTCTCAAGCATTCAACCAAGTGGAGCTCAGTATATCAACTACCATAATTGCTTGCTTTGATTTATCACAAGGTATGGACAAATCTATGCATTTTGCTGCTCTTCTTGGAGATTATTTTGTTTATCTTTCCTCAGGTGTTGATTGGATTTAAAATTTTGTCCGATTCATTATAAAGGAAAGACTGGAACAAATCTCTAAAGGTTGTTGTCCCTCATAGTTGTGAACTATTTTTAGTGGCAGACCCAGTCAAACATGTTAGCGATAGTCTAAAAATATCATCTGTAATCACTAATATCAAGAAAATTTGGTTATCTAATACTCCATCCATATTAATTGTTGCAGCTTTAGTTGTACTAAAGCAGTGGCAATTAATTTGGATCGGTTGGAGTAGTGTTTATTTTTATTGTTCTTTCCTAAGGTGTTGAATGGATTTAAAATTGTCTTATTCATCGTGAAGGAAATACTACAATAAATCTCTAGAAGTTGTTGTCGCTCATAGTTCTGAACTACTTTTAGGGGTAGTCTAAATATATCATCTATGATCACTAATGAGATTAAGAGAATTTGTTTTTATCTAATACATGGTATTTATTTTATTCCAAACTCACAAGTTAGAATTAGTAGCTTCATTTCATTTCTGTTTGTGCCTGCTACCAATAATAATTTTTTAAGTAGTATTATGGAGCTGGCCCATTGCTAAAAACTAATTTCATTCGCTTATTGTATATGCAATTTTGCACTATTTATTGAATGAAAACTTCAATCCCATGTTATGACAATCTTCAGCTTACAAAATTAAATCACCTCTCTAACATCTCCCTCTAACAAATACTAATGTTTATCAAATCATCTTCACTGTTCCTGTATATGAGAACCATCTTCCTTGCTATATGAAAATATAACTAATCTTCAAAAGAGAAAAGTGCTCAATTAGTAAAAAGAATTAATATTTTAATGGTTGTTGAAACCAATCCATTTAGTATGTAGAGGTCTACTACATGTCCCGCAGCAACGCGCGGGGTATCCATCTAGTATATGTAACGTGTGATCACTGGAATATGTTTGTTGTGTGTAGGTGATATGGCCACAAAGGGTGGTTAGTTCTGCTTAATTTCCAATTGTATCTGGGGTAGTTTGTGGCCAAGCAGGCATTGCTAGCGATCTATTCGGGGCAGTCAAACACCACAAAAACATTAAAGAGACATACCTTCGAGGTTGGTTGTAAGCAGTAATCACACCCCAATTTTTCGATAAAGGGCGCTTTATTACTTAAAAGGTTTAAACATTACACCCGACCTCTGCATAACTAAGATGCACACAGCCAAACAAACAGTAAGCACACCCCAATGGTGGTTCTTGCCATGTCGTTGGGCATGTATTGCTATCGAGTCTATTTTTTTTCCTTTAGTTGACTTTGTGGACTACTCAAACTACTTTCTTTTGTTTAATGAAGATGGTTGTGTGCATCGTGATGATGCTGAGGTCGGGGCACTCCACTTCTAAAAAAACAATTGCTGTCAGGTGACTGCTAGTGTGGTTCACGTGTAACGCCTGGGTTAAAATTGGGTATGCGTCTGGTAGTTTCATCTTTGATGAGTGCTTTACGAAAATCCACATCGGTGAGCCACATCATTTATCTGAAAGCCACCGTCATCCACCTCCTATAACAGGCGGTTTTTCAGCGCACCCTTGTGAATCGAGCGATTACTGGCATATGTCGTCATTTGGTGGATGGTAAAGCGGTCAGATGGCGCATGTGGTAGTAACGTGGATTAACTAGCTGAAAGCCACCATCATCCACCGCCTATGACAGGCGGTTTTTCAGGGCATCCTTGTGAATCGAGCAATTACTGGCATATGACATCGTTTGGTGGATGGTAAAGCGGTCAGATGACGCATGTGGTAGTAACGTGGATTAACTAGCTTTAGCATTCTGTTAAATATAAAAGGGCCATAGCGATGCCACCCAGTGAAGTTAAGCATAATGATATGCTGTTTTAGTTTGGCTCTGACAGAAGCATCCTACTATTTCCTTTTGGTAAAGCCTCATTTAATAGTAGTAGAAAACATCCTTCCAGCCAATGCTTTCTGCAAAGCACGCTAGTCTAAATGAAGTGAAGCATAATTCTGGTGTAATTAAGTTCCTTTGCACCTAATTGTGCCTAACTCTAGGGGACAAGGCAAGTGACACCGTCCTATAATGATTCATTGTCCATATCATGTCCTATAACCCAGGCCTGCGTAAGTAAGGTATAATCCCGTGATAACACAGCAAGAAAGGAAGCCGGCTCTGTCAATTCTTCCCCTACATATACACAACAATTCAGATTTCAGAAGCACAAAGCGTGTGTAGCTAGCCAAGCTAGGGGAGACAAGCTACTTCACTTGGTTGCAGGATGTCGTCGTCGTGGGTGGTGGATGTCGACTACCCTGAGCCGCGGGCAAACGTGGAGGGATGGGTTGTGGACATGGAGAAGAAGCTCGAGGACGCGGAGCCGCCGGCAAAGGTGCAGAGATGGCCGAAGCACTGCATCTTCCGCGTCCCATTGCGCTTCACGAGCAAGATGGTGGATGGAATGTAAGCCGCACGCCCCATCAGGCCATCACCCGCATTGTAGTAATCGCCGCTTTTGTATTTTTCTTTATGTGAAAATGTAATGGCAGGGCGAGCAGCGTGTTCAAGCCGCAGACAGTGTCTCTCGGCCCATTCCACCACGACGACAAGGACCTGAAACCCATGGAGGAGCACAAGCTGAGGGCCATCCGTCACCTCCTCCGTCGGGACCATGCTGGCCAGGACAGCAAACTGACCCTTGGCGGGCTCGTCGCCGCCATGGAGACGGTGGCCGACGAGCTGGAGGACGCCTACATGGACCTGGGTGACGAATGGAGGGGCGAGGAGAACAGGGGCAACTTCCTTGAGATGATGATCACAGACGGCTGCTTCCTGCTGGAGGTGATGAGGATGGCCATAGGGGGGAAGGGCTCCATTCCCAAGGACTACGAGCATGGTGACCCCGTCTTCAGCTGGCACGGCATCCAGCACATCGGACCATTTGTCCAGCGCGACATGCTTCTGGTCGAGAACCAGTTGCCACTGAGGTTGCTCGAGAAGATCGTCGCGGTGGAGGAAGGGACATCTCCGGTACTGTCTGTTAACGTAGTAGCATCGTTGACATTGTACATTTGATAACGAAACCTGAACTGACAGGCCGTTTAATTTGCCTGTGTATGCAGAGCGCGGCTTCGATAAACTCCATGGTGCTCAAGTTCCTGGAAAGGGAAGATGCCCCGGAAGGGACCGGCCTAGGACTCCACCCGCTCGACATCTACCGGACGAGCCGGCTCAAGGGCACAAGTCAGGTCAAGAATAACGGCAAGGGTCTTCAAAGAGGCGTGAAGATGACGTCGGCGCCAACGGAGGTCGGCATCTTTCGTTCGCAGAAAGTGGTTCCCCGATCCGCATGGAAGCTATCGGAGGCAGGAATCCGATTCCTGCCCAGCAAGACAGGCTGCCTCGACGACATCGAGCTGGACAACGGGAGGCTTTACATGCCCAAGGTCCATATGGATGACTCCACCGCCTACAGGATCCACAACATGATGGCGTTTGAGGCGATGCACGTTCGCACTGGGAACGACGTGACGGCGTACGTGTTGTTCGTCAAGGACCTCATCAGCTCTGCCGACGACGTGCGCCTGCTAGGGAGGAAGGGGATCCTGGAGCATGACCTTGCCGATGACGACGACGCTGTGGTGAGACTCTTCAACAGCCTCACCAGAGATGTGTCCAAGAATTGGGAGAGTCATCTGTGCCGCGTGCGCGACGCCGTGGAGCACCACTACACCAGCAACCATCTACGTGTCATCCTCTATGAGTCGTGGTCACACCTCAAGAGCAAGTACTTCAGGAACCCGTGGTCGCTCCTCGCCCTTGTCACTGCAATCTTGCTCGTCGTCGGAGACATCGTGCAGGCCGTGTACGCAGTCATATCGTATGATCCTAACGAGGGCAAGCCCAAAATACATTAACCAGGAAATGTTTCTCCTTTTTTGCAAAGAATAAAAAATGTGTGTGTGTGTGTGTGTGTGATCGCCTGACTACTTCTGTTGATGGTAACAAGAGATGGGAATGTGGACTGCTACCTTCTTCTCATTGTTTACTATTACGGCAATTATATGTGGGACAAAATGTTGCACAAAAACATGTCAAAAAAAATCTGTTGCGCAAAAAGCACGAGGCACTCAGAGAGACTGAGTGCAAGGTGAAGCTCATGGCATTCTATCTTCTAAAATTATGATGCAAAATGCACATAGTAGAATTTTAGAACATCATTTCGCCAGGCGTATTACTGGCATGTGGATCACCTGTGCACACTTGGGTCAATAATCATACCCGATTAGATAGTTTCATCTCTAACGAGTACTTCACAAAAATCAACATAGGATGAGCCATATCATTGATCTCAAAGCTACCGTCAGCGCCTATCATTATGCGGTTTTTCCAGCGCACCCTTGTGGATGAAGCATTAGTGACATATGTCATCATTTGAAGGATGGTAAAGCGGTCAGATGTGGCGATTTCCACTCGTGAAAGATGACCCACGTTGCGATAATGTAGATTAACTAGCTTTATCATTGTTAACTGTAAAAGTGCATTAGCAACTCTGCCACTCCATGAAGTTAAGCATAACGGTACGTTAGTCTTAGTTTGGCTTAGCCAAGCAGCATCCTACTATTCCCTTTTGGTAAAGCCTGAATTGATAGTGTTAGAAAACATCCTTCCAGCCAATGCTTTCTGCAAAGCATGCTGTCTAATTAACTCTGCCACTACCCCATCAAGTTAAGCACATTCGAATTGGTAGTTTAATTAAGAACATTCGCATCTATCCTTGTGCCTAACCTAGGGGACAGGGCAAGTAACAGGGTACCTATTGCTTTAACCACATGGCCTGCGTAAGTTTAAGGTACCTATTGAAATAATCACGTGATAATACAGTTCGAAAGGAATGTGGATAAGAAAACTGGCTCTTGCATGCTAGCTGTTCTTCACCTAGCTACATATATATACTCGTGGACATAGGAGTTCAGAAGTACAAAGCGTGTAGCTAGCTATAGGTAAACAAGGTAGTATTTGGTTGCAGGATGTCGTCATGGGTGGTGGATATGGAGAAGAAGGTCCAGGGCGCTGAGCCGCCGGCGAAGGTGGAGAAATGGCGGAAACACTGCATCTTCCGCGTCCCGTTGCGCTTCAAGGTGATCGATGGCAGGTATGGAGAGATACTTCATTGGTGTTGATTGCTTCAACATGACAATTTTTATGCCATGATATTTATTTATGTTTTTGTGTTTTCTAGTTTTCTTTCTTTCAATAGTTTGGGTGTCTGCTTCCTCAATGTGTCAACTGCACCTTCCAAAAATAAAATATGTGGATTGCTGCTTCTTGACATTGTGATATTGTAGTCTGATATTAACATATCACCTATCTTGAAAAAAATAACACAAATTGCAGGGTGAGCAGCGTATACAAACCGCAGACACTGTCTTTGGGCCCATTCCACCACGATGACAAGGACCTGAAACCCATGGAGGAGCACAAGCTGAGGGCCGTGCATCACCTCCTCCACCGGGACAGCTGCAAGACCACACTTTCCGAGCTCGCTGCCACCATGGAGAAGGTAGGTGAGGAGCTTCAGGATGCCTACATGGAACTGGGCGACGAGTGGCGGGGCGAGGAGAACAGGGGTAAGTTCCTGGAGATGATGATCATCGACGGCTGCTTCCTACTGGAGGTGATGAGGACGGCCATAGGTGGGAAGTACTCCATTCCCAAGGACTACAAGCAGGATGACCCTGTCTTTAGCTGGCATGGCATCCAGCACATCAAGCCGTTCATCCTACGCGACATGCTCCTGGCCGAGAACCAACTGCCACTCAGGTTGCTTGAGAAAATCGTCACCGCAGAAGCGGTAGATCTCCGGTACGCAGGTTACTGGCTTAGTGCTAACATCTACTCCCTCTGTAAACTAATATAAGAGTATTTAGATAACTAAAGTAGTGATCTAATCGCTCTTATATTAGTTTACGGAGGGAGTAGTGTTGTTCACCTAATCTCACAGTAAAAACTTACCCTCTCTGACTCTATGTATCCTCAATGTCTCAACTATTTTCTCATATCGTGTTATGTCATTGTAGTGGCTGGGTGTACTTGATACCAACTTATATATTGCCCTTTGTTTAAAAAACTTAACATAATGATGAATGGATGAACATGCATGCAGAGTGCGTCTTCGATCAATTCCATGTTGCTTAAATTCCTGGAAGGCAAAGATGCCCCCGAAGGGTCCGATGAGTTGGGACTCCATCCGCTCGACATATACCGAAGGAGCCAGCTCAAGGGCCATCTGAAGCCTTATCAGAGGAACAGAGGTGGCCTGGAGAACACCATACCGACAGCCAATGCCGTCGTTGTTCGTCAGGAGAGAGTGGTGCCCCGATCGGCATGGAAGTTGTACGAGGCGGGGATCCGGTTCGTGCCCAGCAAGACGACCTTCCTCGACGACATCAACCTGGACAATGGCAGGCTCCACATGCCCAAGTTCCATCTCGATGACTCCACGGCCTACAAGTTCCACAACATGATGGCGTTCGAGGCGACGCACGTCAGCACTGAAAATGACGTGACGGCCTACGTGCTCTTTGTCAAGGACCTCGTGGACTCCGCCGAAGACGTGCGCCTGCTCATGAAGAAGAGGATCCTTGAGCATGACCTCGCCGATGACGACGATGCCGTGGTGAAGCTCTTCAACAGCCTCACCAGGGATGTGTACAAGAATTGGGAGAGTAAATTGTGCCGCGTACATGAGGACGTGGAGCACCACTACCTCAGCAACCGCCCGCGCGTCGTCCTGTACGAGTGGTGGGCAAACCTCAAAAGTAGGTACTTCAGGAGCCCGTGGACGCTCCTTGCCTTCATCACCGCCATCTTGCTCATCGTCGGTGACATCGTGCAGGCTGTGTTTGCAGTCTTATCCTATTATAAACCTGACAAGGATAAGCCCAAAATGCCTTAATCAGATAATTAACGCTTCATTTTTTTCTTTTGGCATGTTTGTTTTGAAAGAATAAAGGTGAAAACAAATCAGAAAAGCTGTACGCCACAAAACGCCCCCGATCTCTCCCTCGTCTGTTTGATGTCAAACAATCTCTGCTCCTGTGCGCGCAGATGTTTGTGAGAGAGGGGGACAGGTGATCGCGCTCGACTAGTTGTAGGTTAGAGCATCAAATGTTTTATTGAACTGTCCCGTCATTGTTCGGACAAGAGAGAATAGAACAAAAAATCACCCAACAGTATTCTTCATTTTATCTTGGCGTGTGCGGGCAGTCCACAAATTGATGTAGACCGAACCCCGTGGCGAGATCCGATCCGTTGTTAAGGCCCGACCTTTCACGACACTCCACCTTCAGCAGTAGCAAACCTCTCTTCCGCGCACGCGATGTACACGAAGTAGAGGGTTTGAACCTTGCGGCCCAGCACGAGAAAACCAATCTCGACGATGGTACTCACGCACAAAATAATTTCCACGAAGAGAAATCGCAACAGAGAGGTTTTCTAAAGCTTCCTCTAAAACTTAGGGATTTTTCGACAGCTTCCCCCAAAACTCGATATGGATATTTACCCTAAAAACACATTGTGTTTATTCATAAAAAATATAGCCTGATTTTTACATGGCCGCACCCTCATTATTTATAACCCACGTATAGACTTGCCTAGTAAGACACGATCTTATATCTAGCTTCAAATAAATCCTGGACTCTCCTAAACTATAAAAGTACTTGCCTTTTACATCTCGGCAGCTTTCTTTTATTCTCAAACTAGCAAACCGACTCAAACTTGATACATATAAAATTATGTGTGCCACCTCTCTGCCGTACGTAAGCTGCTGGTTTGGTGGACCCCATCCTGTAGCGCACAAGCACAACACGTCCGTCGGTCGGCGCCTCCTGACGATCTCGCGTATCTCTGGTGGTCGTAGCCTTCCAAAGTAGTAGCGAAATACATTGACTTCTTTCTGATCCTTGTCTCCTAATTGTATGAGACAAATATTAAAATTAATAAACAAATTAAATTCTCTGGCAAGCTTCTGTTCTGATGGACGTGGACATGCAAAGTAGCAGTAATTATCATTGTACGTGCTATTAGCCAGCTTAGAGTTTCCCTCCACGTAAATCTCTTCATATGCTTGATTCTCCTTCCATTTATCCATGCAAGCTATGGAACGTACACACATGATGTGGTTATACTCAACTTTGCTATTCTCTTCTTGAACATGCATCAAGCTATACACATCGGCTGCACATGTAGCCGGAACAGTACCCAATGCTTGGACCTCCTTGTTCTCCACATTAGATACGGTTGTATCACAAATCCTTATATCCAAATCATACCTGAAGAGTGGAAGGCTCCATTGGGAGTTTCGGTGGCTCTCAATCCGGCCAGTTTGCATTCAGCGGTGAGATAAATTCTATGGACGACGGCCTGACGCAGAGGAGATGGTTGCGCAGCGGCAGTCATGCCGGCACGTAAAGACTGTGCCTCACTTTTAGCTGCTGGGATCGCGGAAAATGGTGGCGACAACATGATGACTTCGATTTGGTGGTGCTTCTCGAGTACCCGGTCTCGAGTTCCGGGCTGAAAACCCTAGGTCTGACCTGAATTGGTTATACCTGGCGATGGCGATTTTTTTGCGTCGTTGCCTTGATGAAGGCATTGCTCGGATGTGCTCGGACTTGTTCTTCAGGGTGAAAACCTAGAGTCTGGCCTTTGTTGGTCGGGACCAGTGACGGCGACGTTTAAGAGTCGTTTCTTTCCTGAAGCCGTTGCTGTTGAAGAAACTTTCTCGTTGCGCTTGTTCTTTCAAGAGATGGTTGGTGCGGATATGGTCGTTGATGTAGTTTATCGACCGTTGTTTTGATCGTTTTGAGAGTGTTTTTCTTTTTCTTTTCCCTCGCTTAGGCATAGTTTGAGTCTTGTATGACTTTGCTCTTTGCTGGCGTTTTTCTTTTTCTTTTGTGTGTGTTGGTGTTGGCTGTGTGCATCCTGGTTATGCAGAAGCCGGGTGTGTGTTCAATGTGTTTGTATCCCCTTGATGCTTCATTTTGAGTTAATAAAATCCACCCTTTATCGAAAAAATACCTGAAGAAGATATGAGGATGTCTGTGCAAGGTGGCACGTAGAATTTGGCCCGTCGCGGGTCACTTTTTCTCTTTCTTTCTTTTCTCTCTCTTCGTCTTCACCAATTATGGGCCTGTTCGGATGTCCTCCAGCTCCATGCTTCCAAAACTTCACAGATGAATTTGTCCAGAACGGTTGGAGCCCGAGAAGCTGAATTCACGAAGCTGCTCATTCCCGTAGTGTAGAAATGAGAAGCACGGCCGGCCCAGCTCCACCAAAACGTGAAGCGCGGAGTTCGCTCAATTTACAGGGAACTGCCACCGCTAAAGAAAACGCTTCGTTGCATCCCCTCGTCAAATAGAAAAAGGATCAATCGAATCATTTCGTTCGTCTCGCTCAAACCGGTACCCAGCTAATTGGGATGCGTCCAGCCGGCCCAACGTACGTCTAACAAGCCACATTCCCTCCCAACTAGGCTGCAGCAACTGGAGAAGTTGCAGATCAAGCCGAATGCTCCTGGGATCGCTAGCTGAAGCTAGAAGCGAGGAGTAGAAGCTGGTTTTCTAGAATTTTGAGAAGCTGGGGAGCCTCCGAACACGCCCTATATGTATGTGGCCGGACAATATAAGGACAAATAAGGAGTGTGATTGTTTTGCAAGGAAAATGATGGTCCAAAATAGACGTGCCCGTGTCCGGGCACGCCCACAAACATATGGGGAGTGAAATTAAGCAATCATGGTTGTAGATGCTCTTAGGAAACAACAAATGGGAATGTGCAGACGAGCCAGTGGTGCAGATGGTGGTAGAGGAGGTGTGTCGTGTACCTTTTTTCGACAAAGGGTGGATTTTATTAGTTTAAAACGGAGTACAAACATAAAGAGCGCATATTCGGCCTCTGCATAGCTAGAATGTATCCAACCCACACGAATACACGCACACACACACACATACACACAAATCACACCGGCAGCTAGCAAAGTCATATAAGACGAAATCTATGCGAAGGTGGATAGAAAACAAAGAGAAAAAGAAGAAAAGAAAAAAGAGTAGCGATATTTCACGGCGAGCAGGTGTTGAGCCAATGAAGATGATTCAAGCGCATGTGATCCGGCGAACCAACACGTGGTTGGGATGGTTAGGTGGAGAGTGGTATCCCTAACCCATCAGGGTTCAAATCCTGGTGCCCGCATTATTTCTGGATTTATTTCAGGATTTTCGGCGATATGCTTTCAGTAGGAGGATACGTTCCCGTCGACGACGAGGTGCCTACGGTGGCTTCGTAAATCTTAAGATGATATGGTGGCTCAGTCTCGGAGGTGCTCATAGGGATAGGGTATGCGTGTGTGCATTCATAGGGGTGAATGTATATGTGTGTATATGAGCGTTTGTGTCTGTACTTATGCTAAAAAAAGTGCATGTGATCCGAAACGTGGACACGGCCACACAGAACGTGCACTCATTATGCAAGCGATCCAATGGCATGACCGTTGGCCCCAGAACCGACGCCTACATGAGCTGCAGGACGCCTACATGGACCTGGGCGAAGAGTGGCAGGGCAAGGAGAACAGGGGCAAGTTCCTAGAAATGATGATCACGGACGGCTGCTTCCTGCTAGAAGGTGATGAGGACAGTTGCGGCCGTAGAGGAGAAGGGATCCATTCTCATGGCCATGGACTACACGCACGGGGACCCCGTCTTCAGCAAGCATGGGATTCAACACATGAAGCCATTCGTCCAACGCGACATGCTCATGGTTGAGAACCAACTCCCACTGATGTTGCTCGAGAAGATCGTTGCAGCGGAGGAAGGCAAATCACCGGTACGTTACTGACTGCCACTTGATATCAATATGTTATCTTTCCTCCAAACAGATAAACACGGCAATAAATGGGTGTACATGCATGTAGAGCACGACTTCGATAAATTTCATGGTGCTTAAGTTCCTGGAAAACGAAGATGTCCCGGAAGGGATCAACCTAGGACTCCACCCGCTTGACATCTACAGAACGAGCCTGCTCAAGGCAGGGATGAAGACAAAGGGCGACAAACAAGGGCAACGCCACCCCCAAGGTTCGGGTTTTGAGAAGAATGATATGCATTAGAAGTCTTGTTTCCTCATAATGTAGTTATACTATACTATTTTCCCCACTCATGAAGTTTACAACACAAAATCTGACAACTTAGGCCTCCTCAAGATTAAAAGCTGGATGTGTTCATGCTTCAAGGCCCACCAACAGAATATTCATATAGACAGGGGTGTGAAGACAGAGATGGGGGCACCGCGTCTTCCCCGCAGAGAGTGGTGCCACGGTAGGCGTGGAAGTTGTCTGAGGCAGGCATTCGGCTCGTGCCCAGCAGCACGCGTTGTCTTGACGACATTGACCTGGATAACTGGACGCTCTACATGCCCAAGTTACTTATAGACGACTCGACTGCCTACAAGTTCCACAACATGATGGTGTTCGAGGCGATGCACGTGGGCACCAGGAACGACGTGACGGCGTACGTGTTGTTCGTCAAGGACCTCGTGGGTTCCGCGGACGACGTGCGCCTGCTGGTGAAGAAGATGACCCTGGAGCATGACCTTGCCGACGACAACGCTGCTGTGTGTGTACAAGAACCGGAGGAGTCAATTGTGCCGCGTGCGTGATGACCCGGAGCACCACTACATCAATCACCGTGCGTGTGTCAAACTGTACGAGTGGTGGGCACACCTTAGGAGCAAGTACTTCAGGAGCCCCTGACGCTCCTTGCCCTTCTCATCGCCGTCCTGCTCCTCGTCGGAGGCATCGTGCAAGCCGTGTATGCAGTCATAGCCTATGATCCTAAGGATTCTAGCAAGGCGAAACCCAAAATGAATTAATCAGAGAATGCTTCTCTTTTGTAGTTCCATTTTATCCGCTTTTTCGTCTTGACGAGAGAAATAATTTTGTCTTGTCACACTGTTTCCCAGCAAATTGAAGCGGAAGAAATCGAGTGGTGTCGCCTGTTATTTACTCACATTGTTATGATGTTTCTAGGATGTGTTTTCTGTCAAGACAAATGTTTTTAGGATGTGTGATCTTTTTACTCTATTTTTATATTCACGGTGCAATTTATTTTTGTCATCGGGCACGGTTTCTACGGGCGAGTGCTGCGGGTGCGGTGGGCGCCGGACAGCCGGCGGCGGTCGCGTGCGTGCGGACCCGACGAAATCTGGATCCATTCCGTCGCCAGCAGCAAAAAGGCTGGATTTTTCTCCCCCCCCTTTCCGTCGCCGCGCTTCCCGATTCCTCGCCGATTCTTCCTCCTCGTGGCCGAAATCCATCCTCTTTCGCCCGATTACCTTCCTGGATCCACTCAACCATTCATTCGCCACGCTCCACTCCAGATCTTCTCTCTCTCCGGATTGCTGGATGCGATAAGGAGCCGGCCAATGGCGCTCGGGCACACGCGCCTCGACGTCCGGCGGCATCAGCAGCACGCCACCTCATCCTCCTGCTGCTCCGCCCCCGGCGTCGCCGCCTTCGTCGGGCTCTGCCTGGTCGCCGTCTGGATGGCCTCCTCCGCGCTCGTCACCCCCGCCGACTTCTCCCCGTTCCAGGCCCCCTTGTGGCGCCGCGCCGCCGCTCCAGCCGACGGGACCGCGCCCCCCGCCGCCGTCAGAGAAGAAGAGGCCGCCGCCGACGACCAGGAGCCCCCTGTGGCAGACCGGCAGCAGGCGGGCTCCACGGAGAAAGCAAAGGGGGCCGATGAGCAACAGAGCGCCGCAGAGAAGCCCGATGAGAAGCCAAAGGCAAAGAAGGAGGAGGCCGAGGTGTTCCCCGACGCAAAGGACGCCGAGCTCCTCAACCAGACGGCGGCGGAGCCGGGCTCGTGGCGCACCCAGGCCGCGGAGTCCAACACGGAGACCAAGGAGCGAACCAACGCGTCTTCGAGCGTCCCGGCGGCGAGCCACGGCTGGAAGCTCTGCGACGCCGAGGCCGGAGCCGACTACATCCCATGCCTGGACAACGTGGAGGCCATCAGGAAGCTCCGGAGCGACAAGCACTACGAGCACCGGGAGCGGCATTGCCCCGAGGAGGCCCCGACCTGCCTCGTCCCGCTGCCGCCGGGCTACCGGAGTCCGATAAGGTGGCCGGAGAGCAGAGACCAGGTTCTTGTTGTCCACTGAATTATATCTGCTTTGGTGCCTGAATTCAGTTATCTTCAGAAATGGTTTGTTTACCTGACTGACAGCGGTTTTTTTTGGTTCAGATATGGTATAGCAATGTTCCTCATACCAAGCTGGTGGAGTACAAGGGGCACCAGAATTGGGTTAATGTCTCCGGGGAGCACCTGGTCTTTCCGGGAGGCGGAACTCAGTTCAAGCGTGGTGCTCTGCATTACATTGATTTCATTCAGGAGGTAACACTCAGACATGCTACCATTCGTTAGAATATCATTCTCAAGTTGATAAGTTCAGAGCCTTTGCGTTGTGAAAATATTATTCTAGGCATGCTATGGTCGGATAATGCAAATGATTCGTTGAGTAGGTTGAAACTGAGGTTCTCTGTTTGGCATGTCTGATGCTACTACGCAGGCAAAGAAAGATGTGGCATGGGGGAGACGGACGCGTGTAGTTCTAGACGTTGGCTGCGGAGTTGCTAGCTTTGGAGGATATCTATTTGACAGAGATGTGCTTACGATGTCGTTCGCACCTAAAGATGAGCATGAAGCTCAGGTGCAGTTTGCCCTCGAGAGAGGAATCCCTGCTATATCAGCGGTTATGGGTACCAAAAGGCTCCCATTTCCTGGCGGGGTCTTTGATGCTGTTCATTGCGCACGCTGTAGGGTACCATGGCATATTGAAGGTACTTTCTTTCTTTTACAACAAGCCTCTTCTTTTACAATATCGTTCCTCTCTGTTGCTGTTGTCTGAAATTATCAGTGTTTTCTGGCAGGCGGTAAGCTCTTGCTAGAATTGAACAGACTGTTACGGCCTGGTGGTTACTTTGTGTGGTCTGCGACTCCTGTATACCAGAAACTGCCGGAAGATGTCGAGATATGGGAAGGTAAATTATTTGATGATTACCGTTGAATTATTTTGCACTGTGGACATACCATTGTCGCCCAGAAACTCTATGTCAACTCCTGATGTAATGAAATGTTGAATCCTTATCTAATGTCAATTTTGTTTTGCACTTTCCCAGCGATGTCTGTTCTAACAAGGTCAATGTGCTGGAATCTGGTCAATAAAGTAAAGGATAGGGTAAATCGAGTGGGAGCAGCGATTTTCCAAAAACCAATGGACAACTGATGCTATGATGGAAGATCTGCTGCAAATCCTCCACTGTGTGCAGAGTTTGATAATCCTGATGCTGCCTGGTAAGTGTTCTCATTTTCAACAGGCTATATCTTTGATGCTGATGACCAAACCTTGTACCTAATTTTAAGTTCATGTATTCTCTTATCACCCTTCAGGAATGTTTCATTGCAGTCTTGTATGCATAAATTGCCCAGAGACCCCGCCATGCGTGGTTTACGGTGGCCAGAGGAATGGCCATTGAGGGTGGAAAGACCACCTTACTGGCTGAAAAGCTCCGAGACTGGAGTGTATGGAAAGCCTGCTCCTGAAGATTTTCAAGCGGACTACGAGCACTGGAAGCGGGTGATAAGCAATTCGTATATGGAAGGCCTGGGTATTGACTGGTCTGCTGTCAGAAACGTTATGGACATGAAAGCTGTATACGGAGGGTAAGATCGGCTCACATCATTGCTCTTTTTTAGCATCGAAAAGAATGAAAATGGTGTCACCCAGTCTGTCCTCTCCTTCCATGCCAATCTATGTTAGCAGTGTTTATGTCAACTGTTTTTCACAAGGCCAGAAGCAGAAAATTTCATCATACTGCAGTACATAACATTAACCCGTGTCATCCGCTTCCTGATGTAGGTTTGCAGCAGCTTTACGAAATGTGAAGGTGTGGGTCATGAATGTAGTTCCAATTGATTCGCCCGACACACTCCTAATCATATATGAGCGCGGGCTGTTTGGACTCTACCATGACTGGTGCGAGTCGTTTAGCACCTACCCGAGAAGCTACGATCTTGTCCACGCGAACCATCTCTTCTCCAAGATTAAGAAGAGGTAATGGTCTTTTCACTCGAGAACACGACATGGCATGAAAACCACCATGACTGATCAAATGCTGTTTAACCTGCTGAATTTATGCATGAAAAAACATGTTGTTGTTTTGGTTGTGGATAGAACAAGAGTTGAAGTCTGACTCAAGTGCTGAATGATGCTGCTGTAGGTGTGGACTGTTGGGTGTGATTGTGGAGGTGGACCGGATAGTGAGGCCGGAAGGGAGGCTGATCGTCAGGGACGATATGGAGACGATACGCGAGGTGGAGTCGATCGTCAAGTCGCTGCACTGGGAGGTCCGGCTGTCGTACTCCCAGGAGAATGAAGGCCTTCTGTTTGTGCAGAAGACCATGTGGCGACCAAATACTTCGAGTTGATCGAAGCTAAAAAAAGGGGGGATCTGGATGAACCATGCATCCATTGGTATAGACATTGTGTTTGTGTAGAGGGATGAGTGTAGCATAGCATATTGAGATGATATTGTTACTGCCGATTTTGTTCTTATGTTAGCAGAGCGGGCAAGCGCAATGAATGTGATGTATGTATGTAATGCATGATTATTGTTCATGTTGTTACGGGCGAGCAGGCTCAGCAAAGATTGAGCCTAACATACATAGCTGATAATAAGATGCACAAATTCGTCGATGAGATGTGTGTCTTTATATTTTGTTTTGCTGAAAATGTTCACTCATTTGACAAAGATGAGACTTTTTTGTTTTTCAATCTCAAGAAGTGCACGATTTTTATCATTATTTTTACTTGTAGGCCTTAGAGCATAGTAAGATTATATATATGCACTAAAGTAAAGGAAAGGAAATGATGGCGTTTTGGCTCCCGGGAGCATTTGCTCCCGGATGAACAATATCTCATAAGAAGTGGTAAAATATTTTTAAAAAGTTCAGATTTTTTTTTTTGTGAATGTTCGTGTTAGTGCTGGAAGCATGTTTGGCATTTTTCATGTGAAACGAAGCAGTAGTGTTTCGTTGGTAAAAAAAAACAAATTTAGGGTGACATTTTTGGGTAACATTTGGTGTTTAATTTTTTTTTTGTGCACAGGGCAAAATATTCAACCCTTTTGCCTAAAACTTTGCAGGTAGCATTTGGATGTGATTGAATATATAAAAAAATTATTGTGTTTTTTTCACATTTCAAAAATCATTTTACGCGCGCGGGAGCATGTGCTTCCAGGAACCAAATTGGATTTCCGCTAAAGTTATGCAATACAAGTATGATGGCATTATTCTTGCACAACCAATCCGCATAGTAGTAATCTAAGTTTTAAAACACTTCAGGCCATGAAAAAATAAGAAAGAGCTTCAGTAAAGATATGAAGCTTGACATAAGCCCCGGAAAATATATGGTGCCCCATTCATCGCATACTCCCATGGTCACATATTTTAAAACTTTGATCTAAATGTTTCAAAAAAAATCTGAAACTTTTGTTGGATGTTCACAAGACAGTCTACATGAGATAGAAATTGTCCTTTTTATTGAATTTGTCCTTCTTATTTACTCTTATAATTACTAATAAGTGCCAATACAGAAATTGTGATTCTAAGTGTGACATCAAACCATGTAACTAATATTGGTCATTATTGTTGCCCTTAGAGCGACCAACCTAAAACAAGGGGTTATCGTGTATATAGAGCATCTCTAACCGATCCCTTAAAAATCTTTAGAAGAGTAAATTTGAGAGATAGCCGTTAACTGTTAGAGGAGGAAATTTTTTAAGGAGTTATCCCCAAAAGGCAGCCCAGCTCTCTCATTTTTACTCCTCCGACGCCACTTCTCACGATAATTTGGGCCGCTCCCCCTCCCACCCAAGCCGTCACCACTTCCTGCCCGAGCCGCCCAATCTCACAGCCGCCACTGCAGCCCCCGAGTCCAGCCGTAATGGAACCGGAAGGCTCCCCTGCTACCCTGCTTGCCGCATCGCCCCACCTCTCCCCGCCTACCGGAACCATCTTCTTGCCACTAGGGATAAAAAGATGGTTGTGTAGTTGTTCTTTGAACACAGGGTGAAGACAATATATCATCAACCTCATGTCATCATACTCATTGCAATACTCTGTTTTAAACTTAACACTTTAAGATGCATGCTGGATAGAGGTCTTGGGTGGAGTATTAGCTATAGACGCAGTTGGATAATGGTCTATGTATTTATGGACATGATGCTCATATGTTAATTATGCCATGAATAGTCATGCTCATAAATATTTTGATTTAATCGCTTCCCAACTGTGATTTGCTACCACACCATGTTTTCCTTTTGAGAGAGACCTCTGGTGAACCTATGGACCCCCGTCTTTTTTCTTCCTAAAGTTTTCAACCTCACTGAACGTTCTTTCAATTCCTTGTTTTTACTTTTGTTGTATAGTTTCATCAACTCTATACACACTTGTGTTTTATTTCTTTGTCACTAGCAAAGCTAGCGAGCTTAACAACCTCGCTAGTCCTGTTGGGGGCACATGAAAGTTTTGTTTTGTATGTACAAGTATTGATCATTGGTTGTAATCGTGTAACTCATGTTGGTTCGATAAACCTTGAGGTCACTAGAGGAAAATTGCTTCTTGCTATAGACCTTTGCACTTGAGGGCCAGCACAACTTCCTAGTAGAGAGGAAGCACTAGCTTTGTCAAGCTTCACAAGCTTGGCAAGAAGCTTACGCTCGGCTCTCTGGACTATCAAACCAGCCCAAGCTGAGCCTCGACTTTTTTGGGCCCTAATAGGGCCGCTTCCAAGCATTGTTTGTGGTTCGTTCGGCGAGCCAAAATTCATGAAAGTGTCTAACGACTCACTAGGTAGTGATGCCAAGAGTGAGCCCTAAATTAGAAGCAACAACTACAAAATATGTAAGGATTTCGGTCGTGGTGTCTGCTTTTAAGCACCATATTATTTTGAGAAAAAATTTAAGCACCACATTATACATGCACTTATGTGCAACACTTTACTCGCGAGCTTTCCTATTTGGCACGAGCTTTGGCCAACTTTGTGGATGAGCTAAGAACAATGAGTTTTTGCCCATTTGAATGTTCATATAGCATAGGTTCTCTTACTAGCAATGTCAACCCCATATCCCCTAGCGATGAATTTGCCCTCTATAGTTTGGGTGGGAGTTCTTATTCCCCTGGAAGAATCATATCGGCTAGTGAGCATGAAACTGAGTGGATACGACATGATACCACACAATATTCCATAAGCAAGTGCATTATCTGAGTTGTTGTGACTATTTTTGTAAATAAGTGAGTTGTTGCTTTGGTGTAAACAATGGATAACAATATCTAGGCAAGCCAAATTGGCTAGCAAGTGGTTAACTACCAATTTATCTCGTCACTATAAGAACCTGCCAATCTCTGCAACTTTTGAGAGTACCAAATATTGCTATGCCAAAATATTGGCCATGGATATTTTTTTTACTTTTCAACCAAGCACGTCCTAAGTGCATTAACCATATAGGGTTTTAGGGTTTAACCAGATAGTTGTGACTATATATTGAAAATTCATCTTGTTAAGGTTCTTTTTTACTCACATGATTCTTAAAAGATACATAAAGCATATAATTAGTCTCATGCCCCTTTGAGTTTTACTCCATTCGTCAGAAAATAAATGTCTACATTTATTTTGAAACAGAGGGGGTACATGTTTAAAAAAACATAGTCATGTGCATCAACGAGTGTTTGACATTATATAAGACAAACTAAAGAATTTGAACAAAATTATTCAAGGAATGAAATCAGCCTAAAATCTCATGATTACCCTTCAAATCAATGGAGCCCAAAATATGAATCGAAAACATCCATAAATCATGTGAATCCTATGAATCTCATTTGAATCAACAAGGTTCAGATACGTGACGGATAGACAGTTTCCTTCCCCTGCCTGAAACCAAAAAGAATCGTTTTTTTCCAGATAAGTCGTCCTCTCCAATCCACCATCGTCCGGCGATGCGGCTGGCGGCGGCGGCGGGGGTCCTCCGCCCCACGGCCGCCCTCCTCTTCCACTCCCGCTCCCGGCCGCACCGCCTCCTCCCCTCCCCGCGCCGCTCCTCCCTCCCCTTCGCCCGCCGCCGCCGCCACTCCTCCTCCTCCTCCACCGCCACGGCCCTCGACGACCCCCCTCCTCCGTCGGCGCCCGGTCCACCCTCCCCCGCCCCACCGACGCAGACGGGAGAGGGCGGGGAGACCAAGGCCGCCCGGCGCCGGCGCTTGCGGGAGTCCCCGGAGGGCATGCTCAGGCACCGGCTCGACATGTGCTCCCGCGACGCGGACCTCGCCACGGCGCTGGAGCTCTACGCGGCCGCGGTCGACCCGGCCACCGCCGTCCCGCTCGCCCTCCACCACTACAACTGCCTGCTCTACCTCTGCTCCAACGCGGCGGCCGAGGACGCCGACGCCGCGCGCCGCGGCTTCGAGATCTTCGCCGCCATGGAGGCGCAGGGCGTGGAGCCCAACGAGGCCACGCTCACCAGCCTCGCCCGCCTCGCCGCTGCCGTCCGGGACCCGGCCATGGCCTTCTCCGTCGTCCGCCGCATGGCCGCCGCCGGCATCCCGCCGCGCCTCCGCTCCTACGGCCCGGCCCTCTTCGCCTACTGCGACGCCCGCGACGCCCACGGGGCCGCCGAGGTCGAGGCCCACATGGACGCCGGAGGGGTCGTGCCGGAGGAGACCGAGCTCGCCGCGCTGCTCCGGGTCAATGCCGACACCGGGAGGGCCGACCAGGTGTACAGGGTGCTGCACAGGACGCGCACGCTCGTCAGGCAGGTGTGCGAGGCCACCGCCCAGGTGGTCGAGGCCTGGTTCCGGTCGGACGCCGCGGCGGAGGCCGGGGTGGAGAAGTGGGACGCCAGGAAGGTCAGGGAAGGCGTGGTGAAGGGCGGCGGCGGCTGGCATGGCCAGGGCTGGCTCGGCAAGGGGCAATGGGATGTCGGGCAGAGCGAGATGGACAAGAACGGCAAATGCCAGCGCTGCGGCGAGAAGCTCGTGTGCATAGACATTGATCCTTCCGAGACAGAGACCTTTGCCAAGTCCCTCGCCGAACTCGCGTGCAAGCGCGAGGTCAGGGACGATTTCGTACGGTTTCAGGTACAATGCTTGGTTCATTCTATCACCCCCACAAAGTTACAAGTTGATCGAACAATTCTTACACATAATGCAGCTTTCTTTACCAGAACACCCTACTACGAATATTGCCAAGAATTTTATGGTAGTGCGAGTATATTTAGTTAGTTCCATATACGCCATATATGGGGTTCGAAAAGAGCTACTCCCTCCGTCCCATAATATAAGAACGCTTTCAAGTAGAATGAAGATTTAGTGGCCCCATTGTGGCTGAATTTTGGAATGGTTAGAACCCATCTTATAATTTGTAGTGCTACACTATTTTAAAGGGAAGGCACACATTTTGTTTGTGACAGGGATTCCCCCACTGTTTCAGGTAAAAAAAAAACATTTTGTTTGTGGCTCATGACTGTTTAGCAGATTTACATTTGGGGCACTTTCCGAAATTTAACAGAGTCGCATAATGTAACACCCATCTGTACCAAGTTGTGTCCTTTGGCTGTTATTTTGGTAAGAACTACTAGCTTAGTAAAGAATTTGTTTGGCCTGATTGGAGCTTCTCCAGTAAACCATTTCGTTATGAAAAATGTCCATATGGGGCTTATATGGGGCTTGACACAGTAGTAGCAGTAGGACCATATGAAGGCTTATTGAATTATCAGCTCCAAATTAATCTGATTGTTTAAACTTGGCTTTAATGTATGCGCCCGTAGCTGAGGATGAACCATGCATCAGAGTTGCAAAGTAGGTACTGTTGTCGGTCATTGTCATTACTCTATAAAACTTCATGCAGCATGCCAGCATCAATTGTTTGGTCATAAGCCGAAGTGGTGATATCATTGGTTTAAGGTTTTACCTGTAGTAACAAAAAATCCTTCTCATTGAGGTACTTCACAAGTTTATTTCTCACGACTAAAAAGGATTGCTTTATGATATTTTGTTCTTTTTTTTTCTGATTTAACTGCGTATATTTGGCACTTTTTCAGTCTTCTCTGTCAAATTGATAACCTGGTCTCTGCAGGACTGGCTCCGTCACCATGGACCATTCGACGCTGTTATTGATGCTGCTAATGTCGGCCTTTACAACAGTAAAGCTTTCAGTTTTTCTCAGGTAAAAGGAATGCTGTCCTGCAGGCAAAATCCTAGTATGATACAATTGTTCTTGACATGCTCCTGCTACGAACTATGATTTTGTTGTAGGTGAACTCTGTTGTAAATGGCATACAGAGAGTAACCAAGTCAAAGAAATTGCCACTGATCGTTTTGCATAGGAGCCGGGTAAATTGTGGCCCTGCAAAAGCACCACAGAATCAGAAGCTCATAGAGAGTTGGCGAAATGCTGGAGCACTATATTCTACTCCTCCTGGTTCCAATGATGATTGGTGAGCCCATGTTTTCTGCTTAACAGATGCGTTATTATCTGCATCCCTTACTTCGGCTAGCTGGTAGTAGGCTCTAATGAAGCAACCGTTGTGCTCTTTACTGTTTTCTAAATTCCAATAGATAATCGTGAGAAATTTTGAGGCAGAGATTTGGGATATAACTGCTCCCCCTTTTCTGCTGCAGGTATTGGCTGTATGCAGCAGTTAGTTGCCGTTCATTGCTTGTTACGAACGACGAGATGCGGGACCACTTGTTTCAACTTCTCGGCACTAGTTTCTTCCCCAGATGGAAAGAAAAGCACCAGGTTTTGTTTTCTTACTGCAGAACCCAACACATCTTAAGCCCTGGTTCAGTGTCGATGCATCAGTCGCGGATGCACTGTATTATCTCTTTGAAATTTTTGATCTAAAGAACCCTGGTAAACTCTATGCAGGTCAGGCTAACGTACTCGGGCCGCGGTCCTACATTCCACTTGCCGCCACCTTATTCAATTGTCATTCAGGTGATTAATCTAACTCCGAGTCAGGCGCATTGCCCTCCTCAGCATCAGTAGTTCATGAATACATGCTGAAACAAACAGTGTTATCGTCCTTGGACGCAGGAATCCGAAGCCGGGAGCTGGCACGTGCCAACAACGACCGGAGACGACATCGAGAGCCCGCGGCAGTGGCTCTGCGCCACCAGGAAAACTTCGGAGGGACCGCCTTCTCCACCGCCCCAAGCTCGCGCCACCAGCAAAACTTCGGAGAGACCGCCTTCTCCACTGCCCCAAGCTCGCGCCACTAGCAAAACTTTGGAGAGACCGCCTTCTCCGCCGCCCCAAACTCGTGCCACCAGCAAAACTTCGGAGAGACCGCCTTCTCCGCCACCCCAAGCTCGCGCCACCAGGAAAACTTCCGAGAGACCGTCTTCTCCACCACGCCAAGCTCGCGCCACCAGGAGAACTTCAGAGAGACCGTCTTCTCCGCCACCCCAAGTTTCGGCAACCAGGAAAGCTTCGGAGAGACCGTCTTCTCCGCCGCCCCAAGCTTCCACCACCAGCAAAACTTCCGATGGATCGTCTTCACCACCGCCCCAATCGAGGTTAAGTGAGCTGGGTTGGTAGCCTTTGCTAGAACTCATGTTATGGGGGTGCATGAGCATATAGCAGAAGTAGAAAAATAGCACCCAGATTTGGGCCTGTTTGTTTTAGATTTAAGAGAAAAATAGCAGCTCTTGATTGAGGCTGAGATTATGAGCCACCAACATCTGTGACTGAAGTTAGTCCTTAGTTGCCCATGAAAATGAAAATTTTTGCTTGCTGTAACAAGGTGATTGGTGAATGTGGATGATTTTTTTACCATATGAACTCATTGTACTCCTACAAGAATTTTGTATCGTCATGGTGTAATTCACTGCTTGAGCCACTGGTAATTTAGCAGTAGAAACTACTGTTTTTACAGTCATTTTTAGATGTCCTTGATGGGGCTGGTGTGAGAAAACTGGGTGTAGTGGTGGGTCCCATGGTGTCAGTGAGGGTACTGGGTGGTGCGTTATCCATGCATGTTGATGGCAGCGAATGGGAGCGCGCCACGTGTGAGCCTAACAGTGGAGGCCGCCGGTGCGTCGTCCACAGCCATGGAAAAGACTAGGGGCAAGCGGCAGCCATGGATTGCTGCCCACCCAATCCACCTCTCTGCTTTCTCTCTCTCTCTCCCTCGTGCAGCTCAGGCACCTGCCACGTACATCTCTCTCTCACACACACCTCTTGTGCCAAGCACGCGGCACCACCGGCCACCGGAGGAGGAGCTCGAATCCGGCGGCCGGCCGGCCTGAGCAGGAGGGGTAGGAGGCGCCTGCGAGATGCCACGGCGAGCAGGGCCTTGCTGTTGATGCGAGATTCCCAATGGCGTCGCGCAGCGCCGCGCTCTGCTTCTCCGCCGCCGTAGCCACCGTTAACGCCACCGGCGGCGGCAGGGGCGGGAGCCGGAGGCGCTTCTTGGTCGTCTGCTGCGACGGCGGCCGGAGATCCGACCTGCTCTCTTCCTCCCTCGTAAGTCCAGTCATGCCGTCTGTTACCTTGTTTCTTCTTCTTGATTGACTGACTGACTCTACGTTCACGGTGTGCAGGCGGCCAAGGTGCTGGGCGCGCCGACGACCTTCGACGCGGCGAAGCTGACGGTGCAGCACGCCGCCGGCGCCAGTCCATCAGCGTTCCCGCGGGCCTACACCCTCAGCCACTGCGACTTCACGGCGAACCTGACGCTGGCGGTATCGGAGACCATCACGAGCGAGCAACTCCGACAATGGGGGTGGCGGCGCGACGACGTGTTCGCCGAGTGGAAGGAGATGACCTGCACCGGCGGGCCGGGCGGCGGGGAGATGACGCTGCACCTGCACTGCCACGTGAGCGGGCCCAACCCGCTGCAGGAGCTGGCCGCCGGCTTCCGCTACTACGTCTTCTCCAAGGAGCTGCCGCTGGTGCTCAAGGCGGTGGTGCACGGCGACGCCGCCCTCTTCGCCGCCCGGCCGGAGCTCATGGACGCCCGCGTCTGGGTGCACTTCCACTCCTCGTCACGCAAGTACAACCGCATCGAGTGCTGGGGCGCCCTCCGTGAAGCCACCAAGGTGCCTCTTCTTCCTCTTGTTTTTCCATGGTTTGCTTGGTACTCCCTCCGTAAACTAATATAAGAGCGTTTAGATCACTATTTTAGTTATCTAAACACTCTTATATTAGTTTACAGAGGGAGTAGTTTGCATCTACTAGTTGTGATGCTCAATATATTGAACAATTCTGATGTGGTTGGGGGATTGCAGAGGAATCTGCTGGATGGGGGGCTCGTCGACGAGCTCCAGAGCGAGATCACCGAGCGACGAAGAACGTGGAACATATTCAACGCCCTCGTCTCGTTTCTGCTATGATCTCCGATCCGGTGATGCGGTCCGGGTATATATGCATGTACATTGATTGAGAAAGATTTGAGAGATAGGGTAAGCAATGCAATGCATTGCGCGCAAGAGAGAGAGAGAAAGAAAGAATTATGCTTTCTTTTGCTCTGTCTGGTCATTCTTTGCCTTGCCTTGTTGGCAAGAGAGGAGGAACTCTAGACACCATTCTTCTTCAGTTCTTGACATGTACATTACTGCCAACCAAATCGGTGCATTCGTTCACCTTGTTAAGCAAGCATTTGACCCCTCTTGTTTATCGAATGCTGACGACATTTGCTGATTTGATTTTGATCGCTGCTCGAGTACCGCCATCTGTTTTCTATATTTTCTTACCAGCAGGGCACCACTCCTGCTGCAAATTTCTCAACATACAATATACCTGCAATTGGGTTTCAGGACTGGATAAACAGAGCAGTGTGTCTTGCAACTTCCTTGTCTGAGCTACTATTATTGCCTTGTAATAATCCTCTATGTTAAGTTGCAACAACGGTGAGTGGATGAGCTTTCTAGGATGCTTAGTTATGAACAAGCACTAGTAGCTGTGAATTGAATTATCGCTCGTAGATGAGCCCGGGCTCCGAATTGAATTATCGCTAGTAGCTGCACATGTTCTCCAGGATAGATTGTTTTGAAAGCAATTTAGTTGCGTCGTGCGACTCCCTATGTAAAGAAATGTAGAGGGATTGTACTTCTAAATATAAGCCTTTTTAGAGATTTGAATATGGACTACACACGGATGTATATAGATTTTTAGAGTGTAGATTCACTTATTTTGCTCTGTATGTAGTCCGCATTGGATTCGCTAAAAGGTCTTATATTTAGGAACCGAGGGGTAGTTGGTTCCCAGAAGTAACTAAAAAAATAATCTGTTTTGCATGGTTCAAACCTTCTCCACCATAATGTAGTGCATATACATTTTTTACGAGTCAAACTTTGATCAGGCTGACTGAGAAATTTATCAATATCTACAATGTCAGACATATTAATCAAAACTGTGTCTTATGACATATCTGATGATACGTATCTGTTACTCTAGATGCAGATATTTTCCTCTATAAACTTAGTTAAAGTTTGTAGATTTTGATTTTTAGGAAAAGCTATATGCACTATATTATAGTAACTATAATAATTTGGCTTGCAAGGTTCAGACTTTCTATCTGGCCGTTTCAATTTCAAATCGCACTAAATCAGGGATGAGGCTGCCGCCATCCATCCACCCATCCATTCCTAATAAAAAAGTGCATATGAGAGCATCTAGACTTGGCAATTCTGGCCCCCTAAATTCCATCCACCCGCCGGGTTTCGCGTCCAGAGTCACGCAAAATCCCCTCACGTCTTGTCTTCGTTTTGTGGGAGAAAAAACATCTGAACTGCGTCGCGGACCGATACAGGACCGCGTTGGATGGTTTTTCGCGCCGTCCGAATGTATGCGGAAGATTTGCGGGTCGGTGTTGAAGATGCCTTAAATGTCCAATGGCATATGTCCTATTGAGAGCATCTACTGCCACAAAGTTAAAACTAAATGCCGTTTTTAGTGCTGATGATGGGTGGTAGGAAGCTGCATTTTGAGATGCACTGTTGTACATTTGAGAGTAAATTAGGATTAGTTTGGAGCCGAGCTTCTAAGGAAATGTGCTTTATTTAAGTGTATGTGTTGCTGCTCATGTTGAGGCTGGTGCTGCGGTGATTTTGACAGCTTGAAGCCGACTTACTGTACATTTATTTGAAGACTGTAGTATATGTGGAAATCCAGTTCGGCTCTTGGGAGCATATGCTCCTGCCCATAAAAAATGTTTTTTCAAATGTTAAAAAGTTTGAAAAAAATTATATATGTGATCGTTGTCATACCAAAACGCCACCTGCAAATTTTTAAGAGGAAAGCTTGACTATTTTGATCCGTGAAAAAAAAATTAAACGACAAATGTTACCTCCAAATGTTACACTTACTTTTGTTTTTTTTCAACCGATGAAGCACCGTCATCCCGTTTCACATGAAACTTGGCAAGTACTCTTGTTACACTAACAAGAACATCTACGAAAAAATTTAGAATTTTTAAATTTTATTTACTATTTATTTTTAATTTACTGTTCATTAGGGCCCAAGAGCCAAAACGGTCCTCCGGTAGTATATGAGGTATCAGAAGTAAGAGAAACAATTTGAAGGTGTACTGGCCACACATACTATATCAGTTTTGAGAGGCCGTGCCTTCCGTTCCGGCCCATGAAAAGTCTAAATGGGTGCGGAAAATTGATATTTCTCAGAAATTAGGTATACTATCGTTTTGAGACAATGATTAAATTAGATTTTTTTTAGGTGATTGATTAAGTTAGATAGGAATGGCACTTTTTTTTTTGAGTGTTTAGGCCGAGCAGGGGCGGGCTGATATTTTCATAGCAGGCTTCGTTAAGCCCGGCCCTAATCCGACTTCGTTTACTACTCCAGGGCTTCATAAAAACTTCTTTTTTTATCTCCAAATCGGTTCCGATTTCATAGGCAATGGGACGAAAGCGACACCGAAAGAAGGCCGCCGCCGTCGCCGTCGCCGCCGCCGCCGCTGCAAACCCCGTCGCCAGCCTCCCCGTGGATATGCTGGCCAATATCCACGCCCGCCTCACCTTCGCTGCCGTCTTCCGCACCTCGCGGGACGTGTTCAAGCCGGAGGCGCCCTGTCTCCTCCTGCCCGGCGACGCCCCGGAGACCGCCGCTCTCTTCTCCCTCGCCGAACGCCGCGCCGCAACCGTGCGCGCCCGGGGGCCCTACCACGCCGTCCTCGGCTCCTCCTCCTCCCGCGGGTGGCTCGTCACCGCCGACGACCGGGCCCGGCTGCGCCTCCTCAACCCGGTCACCGCCGAGCGCCGCGCGCTCCCGGCCATCGACACCATCCCCCACATCTTCGCGCACGGAGGGCGCCACCACTTCACCGTCAACGTCATGTGGTTCCTCAGGGGGCCGCCGCCGTACCCCCACGGCACCATGACGTATACCGCCGAGAGGGTGCGCCACTCGCTCTACCGCAAGGTCGTCCTCTCCGACTCCGCGGACGTCGCCATGCTCATCACGGGCCCGGAGTACGGCGTTGCGGCCTTCGCCACGGCGGGGGGCGGCGCGTGGAGGCTGGCGCCCCCGCGCGACGGGGTCGAGCCGGTTGCCACGCCGGAGGGCGGCTCGTGGAGGCTGTGGCACTCGCGCAACGGCGTTGAGGACGCCGTCCACCACGACGGCAGGTTCTACTCGATCACCTACTCCGGCCAAGTGGAGGCGTGGGAGGAGCACGACACCGCCGGCGTGTTCGCGAGCGCGGTGGTTGCGCCGAGCCTGATGCTGCCGGCCAATACGGACCATCATCGCAAGTACCTCGTGGTGTCGCCGGCCGGACGGCTGATGGTCGTGCTCAAGGAGACCACGGGCGGACGGACGTCGCCGTCCTTCAAGGTGCAGGTCCTGGACACCGGCAGGGAGGGGTGGAAGGAGACGGACGACATCGGCGACACCGTGCTGTTCGTCGCGGTGAACGGTTCGCTGTGCGTGTCGACGAGGAACCACCCGGAGCTCAGAACCGGCTGCGTCTACTACTACACCGAGGATGATCTAGGGCCGTGCAAGGATGCACGCGACGACGAGGACGAGGACAATGGCGTGAGGGTGTTGAGCCTCAAGGACCGCAGAACAGAGATGGTCGAGGGCCTCGGATGGCGCCGGAGCCGGCCGCCCCCGGCATGGTTCATTCCTTCCATCCCATAGTGATAGATACGGTGAATGATTTCATAGCTTTTGGGGGTGTTTTATTATGTTGCATTCCTACATTACAGGTGCAGTACCAGGATTCTGAATTAAGGAAACAGCTTGGTTTGCAGCATCTTGTTTTCATCTTTCAGACTTAATTTTCGATGGTGATTGCAACCAAGATTACCAAGTAATTATTGACTTGGTAGGTTCAATTCAGAACTAGACTGAACATTAATAATAACAATTTGTTCCAAACTGCAAGCAAGCTAACATGCTGCACTTGTTTTCCAAGCTAACATGCTGCACGGCTCAGACTTTTAATTGTTTCAAACTGCAACCAAGTTATAGCATGCATCATAAACCAAGTCATGTTTCAAACTGCAAACATTATTGACTCTGGAGTCTGGAATATATATATTTACCTACCATGCATGATCATTGATCAGAGCACTGCATCTGCCGGCCTGTCGATGATCAATTTTAGTTTGAACAATGACTCTTAATTACTGTATTTGAGGGGTAGGGTGTTGAGAGGGTACATTGCCAACCAGCAGAGCACAACTCTTGCTGCATTTTCATCAACATATATACATACTGAGATTTCAGTGACAACTAAAGAGAATGAACAATTGGCTAGCCTAAAGTTTGATGTAGCACTGGAGCTTGCAGAGGCTCAGATTTCGACGCCTTTGATGTAGTCTGTCGCAACCAAGTTGCTAGAGTAGAGAGCTGCTGGCCTTTGAGCTTTAGCATAATATCATAAACTCTGGGATATATTATGTTTAATTACAATGCATTCATGCATGAGCACTGCATCTGTTGGCTGTCCATGGCCAGGAATACCTTTAACAATGAATGAGCATTTCAGCCGTACGAAGGGTGTTGTTGGAACTCATTGATGCAGCATACTGAATTTCTCACCTGCTTCAAATAAACAGTGGAGTAGCATCACCTGTTTGTATTTCACCGTCAGATCAAGGGCCACTGTTACTGCATTTCTCTCAAGATACTTATGTATTTATAATAGTTGGGCTTCGGGGAAGAGGTTTGAGAATTAAATGAACACAACAGGTTAGTTTGCAACTTTCTTGTTACCTTGTAATTATCTATCTATCTCAAACTGCAACAGAGCTGGCTTCAGACTTCAAGCTGCTTGCTATGAAAAGCTGCCCATGTTCTTTGACAGGTCATTTCAGAAGGAACTAGCGGAGGTACTAGCAGTTTAAGGTAGATTAACCTCACTCATGTGTGCTTTTTGATTTTCCCTGGGAGCAAAGAAGCAAGCAGGGTTCAGACTGTTGTTTTTGCCTTGAGCAGAGTCAGTTGGGATTAGTTTGAACAATGAACAGGCAGCCCAGCCTCTCTAAGACATGTGGCATGTGCTGCATCCATCAGTCTTTCGTAGAATAAGAGTCCATCTCTAAGACACATGTTTGTAGCTGTCTTATGTATACATATTTATGTTTTTTTTCCCTTTTTCAAGCTAGCATAATTGTCAGAAAAAAATAGAGTCGGAGTCCATCATAATTGTCAATAGCAAAAGAAGAAATTGGTTACTTACCCAAAAGTTGACAAGTTTTCAGACGAATCTCCTGGATGGACAGCTCGTCGACGAGCTGCAGAGCAAGATCACCAAGAGACGAAGGAAGTGGAGCATATTCAATGCCCTCTCCTCGCTTCACCTATGATCATGATTGAATCCGATCCCGGTATGTACATTGAGAAAGATGGAAGAGATAGGGCCGTAAGAAGGAAAGAAGAACATCTTTCATTCATTCTTTTGCTCAGTCTGGTCATTCTTCAGTTCAGATGTACTTTACCAACCAAACTGGCGCATCCGATCACCTTTTATTATCGAAGGGAATGAAAATGATGACATTTGCCTGTTTCGATCGCTACTCGAGTGGTTTCCACTGTTTGTTTATTTTCATTCTTTCTGCAATTTCTCAAGATATATACCTGCAATTGGGTTTCAGGACTACTGTTGAGCTACTATTGCCTTGTAATAATCGTCTATATATTTAGCTGCAACAAAGCTGGCTTTCTTTTATTGTCTGCAACTGCAACAAAGCTGGTTCAGAACCTGGTTTATCTGTTAGACCCTATACTTACTGCACATCATTTTAAAAGGCAGTTGGGATTCACAATTAACTAAAACAATCTGATTTACAAGGTTCAGACTTCTTAGAAGTCTGTTCCCTAATGTAGTGCAATTTTTTTTTTGATAAGACAAACTTTGAGAACTTTGACCAACACTACTAGGGAAAAGCCTAGCATGAGCGCGGGTAACTGCGCTATTGCTACGGCGCTACAGCTAAACGTTAGCAGTAGCGTGCGTTAACACACGCTACTCCTATATCTACTTAGTAGTAGCGCGTCGTGCAACAGGCGCTACTGGTAATTACTAGTAGCGCGTCTCACTGCCCGCGCTACTACTATTATTCCGTATTTTATTTCTTTTTTATTTTATGTCGTATTCATACACCTTTATACAAGTTTTCATACAGTAGCAATTTAGAGATTGTTTTTACATTATAATGAGTTATTATATCATTGGGTGAAAGAACCGTGGATTGAGTTATTATAATGAGTTTTTACATTATATCCATTTGAAGCTAATCCACGGTTCTTTCACCCAATGATATAATAACTCATCATCATCATCATCATCATTATCATCATATTAATATAAAAACCCTTGCATCATATCATAACCAACAACACTAGCTAATAATCGTCATAGTCATGACCACCAACACTATTTAATCATCATAGTCATAGTGTAGCTATCTAATCACCACCAACACTAGCTAATAATAATCATCATAGTCATTACCACCAACACTAGCTATTCATAGTCATAGTGTAGCACATCATCATCTTCAAACTCATTCCAGCTAGCTAATCTCTCTTGCTGCTCTCTCTCACAGATAAAATAGCATAGAACACGTGTAGCACTTCTGATTCATCATATTGAAGCATGCAGATGAACCTGTCTCCTAATTGTGGGCTGCGCTTCTGATTGTTACCCTCTAGTACTTCTCTGCAATCCTTCACAATTTTGCTCCAGTCTTTGACTATTAAGACTTGCTCGCTTTTACAAATCCTGAATGCACTCATGTGCAATGTAGGATGTCTTGGCCGTAAGCTAACCATTTTCATGCGACCTTTAGCCTCGATCCAATGTGGCACAACTATCATCGGGAGTCCCCGTTGAAGAACATCGTAGTAACATACTTAGCAATGAAGGTTAGCTTAAAAAATAATGTATGCAAAAGATGCACTAAGGAAAAATAGTAAAAATCTTACCATCTTTCCTAAATAGATGTGACCGTAGTTCAATACGAACACTATTGGTCGCACGTTTTGAGTACTAAGATTTTGAAGTCCAGGAAAATAATTTGTCTTGACAACATCAAGATCCTCAAGCCATGAAACATAATGACTTATCTCCTCGCAGTTTAGTTCAGCCCCGGGACAGTGGTAGGTCATGTCTACCAAGCGTCGGACATGTTTGCTTGAATGGAAATAAGCTGTCAATAGAAATTAGTTGTCAACTATTTTTGAATAAACAATATCCAAGAAATGAATATGGCTGAGAAACTCACATAATGGTAGAACTGGAGCCGTCTGCACATCGACCCAGATGTCGATATTACCTTCAATATCATCTTCCGGACGAATATCAAAGGTGATAAGCATATCAGGCTCAAATGCATAAGCCTTGCATAGTGCTCTCCAATTTTTGCATTCAAAACAGGTGTAGGTGTCTGCATTGTATAATTTTGCGGCAAAAGTATAGCCATGCTCGGTCCTCAAGTAAACTCTCTTTACCTCCATAGTTTCCATAGGACTGAAACCAATCTTATCCAAGACAAAAATTCTTGCATGGCAGGGGATACACTTACACTTACGAAGCCTTTTATCCCAAACAAGTTAGGGTAGGCTAGATATGAAAGCCTTTCACGAGGACTTCCCAGGAGGTCATCCATCCTAGTACTACTCTCGCCCAAATGGGTTTCATACCCAAAAGACTGGCTATTTTTTACGGTTGCTCGCCAAGCCTATCACAACCCTCAGATATGAAAGCCTTTCACGAGGACTTCCCAGGAAGTCACCCATTCTAGTACTACTCTCGCTCAAATGGGTTTCATACCTATGGGACTGACTAGTTTTTACGTTGGCTCGTCAAGCCTATCACAACCCTACTCCTTTATCCGGGCTTGGGACCGGCTATGCCTAGAAGACATAGGCGGAGTTGCAGGGGATACTTAGTAAAAAATTAAAATTATAAGCTGAAGCAAAAGAAGCAGAAGTCATGCTTAATTACGAAAAAAGACTTGCCGTTGTGACTTACTGTATCCACTTCGAAGGTCTCATCCAGCTTGATGTTGAAGCGCCTACCATCAACTATGAAATTTCTGTCGCACAGGCCGCACTCGTCTTCGCCGTATTTGCACATACCGAAATCCTTTTCGTCGTCAGACATTTCCTATGTTCATAGTTGAAACATTAATTGAAAATCGATCGAAGCCAACTATCAGGAAACTCAACACAGAAATCCGGGGCACTCGATATTTCCTACGTATTCTAGCACAAGTCATGCTTAAATTCACGGAAAAATCCAGCATGACCTTTGCTAAAATAGGACATATCGAGCGCCTGAAATTTGCCGGAATGGAAATGAATCAACACTCCCGCAAAACATAGTCCACTCAGATTTTCTCTGCGATATAAAGATGTTCATACACATACATCGATGCTTAAACTTGCAATTCCATCCGGATCAATTACCATAAGCATTCGCACATGAGCTCACCGACTAAATACCCTAGTTCTACTCTATTCAATACACCGAGGAGTGGAGAAGGAGGAGATTGACTTTTAGCTCACCGACTCGTGTTTAGAGGAAGTAGAGGTAGCTCGGATGACGATCACTCTAAGGAGACACGACTCTACAAAGCCTGCATATTCCACCGAGTAAAATTTTAGATCATCAAATCTCATATAACAATCTTTGACGACAAAGTGATAATGACATAAAAATAATTAAATTTTCCATACCTAAATTTTCTTACTAAAAATAAACTAGTTCAACTAAGCACTTACTATAAATAAAAATAATTAATTTTCTTACTAATTCAACTAGCTGAACTAAGCACTTACTATAAATAAAAATAATTAATTTTCTTACTAATTCAACTAGCTGAACTAAGCACTTACTATAAATAAAAATAATTAATTTTCTTACTAATTCAACTAGTTCAACTAAGCACTTACACTACTAGGAAAACGCTTATAGATAGAAGTTTACCAGTAGCGTTTGTTTATTATAACCCTGCTAGCTATAAAGAGCGCTATTGGTATCCGTTAGGAGTAGCGCTTGTTACCTAGCCCCACGCTACTGCTAAGTGTAATACACCACACCCCCTGGTCAAAAAATAGCAGCAGCGCCTGTCGTCCAACCTGCGCTACAGCTAGTGGGCTTAGCAGTAGCGCTGGCCCATTCCCGCGCTGCTGTTAAGCCCACTACCTTCCCCCGCGCCCCCCGGCCCGGCCAGCCTCATCACTCTCACTCACACTCCCATACTCCTCCCTCGATCCCCCGCGCGCCGCCGTCGACCCCCGCACAATGCCGTCCCCCGCGCCGGCCCTCCTCCCTACGTCGGCCGCCCTCGCCCGCGCCGGCCGTCCTCCCCGCCGGCCGCCCAGCTCCCCCGCGTCGGCTCTCCTCCCGCGCCGGCCCTCCTCCACCGAGAGGTACTCCTCCCTCCTTCCTCCTCCTCCCTCCCTCCCTAGTTATAGTTATTAGAGTAGTTATTTTGAATTCTATGTAGTTGAAAAAAATGTAGGTTATTAGAATAATTTAGGTTATGATCGAACCCTTGCTTGGACAGATTAGGTATGAACCCTAGTTACTTCGTATGAACCCTAGGTTTTTAAATTTAGCTAGGTTTTAAAGTTAGGACAGAAATTTAGCTAGGTTTTTAATTAGGTGTAGTTAATAGAATTTAGGTGTTTTAAGAGTATTTAAAAGAGTTTTAGGTGTTTTTGCTGTTTTAGGTGTAGTTAACAGAATTTTAGGTGTTTTAGTTGTTTTAGGTGTAGTTAACAGAATTCTAGGTATTTTTTTAGTTAAAGCAATTGTTGTTATTTTTTTAGTTAAAGCAATTTTTCCTGTTATATGCAAATTTGCAGTGGACATGTCATATTTTGAACATGTCACATTTTGGACATGTCATATTTTTCTGAGTGGCCTATGTTTTGCCAGAAATGTCAATTCGTTTACCTTTTGGCAAATTTCAGGCGCTCGATATGTCCTGTTTTTAGCAAAGGTCATGCCAAAATTTGCTAAGTGTTTATTAATTTTGTTTTCATAATTAAGCATTTTGTTCTCGACGTCGACGATGCCTATCCCGCATCCTCGTCGTCGACTCGGCGGAGGACTCCTGGTTGAGCCGAGGGGCCATGTCCGGGACTGGGCTCCGCCGGGCTGGTACTGGGTTGTGCTACCTTCTGGTGAGCGTAGCTCAGTGAGGAGCCAGCCCGTCGTTGACCCGGAGCTTCTTTGGTGGCGGTCACGTGGGCCTGCATCGGTGGAGAGGCTTGAGTCCCCCGCGCAGGTGGTACAGCACCGTGTCACGGAGGAGAATGCGCACGTCCAACGCTACTTGGTTGCGTTGGCGAACGGCTGGTTCTCCAATACTTGGCAGATTCTTTGGGGATCTCACCGGAGCTATGATCCGGTGATGGTTCCTTCTCTTTGGGTGTGCACCGCGGCCCACTGAACCTAGAGGAGCTATTATTCGAGATGTATTAGTGATATTATATGATGATCTTTGCTACAAACTACTATATATGTATTCGATGATGGATTATTAATTACCTATTAGTTATTTGCTTATTGAATGCAAAAGATGAGCGCGGTTTGTGCTACAAACTACTATATATGTATTCATGATGGATTATATGATGATCTTTGCTACAAACTACTACAAACTACAAATTTTAGGTGTTTTAGTTGTTATATGATGATCTTTGCTACAAAATACTATATATGTATTCGATGATGGATTATTAATTACCTATTAGGAAATGTCTGACGACGAAAGGGAATTCGCTAAGTGCGAGGACTGCGAAGATGAGCGCGGTCTATGCGACAAACCTCACCTGGTAGAAGGTCGGCGCTTCAGCATCAAGCTCCAAGAGACCTTCGATGTTGAAATGGTATGCAACGACGACAAGTGTTTTTTTGTTATTTTTTGCACGACTTCTCTACTTCTTCAACGTGTAATTTCCGTCTTTTACAATTCGACTAGCTTATCCCATGCCATGCAAGACGCTATGTCTTGGAGAAGATGGGTTTTGAGGATCATGAAAGAATGGAGACAAAGATAATTCAACTAAGGACCCATCATGGTTATGATTTTGCTGTAAATCTATACAATTCTGTGAACTCATCCAATTTTGGTTGCCTGAATTGGGAAGCCCTTTGCAAGGCGTATGATTTTTATGAGGGTATGCTTCTCACCTTCGATCTTGGTGATCCTGACATCGACGAAAATGATATGACCATTTGGGTCCTTGTTGACACGCTTCCAGTTCTACCGCTGTGTGAGTTTCTTAAACATATTTACTAAGTAATTCATATTGTTTATTTCAAAATATTTGACAGCTTATTTCCATTGACAGCTTATTTTCATTCTTCAAAAAATGTACGGAAAATGGTAGACAGAACCTACTACTACAATGATAAAGCACAATTAACTTATAAGGAGCAAGATGGTCTTATCGCATTTTTACTAATCTTGAGAATTACAATAGCTATTATCAAACACCTCCACATTATGGTGAATACGTGCCACTAGTGCACGTGTTGAACTACGGTAACATCAATGGAGATATGATGGTAAGATCTTGTACTATTACAACATCCGTGCATGTTTTGCATAAATTCTTCTAAAACTAAACTACATTGCTAACTACAAAGTCATGTTGCTAGACAACAATGAACCTACGAGCCATGGAGAAGCGATGGTGGGCCCGGATTCCGATAAATGGCTCGAGGCCATAAAATGCGAGAGAGGATCCATGTATGAAAACAAAGTGTAGACTTTGACAGAACGGCTCGATGGTCGTAATGCTATTGAGTACAGATGGATTTTAAAAGGAAGACGAACAATGATGGTAGGTATCACCATTAAGAAAGCGCAACTTGTCATTAAGATGTTTTCCGACAAGTTCAAGGAGTTGACTGCGATGAGACTTTCTCACTCGTAGCGATGCTAAGAGTCTGTTGGAATTATATTAGCGATTACTGCATTATTTATGAAATCTTGTAGATAGGATGTCAAAACATTGTTTCCTCGACGATTTTCTTGAGGAAAGGTTGTATGTGATACAACCGGAAGGTTTTGTCAATCCTGAAAGATGCTAATAAGTATGCAAAGCTCCAGCAATCCGTCTAAGGACTGGAGTAAGCATCTCGGAGTTGGAATGTATGCTTTGATGAGATGATCAAAGATTTTGGGTGTATACAAAGTTTATGAGAAACTTGTATTTCCGAAGAAGTGAGTGGGAGCACTATAGAATTTCTGATGAGTATATGTTGTTGACATATTGTTGATCAGAAATGACGTAGAATTTCTGGAAAGCATATAGGGTTATTTGGAAAGTGTTTTCAATGGAAAGTCTGGATTAAGCTGCTTGAGCATTAGCATCAAGATCTATAAGGATAGATCAAAACGCTTAATGGAACTTTCAAATGAGCACATACCTTGACATGATCTTGAAGGTGTTCAAGATGGATCAGTCAAAGAAGGAGTTCTTGCCTGAGTTGTAAGGTATGAAGTTAAGACTTAAAGCTCGACCATGGCAGAATAGAGAGAAAGGACGAAGGTCGTCCCCTATGCTTAAGACGTAGGCTCTACAGTATGCTATGCTGTGTACCGCACCTGAAGTGTGCCTTGCCATGAGTCAGTCAAGGGGTACAAGAGTGATCCAAGGATGGATCACAGGACAGCGGTCAAAGTTATCCTTAGTAACTAGTGGACTAAGGAATTTTCTTGATTATGGAGGTGGTAAAAGAGTTCGTCGTAAAGGGTTACGTCGATGCAAGCTTAACACCTATCCGGATAACTCTGAGTAGAGATACCGGATACGTATAATGGAGCAGCAATTTAGAAATAGCTCCAAGTAGAACAGTTATTTGGAATAGCTCCAAATAGAACGTGGTAGCTGCATCTAGGAGATGACATAGAGATTTGTAAAGCACACACGGATCTGAAAGGTTCAGACCCGTTGACTATAACCTCTCTCACAAGCATAACATGATCAAACCCAGAACTCTTTGGGTGTTAGTCACATGGGGATGTGACCTTGAGTATTAATCACATATCGATGTGAACTGGATTATTGACTCTAGTGCAAGTGGGAGACTGTTGGAAATATGCCCTAGAGGCAATAATAAATTGATTATTATTATATTTCCTTGTTCATGATAATCGTTTATTATCCATGCTAGAATTGTATTGATAGGAAACTCAGATACATGTGTGGATACATAGACAACACCATGTCCCTAGTAAGCCTCTAGTTGACTGGCTCGTTGATCAATAGATGGTTACGGTTTCCTGACCATGGACATTGGATGTCGTTGATAACGGGATCACATCATTAGGAGAATGATGTGATGGACAAGACCCAATCCTAAGCATAGCACAAGATCGTGTAGTTCGTATGCTAAAGCTTTTCTAATGTCAAGTATCATTTCCTTAGACCATGAGATTGTGCAACTCCCGGATACCGTAGGAATACTTTGGGTGTGCCAAACGTCACAACGTAACTGGGTGGCTATAAAGGTACACTACAGGTATCTCCGAAAGTGTCTGTTGGGTTGGCACGAATCGAGACTGGGATTTGTCACTCCGTGTGACGGAGAGGTATCTCTGGGCCCACTCGGTAGGACATCATCATAATGTGCACAATGTGATCAAGGAGTTGATCACGGGATGATGTGTTACGGAACGAGTAAAGAGACTTGCCGGTAACGAGATTGAACAAGGTATCGGGATACCGACGATCGAATCTCGGGCAAGTATCGTACCGATGGACAAAGGGAATTGTATACGGGATTGATCGAATCCTCGACATCGTGGTTCATCCGATGAGATCATCATGGAACATGTGGGAGCCAACATGGGTATCCAGATTCCGCTGTTGGTTATTGACCGGAGAACGTCTCGGTCATGTCTACATGCTTTCCGAACCCGTAGGGTCTACACACTTAAGGTTCGGTGACGCTAGGGTTATAGAGATATTAGTATGCGGTAACCCGAATGTTGTTCGGAGTCCCGGATGAGATCCCGGACGTCACAAGGAGTTCCGAAATGGTCCGGAGGTAAAGAATTATATATAGGAAGTGCTATTTCGGCCATCGGGACAAGTTTCGGGGTCACCGGTATTGTACCGGGACCACCGGAAGGGTCCCGGGGGTCCACCGGGTGGGGCCACCTGCCCCGGGGGACACATGGGCTGTAGGGGGTGCGCCTTGGCCTATATGGGCCAAGGGCACCAGCCCCTAGAGGCCCATGCGCCAAAGGGACAAGAGGAGGGGAGAGTCCTAAAGGGGGAAGGCACCTCCGAGGTGCCTTGGGGAGGATGGACTCCTCCCCCCTTGGCCGCATCCTTCCTTGGAGAAAGGGGCAAGGCTGCGCCCTCCCCCTCTCCCTTGGCCCTATATATAGTGGGGGGAAGGGAGGGCAACCATACCTTAGCCCTGGCGCCTCCCTCTCCCTCCCATGACACATCTCCCTCCTCCCGCAGCGCTTGGCGAAGCCCTGTTGGAATCCCGCCACTTACACCACCACGCCGTTGTGCTGTTGGATCTCCATCAACCTCTCCTTCCCCCTTGCTGGATCAAGAAGGAGGAGACGTCGCTGCTCCGTACGTGTGTTGAACGCGGAGGTGCCGTCCGTTCGGCGCTAGGATCATCGGTGATTTGGATCACGACGAGTACGACTCCATCAACCCCGTTCACTTGAACGCTTCCGCTTAGCGATGTACAAGGGTATGTAGATGCACTCTCTTTCCCCTCGTTGCTGGTTTCTCCATAGATAGATCTTGGTGACACATAGGAAAATTTTGAATTTCTGCTACATTCCCCAACACGAGAGGCTTGCACCAGTCCATAAATGGATCGCTGGAGCTTGCACACTTTGTTAGCTCCTTTTGGATCGACAAAACCTTCTGGCTGCATCATATACAACTCTTCTTCCAGAAATCCATTCAGGAATGTAGTTTTGACATCCATCTGCCAAATTTCATAATCATAAAATGCGGCAATTGCTAACATGATTCGGACAAACTTAAGCATCGCTACGGGTGAGAAGGTCTCATCGTAGTCAATCCCTTGAACTTGTCGAAAACCTTTTGGGACAAGCCGAGCTTTGTAGACAGTAACATTACCGTCAGCGTCAGTCTTCTTCTTGAAGATCCATTTATTCTCAATTGCTTGCCGATCATTGGGCAAGTCAACCAAAGTCCATACTTTGTTCTCATACATGGATCCCATCTCAGATTTCATGGCTTCAAGCCATTTTGCGGAATCTGGGCTCACCATCGCTTCTTCATAGTTCGTAGGTTCATCATGATCTAGTAGCATGACTTCCAGAACAGGATTACCGTACCACTCTGGTGCAGATCTTACTCTGGTTGATCTACGAGGTTCAGCAGTAACTTGTTCTGAAGTTCCATGATCATCATCATTAACTTCCTCACTAATTGGTGTAGGTGTCACAGAAACCGGTTTCTGTGATGTACTACTTTCCAATAAGGGAGGAGGTACAGTTACCTCATCAAGTTCTACTTTCCTCCCACTCACTTCTTTCGAGAGAAACTCCTTCTCTAGAAAGATTCCGAATTTAGCAACAAAAGTCTGGCCTTCGGATCTGTGATAGAAGGTGTATCCAATAGTTTCCTTTGGATATCCTATGAAGACACATTTCTCCGATTTGGGTTCGAGCTTATCAGGTTGAAGCTTTTTCACATAAGCATCGCAGCCCCAAATTTTAAGAAACGACAACTTTGGTTTCTTGCCAAACCATAGTTCATAAGGCGTCGTCTCAACGGATTTTGATGGTGCCCTATTTAACGTGAATGCGGCCGTCTCTAAAGCATAACCCCAAAATGATAGCGGTAAATCAGTAAGAGACATCATAGATTGCACCATATCTAGTAAAGTCCGATTACGACGTTCAGACGCACCATTACGCTATGGTGTTCCGGGTGGCGTGAGTTGCGAAACTAGTCCGCATTGTTTCAAATGTACACCAAACTCGTAACTCAAATATTCTCCTCCACGATCAGATCGTAGAAACCTTATTTTCTTGTTACGATGATTTTCAACTTCACTCTGAAATTCTTTGAACTTTTCAAATGTTTTAGACTTATGTTTCATTAAGTAGATATACCCATATCTGCTTAAGTCATCTGTGAAGGTGAGAAAATAACGATATCCGCCACGAGCCTCAACATTCATCAGACCACATACATCTGTATGCATGATTTCCAACAAATCTTTTGCTCTCTCCATAGTACCGGAGAACGGTGTTTTGGTCATCTTGCCCATAAGGCACGACTCGCAAGTACCAAGTGATTCATAATCAAGTGGTTCCAAAATCCCATCAGTATAGAGTTTCTTCATGCGCTTTACACCGATATGACCTAAACGGCAGTGCCGCAAATAAGTTGCACTATCATTATCAACTATGCATCTTTCGGCTTCAACATTATGAATATGTGTGTGACTACTATCGAGATTTAATAAGAATGGACCACTCTTCAAGGGTGCATGACCATAAAAGATATTACTCATATAAATAGAACAACCATTATTCTCTGATTTAAATGAATAACCGTCTCGCATCAAACAAGATCCAAATATAATGTTCATGCTCAACGCTGGCACCAAATAACAATTATTTAGGTCTAATACTAATCCCGAAGGTAGATGTAGAGGTAGTGTGCCGACCGCGATCACATCGACTTTGGAACCATTTCCCACGCGCATCGTCACCTCATCCTTAGCCAATCTTCGCTTAATCCGTAGTCCCTGTTTCGAGTTGCGAATATTAGCAACAGAACCAGTATCAAATACCCATGTGCTACTGCGAGCATTAGTAAGGTACACATTAATAACATGTATATCAGATATACCTTTGTTCACCTTGCCATCCTTCTTATCTGCCAAATACTTGGGGCAGTTCCGCTTCCAGTGACCAGTCTGCTTGCAGTAGAAGCACTCAGTTTCAGGCTTAGGTCCAGATTTAGGTTTCTTCTCCTGAGCAGCAACTTGCTTGCTGTTCTTCTTGAAGTTCCCCTTCTTCTTCCCTTTGCCCTTTTTCTTGAAACTAGTGGTCTTGTTGACCATCAAAACTTGATGCTCCTTTTTAATTTTTACCACCGCAGCTTTCAGCATTGCGAAGAGCTCGGGAATTGTCTTATCCATCCCTTGCATATTATAGTTCATCACGAAGCTCTTGTAGCTAGGTGGAAGTGATTGGAGAATTATGTCAATGACGCAATCATCTGGAAGATTAACTCCCAATTGAATCAAGTGATTATTATACCCAGACATTTTGAGTATATGCTCACTGACAGAACTATTCTCCTCCATCTTGCAGCTATAGAACTTATTGGAGACTTCATATCTCTCAATCCGGGTATTTGCTTGAAATATTAACTTCAACTCTTGGAACATCTCATATGCTCCATGACGTTCAAAACGTCGTTGAAGACCCGATTCTAAGCCGTAAAGCATGGCACGTTGAACTATCGAGTAGTCATCAGCTTTGCTCTGCTAGACGTTCTTAACGTCGTCAGTTGCATCAGCAGCAGGCCTGGCACCCAGCGGTGCTTCCGGGACGTAATTCTTCTGTGCAGCAATGAGGATAATCCTCAAGTTACGGACCCAGTCCGTGTAATTGCTACCATCATCTTTCAACTTTGCTTTCTCAAGGAACACATTAAAATTCAACGGAACAACAGCACGGGCCATCTATCTACAATCATACATAAGCAAGCAAGATACTATCAGGTACTAAGTTCATGATAAATTTAAGTTCAATTAATCATATTACTTAAGAACTCCCACTTAGATAGACATCCCTCTAATCCTCTAAGTGATTACGTGATCCAAATCAACTAAACCATGTCCGATCATCACGTGAGATGGAGCAGTTTCATCGGTGAACATCATTATGTTGATCATATCTACTATATGATTCACGCTCGACCTTTCGGTCTCCGTGTTCCGAGGCCATATCTGTTATATGCTAGGCTCGTCAAGTTAAACCTGAGTATTCTGCGTGTGCAACTGTTTTGCACCCATTGTATTTGAATGTAGAGCCTATCACACCCGATCATCACGTGGTGTCTCAGCACGAAGAACTTTCGCAACGGTGCATACTCAGGGAGAACACTATTACTATGATAATTTAGTGAGGGATCATCTTATAATGCTACCGTCAATCAAAGCAAGATAGGATGCATAAAAGATAAACATCACATGCAATCAATATAAGTGATATGATATGGCCATCATCATCTTGTGCTTGTGATCTCCATCTCCGAAGCATCATCATGATCACCATCGTCACCGGCGCGACACCTTGATCTCTATCGTAGCATCATTGTCGTCTCGCCAATCTTATGCTTCTACGACCATCGCTACTCCTTAGTGATAAAGTAAAGCATTACAGGGCGATTGCATTGCATACAATAAAACGACAACCATATGGCTCCTGCCAGTTGCCGATAACTCTGTTACAAAACATGATCATCTCATACAATAAAATTTAGTATCATGTCTTGACCATATCACATCACAACATGCCCTGCAAAAACAAGTTAGACGTCCTCTACTTTTTTTGTTGCAAGTTTTACGTGGCTGCTACGGGCTTAAGCAAGAACCAATCTTACCTACGCATCAAAACCACAACGATAGTTTGTCAAGTTGGTGCTGTTTTAACCTTCGCAAGGACCAGGCGTAGCCACACTCGGTTCAACTAAAGTTGGAGAAACTGGCACCCGCCAGCCACCTGTGTGCAAAGCACATCGGTAGAACCAGTCTCGCGTAAGCGTACGCCTAATGTCGGTCCAGGCCGCTTCATCCAACAATACCGCCGAACCAAAGTATGACATGCTGGTAAGCAGTATGACTTATATAGCCCACAACTCACTTGTGTTTTACTCATGCAAATAACATCAACACATAAAACCTAGGCTCGGATGCCACTATTGGGGAACGTAGTAATTTCAAAATTTTCCTACGCACACGCAAGATCATGGTGATGCATAGCAACGAGAGGGGAGAGTGTTGTCTACGCACCCTCGTAGACCGACAGCGGAAGCATTATAATAACGCGGTTGATGTAGTCGTACGTCTTCACGGTCCGACCGATCAAGCACCGAAACTACGGCACCTCCGAGTTCTAGCACACGTTCAGCTCGATGACGATCCCCGGACTCCGATCCAGCAAAGTGTCGGGGATGAGTTACGTCAGCACGACGGCGTGGTGATGACCTTGATGTTATACCATCGCAAGGCTTCGCCTAAGCACCGCTACGATATGACCGAGGTGGAATATGGTGGAGGGGGGCACCGCACACGGCTAAGGAACGATCACGAAGATCAACTTGTGTCTTTAGAGGTGCCCCCTGCCCCCGTATATAAAGGAGCAAGGGGGAGGCCGGCCGGCCCTTGGGGGCGCCCCAAGGAGGAGGATTCCTCCTCCTAGTAGGAGTAGGACTCCCCTCTTTCCTACTCCTACTAGGAGGGGAAAGGAAGGGGGAGAGGGAGAAGGAAAGGGGGGCGCCGCCCCCCTCTCCTAGTCCAATTCGGACCAGAGGGGGAGGGGGCGCGCGGCCCACCCTGGCTGCCCTTCTCTCTCTCCACTAAGGCCCATAAGGCCCATTACTTCTCCCGGGGGGGGGGGGGTTCCGGTAACCCTCCGTCACTCCGGTTTTCTCCGAAATCACCCAGAACACTTCTGGTGTCCTAATATAGTCGTCCAATATATCGATCTTTATGTCTCGACCATTTCGAGACTCCTCGTCATGTCCGTGATCATATCCGGGACTCCGAACAACCTTCGGTACATCAAAATACATAAACTCATAATGAAACTGTCATCATAACGTTAAGCGTGCGGACCCTACGGGTTCGAGAACAATGTAGACATGACCAAGACATGTCTCCGGTCAATAACCAATAGCGGAACCTGGATGCTCATATTGGCTCCTACATATTCTATGAAGATCTTTATCGGTTAGACCGCATAACAACATACGTTGTTCCCTTTGTCATCGGTATGTTACTTGCCCGAGATTCGATCGTCGGCATCTTAATACCTAGTTCAGTCTTGCTACCGGCAAGTCTCTTTACTCGTTCTGTAATACATCATCTCGCAACTAACTCATTAGTTGCAATGCTTGCAAGGCTTATGTGATGTGCATTACCGAGAGGGCCCAGAGATACCTCTCCGACAATCGGAGTGACAAATCCTAATCTCGAAATACGCCAACCCAACATGTACCTTTGGAGACACCTGTAGAGCTCCTTTATAATCACCCAGTTACGTTGTGACGTTTGGTAGCACACAAAGTGTTCCTCTGGCAAACGGGAGTTGCATAATCTCATAGTCGTAGGAACATGTATAAGTCATGAAGAAAGCAATAGCAACATACTAAACGATCGGGTGCCAAGCTAATGGAATGGGTCATGTCAATCACATCATTCTCCTAATGATGTGATCCCGTTAATCAAATGACAACACATGTCTATGGTTAGGAAACATAACCATCTTCGGTTAACGAGCTAGTCAAGTAGAGGCATACTAGTGACGTTTAGTTTGTCTATGTATTCACACAAGTATTATGTTTCTGGTTAATACAATTCTAGCATGAATAATAAACATTTATCATGATATAAGGAAATAAAATTATAACTTTATTATTGCCTCTAGGGCATATTTCCTTCAGTTTGGATATCGGAAGTGATCCGGGTGAAAATATGATTTTACCGGAGTACCGGAGGGGTTACCGGAACCCCCCGGGGGTTAATGGGCCTACATGGGCCCTAAGGGAGAAGAGGAGGGCTGGCTAGGGAAGGTTGCGCGCCCTCTCCCCCCTAGTCCGAATAGGACAAGGAAGGGGGGGGCCTTTCCTCTTTCCCCCTTCCCCTTTCCCTTCTCCAACAAGGCAAGAGGGGGGAGTCCTACTCCTGGTGGGAGTAGGACTCCTCCAGGCGCACCCCTAGGGGCCGGCCGCACCTTCCCCCTCCCTCCTTTATATATGGGGGCAAGGGGGCACCCCATGACACAAGTTGATCTTCGTAATCGTTCCTTAGCCGTGTACGATGCCCCCTTCCACCATATTCCACCTCGGTCATATCGTAGTGGTGCTTAGGCGAAGCCCTACGACGGTACAACATCAAGATCGTCACCACGCCGTCGTGCTGACGGAACTCATCCCCGACACTTTGCTGGATCGGAGTCCGGGGATCGTCATCGAGCTGAACATGTGCTAGAACTCGGAGGTGTCGTAGTTTCGGTGCTTGATCGGTCGGGCCGTGAAGATGTACAACTACATCAACCGCGTTGTTATAACGCTTCCGCTTTCGGTCTACGAGGGTACGTGGACAACACTCTCCCCTCTCGTTGCTATGCATCATCATGATCTTGCATGTGCGTAAGAAAATTTTGAAATTACTACGTTCCCCAACAAAAAGACGCGTCTAGCGGGCGGCCGTTGGCCCGCTAGCGATCCATGGCAGCCTTTTTTATTAGGAAAGATTATGTCGCCCTGCTATTTTACGAAAGTTTGTGCCCGTTTAAGAAATCTCAAACGCACTTAATCTCACCTGGTCCCCATAGTGTTGCTTGCATGCATCCATGTGACCATGGTCCAACTACTCCCTCCGTTCCTAAATATTTGTATTTCTAGACATTTCAAATGACTACCACATACAGATGTATGTAGACATATTTTAGAGTGTAGATTCATTCATTTTGCTCCGTATATAGTCATTTGTTGAAATGCCTAGAAAGACAAATATTTAGGAACGGAGGGAGTAGTTTGCATGCGTGCATGCATGCATTCCCAGATAGTGTAATTAATTTTGCAACCTGCTGTGTGAACGTGTTTAATTCATACTTCAATTTTTTCTAAAAGACATAACTTTCAAACCGCGTGCCGGAATTCAGATCCATTTTCACCATTGAAATCCTGGCGTCGTGCTCTTCGAAACTACATCCCGGATGGGTATGTTTTGATGAAAAAATTTGTGCAATTTTGTCTCCGTTTTGTGCCACTGACTAGCAGCCGATGAGCAACTACCTGACAATGGATGTGCAACTTTCCGCCTACCCCGTCGATTTGTAGTTTTCAGTGATGGCACCTCCACCCTCAAAACTACCCCCTTCTAGTGAGATGTGCAAATTCGTGTGTTGCCCAGGCCAACTGCCTAGTAGTTGATGTGCAATTTTCCCTTGCCAGTGATTGAGCTTTCACTATTTGCTATGCCGGCCAACTGTCTAGCAATGGATGTGCAACTTTGGATATTGCCACGTTCAATTGTCTACCAGTGATGTGTAACTTCCCCTCGTACTCGTGGATGTGTAATTTCCCTAGTAGCACTCGGTCCAAACCACCACTCTAGTGGGGTGTGCAACTTTAGCGTCCTTTTTATATGCAACTTTTCACTACCTTCATGAATATGTAACCTTTTCACTACCCTCATGTATGTGGAATTTCACCATCCAACTATCCCTGCTTGTGAGATGTGCAACATCATATGTTGCTCCGGCCAACTGCCTAACAGACTTTGTGCAACTCCGTCTGTTGCCCCCGCCAATTGAAACTACATATTGACAAGTAGGGACGGGAAGGAGTTGCATATCGAGTAATAAGCAGTTGGCCGGAACAACAGACTAAGTTGCACATGTCGCCAGTAGGGGAGGTGGGGTAGCGTGTGTCAACTGTAAAAAAACTATACATCCATGAGTAGGGACAGGGGTTGCACATCGACTACTAGATAGTTGGTTGGGGCTGTAGACTAGTTGCACATCAAGTTGTCATGGTTGGTAGGTTGCAACCTCATATGAAGTTAGATCATGCAGCTCCAAAAGTTGGTCTTAAAAAAGTTGCACTATGTAGTACTAAAGTTGCACAATGCAGTACGCTAGTTGCACCATATAGCACCAAAGTTGGCATAAAAAAATCGTCGAAACATACCCATGCGGGATCTAGTTTCTAAGATCTCGTCGCGATGAATCCAACGGTGAAAGCGGATCTGAATTTCGACGTGTGGTTTAAAAGATATGACATTTTAAAAATTTAGAAGTCCGAAATAAATGTAGGTAAATCTGTTTCACAACGGACGTGACTAGTCTGAACGCATTTCATACTAACAAGAAACATCTACTTGCTGACAAAAAAATACACACATGTGAGTAACAAAGCTGACCGTCCTACGAGGAAGTGCGCGTGCACTTTTAAGATTTCAGGTTAAAAAGTGTATATTCGTTCCTTACAATTCCGAAACTAGGGTCCTAATCCCCTCATTTAGAAACAATCTGGACAAAACACCCCCTGCACAAACACATAGAAGTGGGGCTGTTTTCGCAAATATGAAACATTAAACACTACAGTTGATCGCTACCTCATCATTGCCTCACATGGTGGCCTCATAGCACAACTCTCTTCGGCCTCCACCGCATAGAGTTGGCGTCCCATGTGATCGTCCTCCATCACTGCTCTCATGGCATCGCAGCATCCGCCCTCACGGCGTGGGAGAGCCTGCAATTACTCCGGTCCCGAACACCACTGAGGCAATGCTCCTTGGCGTGGCAACCAAGGTGGCTTGCATGGCCCTCAATGTGGGTTTCCAACGTGGCTCTGCGCTACCCGGTGCCTTTAGCAGGGACGCATGGCATGACTGGGTCTCGGCATGGTCCAAGGCCATGACCCAACTCCTAAAGCTCGTGGCATCACATGGACTTGTGGAGAGGACTTGCACGAGCCACTTGGTCTTCTTCCATTCCATGTCAGCAAAACCAGCTACCAAAAGCCACTTAGAGCCTGTTCGGAGCTCTCTCGACTCTCAACTCCACTCCGCGCGAGGAGCTGGGTTGGAGCCGCTTCGCGCGATTGTGCTGGCACTCCCTCCGTTCCGGAAGCTGCAGTTTTTTAATTTTTTTGAAAGAAAGGGATCTTTCCCTCAATTTCATTAACGAAACCATGTAGTTTGATACAACCGACGCTGCAGTTGGGGAGCGGACGGGATCGGAATAGGGCCTTAAGATGGTCCTGAAAATCTGAGCATGAAGGAGAGAGATCCTTCATGCTCCTAGATCCGGCGCCAGGCCACTCCCGCCTGCCTCCTCCTCCCTCCGCCGTCGTCGGCGGAACGTGCGGTTGTTGGCGGCGGCGGGGCGTCCCTGCGAGCTCCCCTGCCCGGATCCGCGCCCCATCTCTCCTCCCGATGGCGACCCCTCCTCTCCGGCATCCTCTCCCTAGCGCGGTGCTCAGCTTCGGATCTGGCCTTTGCGGCGTCGGCCATGGCGGCCGCCGTCCCGGCCGTGCTTCAGGGTGGCTTGAGATTTAGCTGCCCGTCTAGCCGCCATGGTGGCCTCCCTTCCAGATCCGCGCTGGTGGCGGCCTGTGGTCCTTCTCTTGACCGGCAGGAGGACGACTAGGGGATGTCGCCCCTCTGCTCGGCCTAGGCGTGCTGCCCCTGCTCCGGTTCTTGGGGTTGCCCCCGGCTGGATTTGGGGTGTTTGAGCGCCGCAGCCCGCCTTCCCCGGTGGATGTTGTGGTGGTCTGGTTCGTCGTTCTGGCGTGGTGCTGGGGCTGCTCCCTGTGTTGGTGGAGATGCTCGTGGTGGGTGGATGCTGGGGCGGCGGCCCCGGGCTGTGCGGGTGGCACCGGCTCTACGGCGAGCAGCGGCCGCGAGGGCTGTACCGCAACCTCGGTCGTGCGGGCGACGAGGTTGTGGCGGGCGTGCTCTGTCTGGTGAAGATCGATGCCCTCCGCTCATGGATGCACCCATCGGCCTGATCCAGCCATGGTAGCTTTGTCGCGTCGGCCCGTGCTCACGGGTTCGGGTGGTTGGGAGTGGAGTGTGGGACCGGGGGAAACTCTTGGCCTTTGGTGGCCACGACGAGGCCGTCTCCATTTTCTTGGAGTCGGTCCCCTTCTGCATCCTTCTTCCACGCTCCGCATGGGGCGAAAGTCCTAGTTCCCCTTGTGGGCGGCGGCGACGTGTCGATGTCGTTCCCTTCCAGGAGGCGTCGTCTGGGGTTCGTGGAGGTGTGGATGGTGCTTTTCTACTTGGTGAGGGCAATGTGGCGGTGAGCTGTTCAATATTCTTCGTCTTCTCCGCGCGGTCTTCATCTTTTGTAGGCGCTCTTCAGCTTGCATCTAGTTGGGTGGCTGCCCAGGTGGTGGTGAGGTCATGGGATCCCAGCGGAGGTGGTGCTCTGCTCCCTCATGCCCGAGCTGCCAGGCGGCATTGTCCAATCGGCTCTATGGTGAGCACTCTACCTTCCGAAGGTTCGACGCCCTTCGAGCCAGGGCGAGAGGATAGTGGTCTTCTTAGGAGGTAGAAGCGAGTGGCTTGTTGACCTTGGCATGTTCCCCGGGAGTAGGCGAGGAGATTTTGGTTGTCGATGCTGGTTTCTTGTTGCCCTCACCCCGCTGCTAGTGTGGCTACTGCTCATGGCGTCTGACCTTGGTGATCCTGGCTAGGCTCCTATTACTATCTCTTGTTTGCCTGTATCACAAATAGGTTATAAGCTGCTACAGCTCTCTGTATCTTTGCCGTTCCTTGTTTCTTTACTTGTTCTACCGTACTTGTAATCCTGGCCGGTTGTTGCTTCTATGGAGGAAATAAAGAAGCAACCTTTCATTCATTCTTTTGCTCTGCTATGTCTGGTCATTGCTTGACAAGAGGGAAACTCCAGACTAGACTGTCCTCTGCAGTTCAGACGTACATTACCAACCAAATTGGTCCATTTCACCTTGACAATTACCTAGACTGAAAGGAATCAAGCTGACGACATTTGCCGATTTCTATCTACTCAAGTAATGGTGACCGTTTATGTTTTTTACTTTGCAATAAGAGTGGTTGTGTGCTGATAGAAAAAAAATAAACATACGTCATCTATTTATGTTGCTACCGGAAAAATAAACAGACATTCTTAGGCTGCTTGTAACGGGGTGTATCATATACTAGTATCATGTATAGTATCATAAGTTAGTATCTTAGGTTACCTTATCAATTGTCATGCATGGGGGAGCTTGACCGGAAATCATGGGG